>NW_015505359.1:8757-72134 GCF_001515645.1 Sinocyclocheilus grahami | reverse complement strand
TCCCCTCTGTATATATATATATATATATATATATATATATATATATATATACTGTATATATATATATATATATTGCAACTCCTGCAGAAACATAGCCAATGGAGTGTACCGACTGACACATAAATGAACTATGTCTCAGAATTAGTGAAAGCATTTTAAGTTCAGTGTCAAATGCTACAGAAAAAAAGAAAAAGAAAACAGTCATCAAAAAAAAAAAAAAACGTTTTTATGAATGTTTAAGAAATGGAATATACTGTATGTCTATATATTTATAATTTGTCAATACCAAATAATCCTTTTGGTTTGTGTTGGATTTTATTTTGCTACTGTAACTGTAATATGGCTAGACGTATTGTGTATTGAAAATCAGTGTATTTAAATTTATTTTGGACCACTTTTTCAGCACTCTTGGATATAAATTAAATTTTTCCACTATACAATGTTATGAATACATTGCAGAGATGTGTTAAAATAATATTTGCTTTTTGATTATACAATTTGTAAGTAATCTTTGGGGGGTAAAATAGTATTCTCAACTTATAGGATAATTAAGGCCAAAGAAGACTGTACATTTTACCCATATGAATTTTGTTAAATAGTTAAATATCACTCATTTATCTTTGGGAGATAAACGTTTTTTGGGGGGTTCTTAAGTTGATGTCACATTGACGATTGTGGCAGAGCTCATTTGACAACCATTTATGGGAAAATCATGTAGAAATCTAAAATAATGACAGCAATCTGGTGATAAATCTAGTGAGGTATAAGTTACAGAATTTATGATGTGAATTGTCAGAAAACGCAAAGCAATTTCAAATCAGAATATTTTCTACAGCATCTTTTTTTTCTTGTGTCCCAAGAAATGTATCTGAGACATTTTCTTGTATCTGAGACATATTTGCAAAGTGGGACAGGGTAATTTGTTTAAAATGTCATACACTAACAAAAGAACATGCAGATACCTTTGAATGCATTATTTAAAAATCAAATGCTTTATTAACTCCATGTTATTTAAATACAAAAATATACTGTTTTTATTATTATTTCTTAAAATCATTTGTAATAAAATACAATTGGCATAGTTACAGTTAGGACAGTTAATCATAATTTCTCTTCCTGAATAAATAAGGCGCATCACTGCTTGAATATCTCAAAAGAAACATTGATTTGTTTTGATTTATTTTGTAGACCTGAGTTTCCAGCCCAAGCATTAAACAAATGTCATAAATATGAACATTTAAATATCTGACTTAAACAACTATTGCATTAGAAGCATGGGTGTGTTTTAAAAATGTTTTTGTTGGAACTGAAAAACAAAATGATTTTAAGTTTGTAAGATGGAAAAGAAAAATAAATTATGTAGAACAGGAGGAGTCACTGTCAAATCAAAGGCCTCTGCAACACAGCTTCCATTCAACAGTTGAGGAACGACATTTTGTCCAAATACTTGGAAAGCAAAAGCTTAGATCAAGATTGAAGCCCATAAACCGAATTTCATTAGCTGCTAAAACCACAGAATGTAAATATGAAGGAAATCTGAATTCTGTTCCTATGGTTAATGAAAGATTCATATAATAGGCAATAACTACTTTTCCATTAAAATCTTTAAATTTGGGTCAACAAAGAAATAAAAAATGTAATTCAATCCACATGAAGATAAAGAAAAATCATACAAATGCAGTGATTTTCCTGATTAAATGATGTTAATATCTGCGCATTCTGTCATCATCTTGCCGAAAGTATGGGTTGTGGACACCACCATTTTCCACTCCTCTCCCACCATAGCCGGAGTACTCTGGGGGAACTTGACCCCTATTACTCACGTCCTCATCGTAATCAGTGTAGCGCTACAAAAACACAAATAATGTTTTTAGATACTTAGAGGTGCTTTATTAATAAATGTGATTTTATCACTTTGATCAAATAGTTATATGGATAATAGATAATGCTCAACAAGGGTCATCACTAAAATTCATGTTGCCTGTAATAAGCCCAGCTAGTACAGTAGTGTTGTAGTGCTGGTCTTACCGCTTTGCTCTCTGGGCGATCTCTGGTCACCAGTGCCTGATTGCTCCCACTATCGGTCATCTCCAGATTGTTAGACTTCCAGCCAGCATCAGGGTTGGCCCGAGGAATCCTGGGAACTCCGGTAGGTTTATGTAATTCCTTATTGCCATAGCTTGAGCTAAAATCTTCCTGGGATGAGGAGCTTCCCTTTTGATTCCTACAATCGTAAATGGGCACGCAAACAAAATGAGTGTTTTAAATCCATAGAATGTTTGTGTAAATGGACTTAGAAAATGTGTTGTGGATTTTCACCTGCAGCTTACAACTATCAGGGCCACAATAAAGATGATAAGCAATGCACCCAACACAGTGGACACCACGATCACAACCAAAAGATATGCTGTAATGAGAATTTGCATTACACAGAGATGCATAAATGTTCCTCAAAAGTAGTATAACAGAGAAGATGAACTTGATTCAGATGATGGTGAACAGCTGACTTACGATCATTGCAATTAAATCCAGCGAAACCAAAAGAACACCTAAAATAATCAAAACATCTCTCAGTGATACCATGGAACCACAACTCTCATTATGACACATATGACATTACATATATGTTTTTGCCCTGTAACATGTAAATACAGGGAACATCCTTAAGGAGCTATTTCTGCCTAATTTAAAAACTGGTGTGTAACCTTATGTATTCAGGTTCATTAAGTCATATTTAATAATATTTTACTTAAATAAAACCAGTTAATATAGATGTTACAGATCAATCACTTCAATTCACAGGGCATGAGACTTTTTTTTATTGTTTTTTATTAGTGGGCTTAATGAGTATGTTATACCATACCATAGAGGGCCTTAGTGGGCCCTGGGATAACATTCATTGTTTATGAAATAATAATTACATTTTCATATAGAAAATGTATTCATTAAAATCTTTAAAGAAATAATGCAAGTGCATACTTTTTACAGCTGTCTTCACCCACTGCCATTTCCCCATTCGGACAAGCTATAAAAAGATGGGAGCACAATAGTACATTTATGAGGACCAGTTTGAATGTTTTGAAGTAGCATAAATACTAGGGAGCAAAAAATATACTTACGATGGCAGAAAAGTGATGTGAATTGTGACCTGATGTACCCTTTTTTGCAAGTACACCTTACAGTACCAATAGCCATTTGTTCTTCACAGACTTCGGTGGTGGTACTGTCACAAATGTCAAGATCGCACATACTGCCTCCTGTGAATTGAGTATATAAGTTAAAATGTACTAATGTATGCTTCTTTCTAATGCTTGAAATTGTTACATTGTTCAAAATCATTGCAGAAAAACTGGTAAAAAGAAGCCTCAGATGTACGTGTATAATCAGTGGCGTCTTCAATTTCAGAAATTGCATCACCAATCTTCTTTCCAACTGAATCTGATGTGGCATCGGATGACAAGTCATAGAAATTCTGCACTTCTGCAATTATACTGCCCTTTCTGTAAAAAGAAATTATGAAAAACACGCAAAACAACTTATTTTTTATGAAATCATTCATGTGGGGAAGCAAACACTTAAAATATTTAAACTCATTAGCCTTTAGCTAGGGGCCAAATTAAAACTGTTCTACTCTATCTCATAATGCTAAGACTGAAAGTGTGAATTATTATTTGTGATTTATATTCAACAAAGAGTAAAAGAAAACTAAAAACTGTCTCAGAAGCTATTACATTCACAAGTTAATGTTTAAAGGAAAGGCTATTATAACAAGTGGTACTAACCTTAGACTCAAAACGATGGAATTAATGTAGCCATTGTCATTACCCAGGGTGTTTTTGAGCTGTATTTGGATTAAGAATATAGAAAGCAATGCTGTTTGACATCATGTGTTACTTATTCACCACCATTTATTTATATCACTCATCCTTTACTATGTAAAAATGGAAAATCTTTCTAGACATGCTGCTATAGAGTGTGTTGGTTAGGATTGAATGTCTACACAAATCGAAAAGGAAATTCAGTCTCTTACCTGCTTCTCAATTTCCCCTGCTATCTGTTGAAACTCTTTAGACGTTTTGTCATGCATATCTTCATTATAAACCCTATTCAAAGATAAACTACCTGGGAAGACCTTTGCTGCAATTATATATATAAAAAAACATTATATATATATATATATATATATATATATATATATATAAAATAATAATATGTTCATTGATATTCTCAAGTCACAGGAAAGCAGATAATGGCAGTTAGATTCACCAGGTTACATGAAACATTAAACTTAATTTATATACCAAAGGCAACTTAGTGTCTGATTTAAAGGGTTAGTTCACCCAAAAATGAAAATTAGCCCATACATTACTCACCCACAAGTCATCCTAGGTGTATATGACTTTCTTCTTTCAGACGAATCCAGTCGGAGTTATATAAAAAAAATTATTTGATCTTTCAAGCTGTTTAATGCCACTCAGCGGGTGTTGCATGCATTCGTCTAAAAGCAGTTAAATAAAATGCGCCCATCCATAAAAAAAAGTCTCTCAAAAAAAAAAAAGTGCGCAAAGCCGACCTCCATACGTCATCCGCCCGGAATTGCTTCCAGTGTACAACAGTGAGCACAAGCTACATTAAAGTGATTATTAAGTTTTGAATATGGATATTTTTCTTACAAAAACGCATCGATTCGCTACAGAAGGCCTTTGTTCACCCCCCGGAGCCATGTGAGACACTTTTTTTTAATGGATCAGCGCATTTTATTAAACTGCTTTTGGACAGATGCATGCAACATCCGCTGAATGCCATGAAACAGCTTGAAAGATCAAAGACCATTTTTAATATAACTCCGACTGGATTCGTCTGAAAGAAGAAAGTCATATACACCTAGGATGACTTGAGGGTGAGTAATTTATGGGCTAATTTTCATTTTTGGGTGAACTAACCCTTTAAGCATATTATTGTGTCACCCATCTACACTTATGTTCTGATGATTCAAAACTGAGCCAGTCATACTTTGAATACAGCCTCTAATTTCCAAGTAAACAAGCCCAGGCTGGCAGATGCAAGCAAAGATGCCCCCAAATCGTTCTTCACAGGTACTGCCTCCAATACAAGGACTTGAATCACAGGGACCTTGAAAATGAACAAACATGATGCCATTTTTAACCTGCGTGAACCAGAAAATATATTTTCCAGCAGTGGTTATTTTCTGTAAATTACTTAATCAATATATTCTAAAATGACAATCATTTGCCACGTTTTCAAGCTTAAAAAAAGACTCAAAGCACTAGTGTCATAAAAGTAGTCCATATGACTTTTGTGCTATATTCCAAGTTTCATGAAGCTAAATAAAACCGACTGAAAATCTTGACATTTGTCCTATAGTTCACCCTTTGGCAATTCATGGTGTAGCAATATCTGATTGGTAAAAAAAAAAGAAAAAAGGAAGTCTTAAATGCATCGATTGATCAAGTTCACATTTTTGTTCTGAATGATTAGTTCACAGATCAGTATGATTAAGCTCCTGGTTTTAACTCATTGACTTAATTATTTAAATTACAGCATACATAGTCATATGGGCCTCTTTATGACACTTTAATAAAAAATTTTTTTGCCTTTTTGAAGCTTAAAGGCTTCAGTCCCCATCCACTGTAATTGCAAGTGACCAGTACATTGTTAAAATTTCGTCTTTTATGTTTCACAGAAGAAGGTCATACAAGATTGGAAGGACAGTGAGTAAATTATGACAGGATTATGGATGTCTTCTTCTAATGATTTAATGTTATTATGAAGCATTTGGGCCTGCAGGTGGGATTTAAGACTATGATGGTGTGAGTACTTTGTTTCGTAGTGGTTGGGGTGGCAGCAGTTGTGCTGGCAGGAGTATCATCTGTAGAATCAGTTGTCGTTTCTGTGATAAAAGTACCAGTACTTGTCTCCTCAGAAGCTGTGGAGAAAGGTTTTATGTTAGGGGAGGTTGCAGAAATACCATAATAAACTGCATCAGGAGGATCAGTCTTATATTACCCTGAATGGGTTAGTTTTCTGATAATGACCTTTTGACTGTAGGTACATTATCCCACTTTTTACACAGCTACTTATCAAATAAATATGTGGACAAGAAATAATGATTTGAGTTTAAATTATTTTATACCTGTACCTGTATTTTATCTTAAAGCTTCTTCTAAGAAAAAAAAGTCAATTACATTGTACAAAACAATTGGTCTAGAAAAAGATGATCACTACTACAATAATAATGTTAATTCTGAATCCTCCAAGAATCCTGGTAAAATTAATACTGAATCCTCCAAGTAATTTTTACTACAACTGATTACTGAGATGCAGGATGGCACAATTTGCATTTGTATGAAATAAGAGAGCGTGAGTTCAGAGTGTTATACGAGACAAATGAAAGTAGCACTTTTTCAGTTACATGACTGTGCAGACTGACATATGGCATTGCCACCGAACACAGCAAAAATGAAGAAATATCAGAATACTGAATGCCGCAACTGAACAATCAGAATTGAGTGATCCTGAGAGCCATGTAACAAATTACATAACGTTTGTATGGCAGACCTAATAGACCAGCTTTGGATTCAGAGAAGAAGATCAGGTTTATGTTTCTTACTTATCAAACAGAAACAAGGACACCGCAGCATAAAAAATGGAAAATAATTTTAACCATTAACACGATAGTACAGAAAAACAGAATTAATTTTGTTTGGATGAACTATGCATTTGAGAATGACTTCTTAAGTAAAAATGTTATTATGTAGCCTTTAGGCAAGCTGGTGGGATTTAGGATTAAAAAGGTGAGAGTACCCTGTGTCATAGTGCTTTCCTGAGGGGCTGCGGGAACGGTTTTATGTAAGGGGAGGTTGCAGAAAGACCATAATAAACTCCAACAGGGTGATCAGTCTTATATCACCCTGAAGGGGTTTGTTTTGTGAAAATTACCTTCTTAATGATAATCTGGTCATTTTTCTGATAATGACCTGACTGTAATTTCATTATTCAATATTACACAGCTACCTATTAAATAAATATGTGTAGAAGAAATATTGATCTGAGTTGACAATATTTTATACCTTTACCTGTACTTTATCTTATAGCTGCCACTAAGAAAAAAAAGTCAAATACATTGTACAAAACAATCTGCCTACAAGATGAACACTATAACAATATAACTTAAGTTGCAATTGTATGAAAGAGCGAGTCTGCATTCTGCAGTGTTATACAGTTATATTAATGAGCAGACTATGCTGTTTCCATCAGTGGCTGTGGATAATAAGAAACACTATAGACTAGGGATGCACCGAAATGAAAATTCTTGGCCGAAGCCGAAACTGAACAAAATGAAAGACTGGGCTGAAGGCTGAATACCGAACACATTTTTTCTAGTTTTTTTCCCCCACGTATTTTGCCAATTTTTTTCACCATTGCATAAAATAAATAGCCAAAATGTGCTTTTTACAATTTTTGTCTTGTTTTTCAAAGAAAAAAATCAATTACACAACAATAATTTAAAAAATATTTAACACTGAACATTTTTTTACATTCTAGCAGACATTTTACCAACAAAGCACAATTTAACAAAATGAATAAGTTAGTAAAATAATATTTTTTGGCCTTCAGACCCCCTTCTTGAATAAGGCATGCATTTTTTAAATGAAAGCAGCCTTGCTGAGCAGAAGAAACTTTTTTATAAAACATTAGAAAATATTACAGATCCCAATTTGAACACAATGTGTGAATGTTATAATAAATGTATTAATAGAGCTGTTGTAATTATTATTATCATTATTATTATCTTACTTTTTATTTTATTTTACAGAACAACAGTAAAATTACAATAATAACGTTTATAAATGTTGATGGAGTTCTTGCTTTTTCTCAACTTTTATTTTGGCAGAAACGCACAGGAAGAACTCAATGCTTCTTTTTGTTGACAACAGATTTATAAATGAGTCTCATTACTAATATGTTGCACGTATTGCATTGTCACATGCCTTGTAAAAATTCATTAAAAATGTGACTGAGCAACAGACGAGTAACACTGGTTCAGCACAGATTTTCCTTGCGCTTTGGACTTTGAACCCTGGTTAAAGGGTTAGTTCACCCAAAAATGAAAATTGGCTTGTGTTTTACTCACCCTCAAAGCATCCTAGGTGTACATGACTTTCTTCTTTCAGACGAATCCAGTCGGAGTTATATAAAAAATTGTCCTGGCTATTCCAAGGTCTATCATTGCAGTCAGCGGGTGTTGCAGCGGGTGTCTACAAGTCGTCAAATAAAACGAGTTTGTTTATAGGAGCAAAGGAAGTAAAGTTTCTTTACTTTAGCAAAGGAAAACCAGTCTCCTCTTGGCTTATATCGAAATCCTCCGCCATTTTTATTTTGCAAATCTTCGGTTTGTACTTCTAATTCGTGACCGGCGTTTTGTTTTGTTGTCTCTCCGCGTTCGTCACTTATCACGCAATGCCGACGTGCTAGGTCATCCGCCGGAATGGCTTCCACGTATGACAGTTGGCGGAAGTGATATAAAAGTGTTTATTACGTTTGAAATATGGATATTTTTCTTACAAAAACGCATGGATTCACTACAGAAGGCCTTTATTCACCCCCCGGAGCTGTGTGAAGCACGTTTTATTATGAATGTCCACCAACGTTTACCATCCAACCTGACAGAACTGGAGAGGATCTGCAAGGACTCATGGCTGTATTAGATCAAAAGGGTGCTTCTACTAAATACTGAGCAAAGGGTTTGAATACTTAGGACCATGTGATATTTCAGTTTTTATTTAATAAATCTGCAAAAATGTCAACAATTCTGTGCTTTTCCGTCAATATGGGGTGCTGTGTGTACATTAATGAGGAAAAAAAATTAACTTAAATGATTTTAGCAAATGGCTGCAATATAACAAAGAGTGAAAAATTTAAGGGGGTCTGAATACTTTCCGTACCCACTGTATCATGAAAATCCGACTTTTCCAGGTTTTAAGTGCTATAATCAATCAGGTCCCCAGTGCATCTACCAACCAAATAAACGTGAAAAAGATTAACCCAGTAACTTTGTTTTGGTAAGCCTTTTTCTGCAAGTGTCTGAAAAAACGAGCAAGTCTGATTTCGCTTCCCTAGTGATGTCGCAAAGGGATCACATTATAATATTACCGCCCCTTAATCTGTACGTTTCCACCCACGGTGCCACCATTTTGATTTTGCAAGTGACAACGGTGTACCAGTTCTAATGCCATGGCGAAGGTTTGAGCAAAACACGCTAACTGTTCTGTCTTTGGCTGCACAGAAGAAAACAGAACACTATTTAGAGTCCCAGCCTCAGAGGAGACAACAGAGCAGATGATTTATTGATTTATTTACTGTATATTAAGCTGTTGCCACACAGATCTAATATAAACATGCAATTTCTTTCCATGCTGAAATCTTTCCACAGACATAACCAACTGTGTGCACTCAGAAAACCGTATATCAGAAGTTTAAACTAATATGGTTTAAAACGCATGATTTCAGAGCAATAAACATGATAATCAGAACCAAAACAGATGTTTTTAGCAGGTCCGAGCTGTAATGGAGCAGCCGCAGCTCTATTCCGGAAAAAGGAGCGGGGAGCAGCAACATATTTGCATTTAAAAAGACAGGCACGAAAAACAGCGTGTTTCTGCTTCTACTCAAAATATATATAATATCGGTGCGGTATTTTGAGCTGAAACGTCACAGACACATTCTGGGGACACCAGAGACTTATATTACATATTACATATACACAAGCACTTTTTTTTTTATTTTTTTTTTTACATTTTTAGCACTGCTTCCATCGTCCATTTTAGTTAAATTCCCAATACAAGGTCTGTGGTTAACACAGGCTCAAAGTATTTTCATGTATTATTCTATGACATATAATACATCAGTAATTCCCCCCTGTGATTTTTTTTAAAGCTTTTACTTTTCTTGAAAACATTTTTTTTTAAATCAAGACTGAAAGAGATGTCAGAAGCTTAATGGTAATAAAGTCATGCAACTGTGGTGTAGTTCATTTCTAGCCTATGTTTAGCTTATTACTTCTGATTGTACAGGTGCATCTCAATAAATTAGAATGTCGTGGAAAAGTTCATTTATTTCAGTAATTCAACTCAAATTTTGAAACTCGTGAATTAAATCAATTCAATGCACACAGACTGAAGTAGTTTAAGTCTTTGGTTCTTTTAATTGTGATGATTTTGGCTCACATTTAACGAAAACCCACCAATTCACTATCTCAACAAATTAGAATATGGTGACATGCCAATCAGCTAATCAACTCAAAACACCTGCAAAGGTTTCCTGAGCCTTCAAAATGGTCTCTCAGTTTGGTTCACTAGGCTACACTAGATTCTGGAGGAAGGGTGGAGAAGCTCATAGCCCAAGTTGCTTGAAGTCCAGTGTTAAGTTTCCACAGTCTGTGATGATTTGGGGTGCAATGTCATTTGCTGGTGTTGGTCCATTGTGTTTTATGAAAACCAACGTCACTGCTCCCGTTTACCAAGAAATTTTGGAGCACTTCATGCTTCCTTCTGCTGACCAGCTTTTTGAAGTTGCTGATTTAATTTTCCAGCAGGATTTGGCACCTGCCCACACTGCCAAAAGCACCAAAAGTTGGTTAAATGACCATGGTGTTGGTGTGCTTGACTGGCCAGCAAACTCACCAGACCTGAACCCCATAGAGAATCTATGGGGTATTGTCAAGAGGAAAGTGAGAAACAAGAGACCAAAAATGCAGATGAGCTGAAGGCCACTGTCAAAGAAACCTGGGCTTCCATACCACCTCAGCAGTGCCACAAACTGATCACCTCCATGCCACGCCGAATTGAGGCAGTATTTAAAGCAAAAGGAGCCCCTACCAAGTATTGAGTACTTATACAGTAAATGAACATACTTTCCAGAAGGCCAACAATTCACTAAAAATGTTTTTATTGGTCTTATGAAGTATTCTAATTTGTTGAGATAGTGAATTGGTGGATTTTTGTTAAATGTGAGCCAAAATCATCACAATTAAAAGAACCAAAGACTTAAACTACTTCAGTCTGTGTGCATTGAATTTATTTAATATACGAGTTTCACAATTTTAGTTGAATTACTGGAATAAATGAACTTTTCCATGACATTCTAATTTATTGAGATGCACCTGTATTTAGGATTCAAAATTAATAAAAAGTTGGGTTTATTTGTGAGGATTATGCTGAATGAAACATAAGGATCATAAACTTTTTTTTGTCAAAGGAACCAGGGTGATGATAACTTGCGGGTTGGCCTACAAAAAATGTCATCACTGCAGCACTCTATATCTCTCTCTAGCATTGTATTCAGAAAACAAAATCAGCTTGCTGTTATCAAACAGTAACAAGTAGGCTACATTGTAGGAGAAAATGCCAAGGCAATTTAAAACAACAACACATTAGTAAATAAAGACAAAATGTATTATATTTTGCTGGAACTATGCCTTTAAGGACAACTTCTTATGATTAAAAGTTACTATGTAGCCTTTAGGCCTGATGGTGGGGTTCCTGATTATGGAGATGAGAATACCTTTTGTGGTGACTGTGATGGCATCAGTTGTGCTGGCAGGAGTATCTGTGCTCTCAGCAGTGAAACTGCTTGTTACATCTGTAGTAGCTGTGGTGGGAGATTTTTATGTTAAAGGAAGGTATCAGAAAGACCATATGATATATGGTGAGCAAGACATGGGAGGAAAAACATGAAATATGTTACCTGGAAACAGAGACACTTTAGCATTACACTCTACTTTTTCTACTCTTCTATTACAGCTGGGAAAGTTCCCACTGCCAAATCCACACACAAAATACCAAACACCACTTATTTGTTTTCTTTTAATCGAATAGTCCATTCTATGTGATGAAAATACCCCATGTTTTCCATAAAACCATTATATGATATTATGTATATTTGACAGAAAGAATAATTTAATTAATTTAATTTAATAATTTAATTATAATAATAATTAGAAATCAGAAAGATTCATCAGATCGTGCTCTGAATGTTTCTTAATGTTAGAAAGTCTGAAGTTTCAACACAAAATTGAATGAGGGGAAAAACCATGAACTGTTGAGTTACTATCCTCTTCAGTAAGGCACCCAGCCCAAGTTGCTTACCAACTTGAGCTCTTCAAAACAACAATGACCATTATATATTTGTATCTTATTTTGTGTTTTATATCCAAGGAAAGCTTTCTTTTTTGAAGCTCCAGTGACATCAAAAATGCTGGATTTTATAGCCAAGGAAATCTTTTTTTGAAGATACAATGATGTTAATCATGGGGGAAGAAGTCTTACATGTATTTTACGTATGTAAAATGGAATATATCACATTATAACTTTATGTTGTTGTGTCTAATACAAGGAAAAAAAACATTCTACAGCAGATTATTTGTTTTAAACAAAACCCCATCCCTTTTCATTACCCTAAATACTGCAAAGACAGCTTTTACCTGAAATACAAATAATAAAAAAAGACAACGCTGTTACCATCAGCAGCTGTGAATATAGGAAATACTAGACCTTTGAATGGCACGACTGATGAATCAGAATTGAGTGGTCAAGAGAGACATGTAACAAATTACATTATGGTTAACACAAGCTCAAGGTATTTTCATGTTTTATTCTATGACATGCACTACATCAGTAAAACCCCCTTGTGATTTTTTTAAAAGCTTTTACTTGTCTTGAAAAAGACAGTTGATAACAAGTCCTTAAATGGGGCTACAGAGGTTTTTGGGGACATTAAATGTCAAAATGAAAAAATAAATAAACTCAGCTACTTTCTAGTCTACAGCCTTACTGTGTTTATAATCACACTCTTGCAAACAATTCTACTGTAAGCTTTCAGGGATAATGCTTTTTTAAATGAAGAATGAAAAAGTTGTCAGAAGCTTAATAATGGTAATGTTGAAATCATGCAACCGTAGTGTAGCTAATTTCTTTCCTACATTTAGCGTATTACTTCTGACTGGGATTCAAAATTAATAAAAGTTGGGTTTATTTGTGAGGATTATCATGATGAATAAAACATGTAAGAATCATAAACTTTTTGTCAAGGGAACCAGGGTGCTGCTAACTTTCGATTGGCTTGCAAAAATACGCCATCACTGCAGCACTTTATAGACCAGCACTGGATTCAGAAAACAAAATCAGCCTGCTGTTATCAAACAGCAACAAGGACACTGTAGCAGAAAATGTCAAGGCAATTTAAATAATCAACAGAATAGTAAATACTTTTTGTGTGTGTGTGTGTGTGTGTGAACTATGAGTTTAAGGACAATTTCTTCTTGTGATTAAAAGTTACTATGTAGCCTTTAGGCCTGATGGTGGGGTTCCTGATTATGGAGATGAGAATACCTTTTGTGGTGACTGTGATGGCATCAGTTGTGCTGGCAGGAGTTTCTGTGCTCTCAGCTGTGAAACTGCTTGTTGCATCTGTAGTAGCTGTGGTGGGAGATTTTTATGTTAAAGGAAGGCATCAGAAAGACCATATGATATGGTGAACAAGACATGGGAGGAAAAACATGAAATATGTTACCTGGAAACAGTGACACATTAGAATTACACTATGCTTTTCTCTACTCTTCTTTGTTTTCTCTTAATCGCATAGTCCATTCTGCATGATGAAACTACCCCGATGTTTTCCATAAAACCATTATATGATATTATGTGTATTTGACAGACCAGATTCAGCCGATCATATGTGTAGTTGACAGACAGATTCAGCTGATTCTTAATGTTAGATAATCTGAATTGCCAACATAATATTGAATGAGGGGGAAAAACATGAACTTTAGCGTTATTATAGTATTCACCAAGGCACCCAGCCCAAGGTTGCACTATGAATGTTACTAACTAACACAATTACTGAAAGTTACTTTGAATAAACATGTCTAAGTGACAAACAACCTTCTGCTGTGGTACGTAAAACAACCAAATAAAGATGTGATTAGATAAAATGTGTGCAGTGTCTCCAAAAATATTTCAAACATTTAAGATGAATGGCTTCACATTAGAATCATAAAATATCAAAATAAGAGGCATTTATTTTAAAGAAATTTAACATACACCGATTTCAAGCAAAATAATTAAAAAATAAAACAAATTTATTATGCATCAAATTATAAATATATTGTCAAAATTAAAACAAAAGTATGTCGACAATGTCTGGTTGTCAAATGTTAATGCCCATAGTTAACAGATTAACGTAATAATATAACATTTTGTATGACTTAAGCTTACAAATATGTTTTGAGGCCACTGTATATGTGACTATGTGCAAGTTATCATAAATGTCACTTGAAGATATGAAGAAAAAGGCAAAAGGAAATAAAAAGTATGTAGTTGTTTGTTTTTCATTGTTTGCTTCCTGGAAAAACTGCTTTGTCTTGAAGTCTATTTGAATCAAATAAGTTATCTATTTGGGGGCCTTAATCATACCTTATCTACTCATATCAGTGGAAAATAATCTTTGAAAATCCAATAAAAATGGTATGGACTTTGTAAGCAATCAAATTTCAACAGTTACTCAGACACCTCATGATGAAAATAACAAAGTTCACATGCCAATTTCCCATCTACAAGGAAGTGCCAGCTCAAGGTTAACTACTCCAAATTAATCAGTAATAGAATATGCCTAGCAAAAAGAGCATTCATGTAAAGTACATATGTAAAGAATTTAAGTAATATTGTTTTTCCACACCTAAAATTGAGTACAAAACAATAAATAAAACACAAAAAATATGAGCAAATATAAGGTCATTATATAAAATATGAGGTTGCCCATAGTTGCTTACCAACTTGAGCTCTTCTAAGTAACAATGACTGTTTGGGTGAACTATCCCTTTAAAAATTTAATTTTAAGGCACACTGATTAAAATCTCAAATAAATGGTTAACTCAACTGGCCAGCCTGTCTGCAGATAAATAACAGAAAATTCAAGTGTTGATTTAGGATTATTCATTACTCGGTGACAAAAAGTTCTACAAAACATCAAACAATCCATAACTGTTCATTATTTTTGATATTCTTTTAGAGGACCTAATAAATGATTCTTAAATATGGTAGGTCATTAAGAATGTCACTATTTTAATATTTAATGAACTAAAGTTTAAGACATAAGCATTATTCAAAATCATTTAAATAAATTACAAATCTTCTACGTTAACACACAAAATAATGAATAATTAAGTAATTATAAAGTTAGGTCTAAGCCAAGTATGTTAAGCCAAGTAGTCAAGGGTTCTGAAAACTTGTGTCCGAATTACAAAACATTACTACCAACATGACAACAGAGTTTATAGCAATAACAATCTTTTAAAACATAAGTGTAAGCCAATTTGCAATCACGATTTAAGAATCCAATAATATATATGTCCATAAAAATAGTCTACAACGACCAACCAAGGAAATTTTTTCCCCCGCTAAATATGACATCCCATCCAAATTTCTCTAAGAAATACACTCACATGTTGCAGTCGTTGCAGCCACTAAGCAGAAGATCAGAATGGTCTTTAGTGGTATATTCATTTTCAAATTGTAGTCCGAATAGCAGTGCAGTAGGCTACTTATTGTAAGAAACAGGCACCGTAAAGAGAGAGAGACAGAAAAAAAGAAAAAAAAAACAGATCCTCTGGTGACTGTTTGTCTAGCACTGCTCTCTGTTCAGTGATTAGAAGGTGTTAGGTAGACCAGTTTAAATCCTGCGATCAGGGGGAGCGCTAAAGATAAATAATGACATTGACGTCTACTGTAAAGTCACGCCTCCCGGAAGGGTAATGCAGGTGAACTACAGGGAAGTTTGTTGACCGAAGATGTTTAAATATTAATATTTAAATACGCTTAATTACACTTGAATATGCTGCGCATGGGGTTTAAATCAGCGTAAACAATACATAATTGACTTATAAGAATTATTTGGAATAGTTCCTTATTGTGCTCAGCCTATAAATTCCAAAGACATATGCAACACGTAGCCTATTTAAGTGGACAAACGATATGAATATCAATTTAACTTTTATGTTCAGAAGTCAGTTAAGTTCTTCACTTAATTAAAGGTGCAGTAGGAGATCTTGGAAAATTCCAGTTCGAAGCGAGCGTATATGTTCCATACAAAGGGCATTAAAGTGTGCAAGACGTGAATTTAAATAGTATTTATTTACAGAGGTATATTATGTCACACTTCACAAGTAAGTTTCGTCAGCACGGTAAAGTTAGTTTTAGGTGCGATATTCGCCAGACATTCGCTTTCGCGTGCCACTGTTCTATAGAGTCGACGACAGTTCTACAAAGATACCACTACCACGATTAGTTTTAACAATATGCAACAACTTTATATCGACATGAAAATATTATTTAAAAACTGCCTAAGTGTATTGTAGCAGCAAATTTAAACTGGAGAAAGCTTTGATGTGCTATAGTGGCGCTTGATGCGTAAGGGACCATCTGACAATTCCACAGATTGGGTTTAAAACGTAAATGTATTTGAACTAAAGTGACTTTTAACATTTAAAATAAAATATTGCCAAACTGTAAAGCGTGTATAACTCATAGTGATTTACTACAGGTGGGATTTTGCCAATACCTTCCTTCACATATGCAGTACAGTACACAATTATGTTCATAAAAAACTACTGTAAGTACCCAAACGGCAGTTCAAGGTGGTAGTACATTCCTAGTGTCCAGACTGACTTACTACAGGTGAGATTTTGCCGATATCTCCCTTACTATACATACAGTACATAATTATTCTTAGAAAACAATTACTGTAATTCACCAGAAGTGTTTTTATTAACGTTTCAAATGTCATAGTACATTCCTAGTTACAATACTAACTTACTATAGGTGAAATTTTACCAATACCTCCTTTACTGTATGTACAGTACACAAATATTTTATAACAAAATTATAGCAATTTACCAATTTTTTTCCCGCACTCCAAAGGTTGTAGTACATTCCTAGATGCAAGACTGACTTGCTACACATTACATTTTGCCAATATCTCTCTTACTGTACATACAGTACTTAGTTATTCTTAGAAAACAGTACTAAAATTCACCAAAAAAGTTTTTCATGTTCCAAAGGCTGTAATCCATTTGTAGTGGCCATACTGACTTACTACAGGTGAAAGTTTGCCAATATAATCCTTACTGTACATTAAGTACATAATTAATCTTCAAAAACCATTACTGTAACTGACCAAAAGGGTTATTTCATGTCCAATGGCTGTAGTACATTTGTAGTTACGAGACGGACTTATTACAGGTGAAATTTTGCCAAAAATCTCCCTTACTGTACATACAGTACATAATTATTCTTAAAAAACAATTACTGTAATTCACCAAAATGTTTTTTTTGTATTCCAAAGGCTGTAGTATGTTTGTAGTTACAAGACAGATTTACTACTGGTGAAATATTGCCAATTTATTTCTTACTGTACGTTCTGTACATAATTGTTCTTAGAAAATATCTTTGATATAAATATCTTGGATATTGGCAAAATCTTACCTGTAGTAAGTCAGTCTCATAACTACAAATGTACTACAGCCTTTGGAACATGAAAAAACCCTTTTGGGCAATTATAGTAATTGTTTTCTAAGAATAATTCCCTTACTGTACATACAGTACATAATTATTCTTAAAAAACAATTACTGTAATTCACCAAAATGTTTTTTTTGTATTCCAAAGGCTGTAGTATGTTTGTAGTTACAAGACAGATTTACTACTGGTGAAATATTGCCAATTTATTTCTTACTGTACGTTCTGTACATAATTGTTCTTAGAAAATATCTTTGATATAAATATCTTGGATATTGGCAAAATCTTACCTGTAGTAAGTCAGTCTCATAACTACAAATGTACTACAGCCTTTGGAACATGAAAAAACCCTTTTGGGCAATTATAGTAATTGTTTTCTAAGAATAATTATGTACTGTATGTACAGTAAGGGTGATATTGGCAAACTTTCACCGGTAGTAAGTCAGTCTTGTAACTACAAATGTACTACAGCATTTGGAACATGAAAAAACCCTTTTGGTGAATTACAGTAATTATTTTTAAGAATAATCTTTTAATAATAATTATGTACTGTACGTACAGTAAGAAAGAAATTGGCAAAATTTCACCTGTAGTAAGTCAGTCTTGTAACTACAAATGCACTACAGCCTCTGGAACATGAAAAAACCCTTTTGGTGAATTACAGTCATTGTTTTCTAAGAATAATTCTGTATTGTACGTACAGTAAGAAAGAAATTGGCAAAATGTCACCTGTAGTAAATCAGTCTTGTAACTACAAACGTACTACAGCCTTTGGAACATGAACAAACCCTTTTGTTTTCTAAGAATAATTATGTACTGTACTTACAGTAAGGGAGATATAGGCAAAATCCCACCTTTAGTAAGTCAGTCTTGTAACTACAAACATACTACAGCCTTTGGAACATGAAAAAACCCTTTTGGTGAATTACTGTATTTTTTTCTAAGATTAGTTATGTAAAACTAATGGCAAACTTTCACCTGTAGTAAGTCAGTCTTGTAACTACAAACGTACTACAGCCTTTGAAACAAAACCCTTATGGTGAATTACAATTATAAATATAATAAAATATAATTATTTTCTAAGAATAATTATGTTTGTAGTTACAAGTCTGATTTACTACAGGTGAAATTTTGCCAATTTCTTTCTTACTGTGTGTACAGTACATAATTATTCGTAGAAAACAATTACTGTAATTCACCAAATTGTTTTTTTATGTTCCAAAGGCAGTAGTACATTCCCAGTGGCCAGACTGAATTACTACAGGTGAAAGTTTGCCAATATAATCCTTACTGTACATAATTAATCTTCAAAAACCATTACTGTAAATGACCAAAAGGGTTTTTTCCTGTTCCAAAGGCTGTAGTACATTTGTAGTTACGAGACGGACTTACTACATGTGAGATGTTGCCAATATCTTCCTTACTGTAAATACAGTACATAATTATTCTTAAATACAATTACTGTAATTCACCAAAAGGGTTTTTTCATGTTCCAAAGACTGTAGTACATTCCTAGTGGCCAGAATGACTTACTACAGGTGACATTTTTTCTAAGATTAATTATGTACTGCATGTACAATAAGGAAGATATTGGCAAAATTTCATGTGTAGTAAGTCAGTCTACAGTTTGCCCACAAGGCATTTACTATGGCATTGTAAACCTAATTTATTATTAATTATTGGACTTCGTTTTGTACCGAGGTAAATTTGCAGACGGTCCCTAAAGCAGCCTAGGTGAATATCCAGCGAATATCAAACCTAAAACTAACTTTACCGCGCTAGTTTCTGTGTGTGAAGACACTGCGCAGCGCAAATCCGTGAATGAATGTTCCGAAGTTAAGTAAACTTCAACGGATGTCCCCTGCTTCCCTTGCTCGAGGACTGGAATTGGGAACCTCTGGGCTATATCATGTGTCATTCACTGCTATCGTGATGTGAAGACACTTTCAACCAGCATTAACAAAACATTTTTCTGAAGACAATCACCTATTGCACCTTTAACGGCCCATGTCATCACTGCACTGATAGCACGTCATGTACCCAGAGTCAGACTTCTGATGACAAGATTTTGTATTTTTAAACCCACTGATTAATTTTGGGACCTTTGACACCAAACCCTTGATAAGCAAATGAACAAAGGCTGCTCTTAAATAATTACCATGTCATAAGATATATTGATGTATAACATTACTAATACTGTTCTTTTGTCAAAATTCACATGACAAATTGTACAGTATAGCCTACTGAAGAAGTGAATACACACAAACATCATCACTACTCAAATAGCCTGACACCATGCAACATTTTGTGACAAATGGTAGGTCAGACTGAATCATTGTCATAAAAGTTTACAGTCACATAAAAACTCTTAAAGTGTGTTGTCATCTGGTGTTTTATTAATCTAGAGTGCCTTAATGCAATTTACCCTTTTCTGAAATGTAGCACACACCAATCTAGTATCACCCAGGTCCAACTGGGTCACTGCGAGAACATCTGAATTAAAATTCATTAATTCAGGACTGATATCAACAGTTTTACCAGTATTTTACCTGGAATACCTGTATTGCATTGAAAATCCTTTTATTTCTAGATTACAAGGTTATAGTATGAAAGAGCTGAAAAAGAAAACCTATTAAAACTGTAAAGGACAACTGCATTTTCATTATTTAACATGTATACTGATTATGAGAGCTGAATCAGAGAGACATTATAAAGTGAATCTCACTAAATCTCGCTGTTAACTATACCCTTAAGCACATATACACTCTGCTATGTAATAAAAGGCTAAAATGTAATAAAACAGACTATTGTAAATTTTGACCAGAGTTCAAGTCATAACAGTCAAGCCTGGTTTACTGTAATTTTAAATGGTCCTGTTGCTAAGTCACTAACTCCATTTACTTGAAGTTCAACCTATTTTTTTTTTTACAGATGGCAAATAAAGAACAAGTATTTACAGCCATTGTGCATCTTGTATGTTTTGATTGAGATCTGGTTGACTGTAAAAAAAAAATGATTTGGTTAAATTGTTCAATCAGGAAACTATTTATCTTTCTGTTTCCCAGCAACATGAAACCTGTTTGTATGGGCTCATAAAATAAAGCCCTTTGTACTGTAATTTATGTATGATGTCTTTTTTCCACTAGAGGCTACAGAAAAGGTGTCTTCATGAAAATATGAATAAAAGAAGGTTTTGTTTTTTGTAAGATATACCAGCATGTGTTGCTGTCCATTTTATACTAATGCTGTCAGAACAGATCAATTTACATTTCAGAAAAGATTCAACCCAGACTGACTCAAACTCTGAGTCTTGCCCAGAGGAAATGATGTTTACTCATGCAAAATTAAGTCACATTTGACATCCAATAACAGAACACGGTTTTTCCTTGTTAGATAAATGGTAAATCACTTATTTTGATCTAATAGATCAATTCTGTTGTTGCAACAAAAGGGTATGAGTCAAGGAGATTTTATATGACTTGCGAATTTTGCTGCCACCTGGAGGTACATAACAGATAACGATTCAGTAAATAACCATATGGTAGGGATGTTTTTTTTACATTTCCTCTTTTGACAGCTATACACTCTAAAAAATGCTGGGTTAAACATAACCCAGCGCTGGGTAAAACATGGACAAACCCAGCTATTGGGTTGTTTTGACCCAGTGGTTGGGTTACTACCCAGAAGGTTGGGTTAAACATTTAACCTAACTGCTGGGTCAAAACAACCCAATAGCTGAGTTTGTTCATATTTAACCCAACATTTTTTAGAGTGTAGAGGTAAATGGCATGTCCTTTGAAAAACTCAAAACTATTTTCCCTTTTAATTTTTTTTTTGCAATTGTATGTTCATTTCCTTACAAATTAAATTCAGTCAAATGAATTAAGAGTACACATTGAGTATTTAATTTAAAAACTAAAATAAAGTACAAACTCCTAAAAGTTAGTTCTAAAACACTAGTTTGGTAAATGGCATTTACTGTAATTTTAAATGGTCCTGTTGCTAAGTCACTAACTCCATTTACTTGAAGTTCAACCTATTTTTTTTTTTACAGATGGCAAATAAAGAACAAGTATTTACAGCCATTGTGCATCTTGTATGTTTTGATTGAGATCTGGTTGACTGTAAAAAAAAAATGATTTGGTTAAATTGTTCAATCAGGAAACTATTTATCTTTCTGTTTCCCAGCAACATGAAACCTGTTTGTATGGGCTCATAAAATAAAGCCCTTTGTACTGTAATTTATGTATGATGTCTTTTTTCCACTAGAGGCTACAGAAAAGGTGTCTTCATGAAAATATGAATAAAAGAAGGTTTTGTTTTTTGTAAGATATACCAGCATGTGTTGCTGTCCATTTTATACTAATGCTGTCAGAACAGATCAATTTACATTTCAGAAAAGATTCAACCCAGACTGACTCAAACTCTGAGTCTTGCCCAGAGGAAATGATGTTTACTCATGCAAAATTAAGTCACATTTGACATCCAATAACAGAACACGGTTTTTCCTTGTTAGATAAATGGTAAATCACTTATTTTGATCTAATAGATCAATTCTGTTGTTGCAACAAAAGGGTATGAGTCAAGGAGATTTTATATGACTTGCGAATTTTGCTGCCACCTGGAGGTACATAACAGATAACGATTCAGTAAATAACCATATGGTAGGGATGTTTTTTTTACATTTCCTCTTTTGACAGCTATACACTCTAAAAAATGCTGGGTTAAACATAACCCAGCGCTGGGTAAAACATGGACAAACCCAGCTATTGGGTTGTTTTGACCCAGTGGTTGGGTTACTACCCAGAAGGTTGGGTTAAACATTTAACCTAACTGCTGGGTCAAAACAACCCAATAGCTGAGTTTGTTCATATTTAACCCAACATTTTTTAGAGTGTAGAGGTAAATTGCATTTTTTTTTTTTTTTTTTTTTTGCAATTGTATGTTCATTTCCTTACAAATTAAATTCAGTCAAATGAATTAAGAGTACACATTGAGTATTTAATTTTAATTAAAGTACAAACTCCTAAAAGTTAGTTCTAAAACACTAGTTTGGTAAATGGCAAAGCAACTACATTTTTTACTAAAACGTTAATACATCTAATTCAAACCATTTGCTTAAATATTTTGCCAAAAAAAAAAAAAAAGTGTACTCTTCATAGTACTTGTTGCAAAAATTGTTTCTAATTTGTCATCAGCTTATTATTATTATTATCCTCATTTCTTACCTTTGAGATGTCATTTAATTTGGCCATGACTGGTTTACAAGAAAAAGTTACATTATAATGTACACAATGGCATGAATGCTCTTTTTAAATCCCATTTTCATTCACACACCTTCTTCTCTATATTCATGTGACATACCCATAATTAAATCGATTCAAAAACACATTACTATTCATATTCCAAGGGAATCGCATAGATTTTTTCCCCCACATCACAACCTCAGGAACATCATTACTGAGAGTTGAGTAAACGGAGCATGAAAAGAAAAAACATTCTCATTTCCTGCTGTATTAACTGGCCTAATGTTATACTAACCTTATCTGGACAAATGTTAAAATATGGGTTGTTTTATAACAAAAGGTTTTTATTGGCTTACCTAATCATTTATAAAGTCATCTGACACGTACAGCCCTGTGACAAAAATTAGACTGAAGTCGGGACAATATATGCTACAAACATTTGGTGCAATAGTAATCAGAGGAAAGCCATAAAAAAATAAAATAAAATGAAAACTTCATATCATGCATTAGAAACAAAATTAAAACAAAAACATTTTTAGTGTTTTTGTACATTATTGTAAACAAAGTCTCTCTAGAAATCATATCAAAACACATGGCAAGCAACAAAAACAAGGGGGACATGACACAAATCACGAAAGTCTAGGGATTACTCTACAATGAAACACTGCTTGGCATCACCGCTTAACAGAAAAAAAAAATAATGCAATTGTACTCCAACAAATTAGCTTTATGTAAACACGGGTGGCTTCATATGATTATACAATAAGCTGACACATACTATAATATTTTCACTACATGAAACATGTCCCTGGTTTTCTCATGTTTACAATGATGAGGTATTTTAAGGTCAATCCTACTCTTCACGTCACTTTTTTTTTCATTCTATAAAAGCAAGGAACAAGTTTGGAGTGCAGCATTTAGACTTTGTTCTTGACACCATCAAAGCAATGGCATTTCTCTGGGACAGGTTTCCGTTTTTCACAGAAAGGCCTCACAACAGACAGTCTTGCTGCATGGGCCAAAAAACAGGAAGACAAAGAATCCCACCACTCTTTCTAAGGGCATTAAAAATTGCATTGGAAAGAAAACACCTCGTCTCAACATCAAGTCCTTCCCCAATTCACAGTTCATTCCATAAAAACACCACAGGTTTAGGTCCTTCCCATTCACTGGGTTCTTCTCCCTGCAATAATCTAAATGGGAAGCTTGCAATTTTGTCAGGCATGAAATTCAAAACTACACAATAAGAGGTAGAACTCCAATTGTTGCTGTTCAGCCCAAGTCAAAAAGTCATGATACCTGAACACATTCAGAGCAAAAATGCCCACACACACAAAAAAAGTGGCATTCATGTCCAATAACAGTGTTTTTAATAAAAAGAAAATATCACCTATACCCCCAATGAATATTCAAAAATTGCCTTTTGTTATGGCAGATTTGCGGTTCCCTCCATCACTTGTAAAAATCACAGCTTTCTTCATCAAAAATAATAGTTTTATGTGTCCTGAATCTGAACTCTTGCTTTCGGTGGTTTATAAAAGTGCTTATTTGATTCCTTGAGAGATCAAAGTGATGTCAGCTGACAAAAAGTAAAGTTTAAAGAAGGGGATAAGAATTACTGCTCACCCTGAGACAATAGTTACGTAGTTCCATGTAGCTACAAATAAATATCTACATACGCTTGAATGTTTCTATCTGCCTACTTGACTACCAGTATGTTTTTGTGTTTTAAACAAGGCCCTTAGGGATGAAAGGGTTTTCAGACTGATTTTGGAAGTACCATAAACTTTACAAACGCACAAGAAGTGGAAAGAGTTTCCAGTGTCATACCACTGAACATGCAGATTCCCAATTGGCTTTGTCTTTTTCTTCAAGGAATTTCTAAAAAACAAGAATGTTCACTGTCATTTCAAAAGTACACCTGTAAAATAAGGGTGCTAGTGCACCTCGTTTAAAAAAGTTACTGCTTTTTCCTGAGTAATACTTTAGAATAATTGTAACAGACAATACATTTTTTTGCCATTGAATACTGGGCCACTCCCTGACATCTGTTATTATTGTAAAACATCTTTCATTTTAAATGTAATCTTACAACTGGACTATGATTGCTAAGACATACAAGATTTCTGAAAAACTGTAATTTCACTGGAAATTTCATTTAAATCTACTCTTACATCACTATGCTAATACAATAAAATGACTAAAACACATTAAAAAGAAGAACATGAAAAATTGCATTTGAGGTCTTGATGACCTTCCCTGGTAACGTCTTCTAATGACATTTAATGGCAGTGTATTAATTAAAGTTTTAATCAGTGAGGAGAGGGAAGCATTGGAGACAGTCCTCATCCCACATACAGGGTCAGGTATGCTCCCTCAACCTTCACCTGTAACTTTGGCTTGTGGGGGTTTTGGATCCTGAGCTAGCTGGCTCATTGACATCTGCTAACAGACTAGTATACCCTGAGAATTCAGACACTGGAGTCCGCTGTATCCTGTGGTCAACCTCTGCGACACCCACTCGCGGGTCTCCACCATAACCAAGTGGGGTTTGGTGACCAGACTTGAATTGAGACCCGAAGGCTTGGGCGAAGTTCTCTATCTGGTAGGTGGAACGCATGTCCACTTGCTTAGATGGCTCCAGGGCAGTGAGGTCAGGGTAGACAGAGCCGTTAGCCGAGCCGCCACCTGTGCCGTTCCCGTTGTTGCTGCTGTTGGCCGAAGAGCCACTGTTCTTGGACTGCTGGTCTTTCTGGCCACCCTTGGTCAGCTCCTGAGTTGAGAGAGGGTATGGCGGCGAGTGCTGCTTCTCCAGCTGGTCGGTGAGCTCTTGAGATGGGGTAAGCTGCTGGTGAGGGGCTGGCCCCAGACTGCTGAGATGAAAGGCCTGTTGAGAAGATGGTGAGGCATGGGAAGTTGACGGAGAACCAACCAGCATTCCAAAATGGGACTTGCTTAGGGATGTTGAGGAGGAAGATGCAAAAGAAGAAGAAACAGGCTGTCCAAATCCACACTCCAGTGGCGAGGTGGTGTAGATGTTTTTGTCTGGGAAGAGTGTACTAGCAGGGCTGCTGCTAGACGACAAGAGGCTTGGGAAGGGTCCAGATGGGCCCAAAATAAAGTTGCTGCTATGGCTGGTTCTCTCCAGGGTCTGGAGCAAGAATTTAGAGTACTCGTTCATCACCCCATTCTTGTCTCCAGAGCCGGGAGATCTCTCATCCTGACCCAAATCAGAGGTGGTGGAGGCAGCCTGCAATTCCACGTGGTGCGAATCTTGCAGATCGAATGTCACATCATGGTGAGAGCCATCCGATTTGTGGCTGTAGTGGTCCAGCAGGCTCTGCAGCACCTCATCTGGGATCCCTGATTTGTCATGCTTGTCAACGCTTACCAAAGGCGAGGTGTCAAGCAAGGCAAGTGTAGGTTCTCCTATACCACCCTGGATTACTGTTGGCTGTGGAAGGTGGACAGAGCTGAAGTCAGCTGCGCTGTTAGCAGCATGCAGGTACCGTCTCTTTTTCAAAAACTGCATGGCATCATCATAATTGCTGCTGGTACCTCCTTGTTTGGGTCCACTGGAGGTTTGGAGGAGGCCGAGACCATCCATATTTCCGGCACCAGACATGTCCATAGAGCCTGGTTTGTGCATCAGCAGCTTCTGCTCGTGGTTGGGCTCCTCCATAGAAACTGCACCCTTGTCATTTCCCTTGTGGCCACCTTTCTTAAAGACAAGCTTGGGTGTGTGTCCATGCTGGTTGTCTATGCTCGTCTCATCCAGAGCCCCTGAAGATGATGCCCCCAATCCACTGGGGATGTCCAAGGCATAGTCTTGTGGGCCGAGTGCCATCTGCACTCCTCCTCCCGCAGCTGCTCCTTTCTTCCTTCGTCGCTCTCCTCCATCATTGCTACTTTTGGACTTGCCCCTCTTGCGTGGTGGGGCGCTAGTGTTTCCCTGAGTGAGTAGGTAGCTGCCTTGACCCATGTCATCATCTCCAAGGTCCAGCAAACCTGGTTCTAGACCTTTCTTCATGGCTTCTCCACAGGTTCTCTTGTGCTTCAGTAATCGATCCGTCCGTGAGAAATACTACGGAGCAAGAAAAATATGTTTTAAGTCATGCTCATAATTTTTTTTCCGGATCAATGCATTTGTTAAAAAAAAAAAACATTGGGTGCTTCTCAATACTCAAATTGATGCTTCTTCATTTCCTTGCTCATTGTTCTGACTCAGATTTAAATCAAACTTAGCCATCTTGAAGGCTCAATTTTACACAATTTTTAATGTAAGAGTGGGCACAGCCATTATTCCCCCAGTGTCATCCACTTCCAGTTATTTTAGATACACCAAAACAGTCTATGTCACTCAATGCAAACTGGTAGTTGTTATATTTTAATATATTATTGTAATCAAACACACTTGCATGTAGCACATATAGCTGTACTGTTCACTGCACTTTGTTATCCTTCCAAGCTGTTTATCTATAGCAGCTAATATTGTGGACACTCTTATTTGTCACTGACCCAAATATTTTATATTTCAATCAAAATCCATTTTCATTATTACTACTACTTTCATACTAGATAATTATCTGAGGATTCACCTGTAGACAGGTGTCACATTTATAAGGCTTTTCTCCACTGTGTGTCCTTTTGTGTCTCTCCATGTGGTACTTCTGAATAAAGCGCATGTTGCACTGGTCACAGCTGAATGGTTTCTCCCCTGTTAAGCAAGAAAAAAAAAGGAGTCTCGGCACCATCTTAATATGTGCCTATGACAAGTATAAGACAAAAGTAAACAGACTCACCGCTGTGGATTTTCTCATGCCGTTGCAGCAGATACTTCTGTATGAAGCTCATATTACACTGACTGCACCTGAAAGGCCTCTCACCTGTAAAATAAAAAGCAAATGCATTTTACCACATTAATGTTGGTCACCAGAACCATCCCATGAATACAGAGTCTGAATCTCTCTGCTCTAGTGGAGTTAACAGTAAAATCTGCTCACCTGTGTGAATGAGGACATGTCTACGCAGATGATATGAACTGCGGAAGGCTGCATTGCAGTGCTCGCATATATGCGGTTTAGAGTTGGGAGAGAGGGGCCCAGCATCACCATCCAGCATGAGCGACTAAAAACAGCAGATAGACAAAGACATTAAACACCTGCATGTAAACTAATAAAATAACTAATTTTTTAGCCCATACATACACACATGCATATGTCTGTATATTTGAAAAGTCATGACAGATGTAGGTGTATCTGAGATGTCTCAGGTTAATGTTAAAATAAAAGTTGATAAATAAACTAGGGGTCGACCGATTATCGGCCTGGCCGATTATCGACGCCGATATTAAGCATTTCTATAATTATCGTTTTCGGCCATTTTCAAAACCGATTTGTCGATAAAATAACTTCATTTTGAAACACGCTATTTGGCTCTGATGCAGCCTGTCAGAGCTCACCACTCTGTGGCCTAAAGCAATCTCTGCCCACCGCCCATCTGATTTGTTGGGAGTCACGAGTCCGACCAATCAATGCGGAATTCACTCTCACTCCGAAAGCGCTTGCTAACTGCAGCTGCTTCAGTGATCACGCATCAGTTGTCTCTCAAAGGTAAGGCAGCAGCAGACGTTACTTAGGTTGCAATAAATCACAATCCACTAACGTTACACTGAAGTTGCAAAACACCTCAATATTATCTATGATGTCCGCGATGCAGAAAATGTGGACGGAATCGCAGAATCCAGTCATATAAATGGAATTTACTGTATGACGCGGAATTTGTCTAAGTTTGGATGAATTAATCAAACGTAGGTCAGTACACTTAAATAGAGTCGCGATATGGACTAGTATCTGTAAATATTAAGCCGCAAAAATACTATTTAAATATGAATCCTGCATGTTCTGCATGTCTCTGTGTATGTAAATGGCACAGACGCGCGGTTTTGTTTTCTAAACATACAAAGTGTGCGACGCCCGCAGTGATTTCAGCTTCTGTCGTATCACTACATGAGGACATAAATACATGAACAACTCCAGAACTGCTCTGACTCCCTCTGAGAGTCACTTCATGAGCATTTGACAGTTTCATGAGTTTCAGAGTAAAACTGCAGTGTTTCCCACAGACTTGCACTCGTTTATGGCGGCATGTATATGCAAATTCATTCTCTGCCAGCAGGAGGCGCTGTTGGGGTGGTAGCGATCAAGGTTTCCCCGGTAACTCTGTACACAATGCTGCTCATGTTTATTCATGAGTCAAACTGTGGCAAGCACTTCAAATAAATCAATGTATGGGAAACACTTACATAAGCTACAGAAACTTAAAAGTTCCTCATGGCAACCCATCAAAATATAAGTTCGGGTTAGAAACATACAAAGTGTGCGACGCCCGCAGTGATTTCAGCTTCTGTCGTATCACTACATGAGGACATAAATACATGAACAACTCCAGAACTGCTCTGACTCCCTCTGAGAGTCACTTCATGAGCATTTGACAGTTTCATGAGTTTCAGAGTAAAACTGCAGTGTTTCCCACAGACTTGCACTCGTTTATGGCGGCATGTATATGCAAATTCATTCTCTGCCAGCAGGAGGCGCTGTTGGGGTGGTAGCGATCAAGGTTTCCCCGGTAACTCTGTACACAATGCTGCTCATGTTTATTCATGAGTCAAACTGTGGCAAGCACTACAAATAAATCAATGTATGGGAAACACTGTACATGGCCTGTACAAAGGCCAGAGGGCGCTCTCGTGCTGAAACTCCAAATACGCCTCGCAGAAGAAACCCAGAAAATGCTGCAGCTGATTAAACAGAAGATTCAACTGCTTTCATTGATTCAACGTGACTAATTAACACACGACTACGGCAATATACGGTTTATCTGAGTTATTATTATTATAATTTTCATTAAAATAAAGTATATTTATAATGCAATGCCTTTATCACTGCTTAAATACTATGAAATATGTTGCGTGCCTTATTCTGTGTAAGATGCCACATCATCTCACAGAAGAATTTATTTCAAAAACTCTACTGACGTTATGAAGTGAGTTTGGAGTAAAAATATGTTATTAAATGTGGTATTTTCACATGCTTTCAGATGGAGCAGCATTTACTTCACAGAGCCGTAGTTCACTGAGAAGCTATGCAAACAGATGTCATTATCGCGAATGATTTCTTCGATTTCAATAATCGCGCAATAAAATCGTCTGCGATTTTTTTGCGTAACTTGTCAGTGAATCATGGCTATGTGCAGTAAATTCTGCTCCATCTGAAAGCACGTGATGATTTCCTGCTGATTACAGAACCGGCTTTTTTAACAAAATGCACATGACAATCGCATTCGATTAATCGTGCAGACCTAGTTTAACTCTCATTTGATTAAAAGATAAATTAAATTGATTTATGCCTTCATTTGCACTGTACTGTAAATCAAAACTAACTGAAATTTCTAGTGTCACATAGGCCAAGACATTTCAATAGGCTATTGAACTAATGGCGCTTTTCCACTGCGTGGTACGACTCGGCACAGCTCAGTACAGCACGGCACGGCACGGCACGGTTCAGCTCGGCACGGTTTGCGTTTCCACTGCAGTTCAGTACCGCTTTAGTGTGGGCGGGATTATTCACATGTTATAGCTGCGCCGCCTCTACTACCACGACTCCTAAAATCAACTTTTTCATTCCGCGTCGCCCCATCAAGCTCTCGCTGGATCCGCTCCTCTGCTATCAACGAGAGGAACGTCTGTTCTTCCGCAACAGACAACAAAACCTTTTGGTTGTTAAAAAAGGTCCGCTCGTTCAAAACAGTTGCGTTCGATCCTTCGCTGACTGTTCTGATTTAAATCTAGCGGTTCTTTTGTGTTTATGTCGCAAGTTCAGTGAAGCAGGTAGTGACGATTCTCTCTGGCCAATCCGTGATCAGCAGAATTTAAACGTCACATTTTGGTAACTGTACGGTTCACTTGGAACCCCAACCGAGGTGGTACTAAAAAAAAGTACCAGGTACTGTACCCAGTGGAAAACCCCCCAAAAGTGAACCGTACCATGCAGTGGAAAAGCGCCATAAGTGTGCCTGTAAAAGGCTATTAGTGTTATAGTTTCATGAAAATAGTTGCAGTCTTCTTAACAACTTCTACAATATAGCTATGAAGACAATTAAATTATTTACACATTATTATATACATTTTTTACATTAATCCATTGATGTGCATTAGACGATGAATTGAATAGTCACCTCTACTATTGTAGGTTGTTTTAGCCATCAGAAAATAATTAATGAGGAATTATGAGAGGTTATGCCATTACAAATACATTTCTAACATGTACATTATTGAAGCCAAATACTTACATTTCCCCAAGCTGTTTAGCTGTAGTACAGTATTCATAGGCTTAATCATGAAGCATACAGTGGCCCCACTTTTAACTCTCTCTTTATATTACCCTTATTGCAGATGGATGCACAGAGGAAGACAAGAGTAAGAAGTGCAGTGTGGGAGTACTACACTCAACCAACACCAGTGAAGGCAGAGCCCTTGTTAGTCTTAATTTTGACATTCATTTTCATTTTTACATCAGACATATATCGGTTGAAAATATCGATTATCAGTCTATTTGATCTGTAATAATCGGTATCGGCCCTGAAAAACACATATCGGTCGACCCCTAAAATAAACGAACACTTCTGTAGACAATTACATTTCTGCTATTGGCATACACTGTCATACAAAAGTGTCTAAAAAGAATGTGCACGATCTATTTGTGACAGTTACATCACAATGTTTGCAATTCAAAATCCTACAAACTCTTTAAATGACACAGTGACTGATAAAAGGGTATACATACCTTTGCAGAATCTCCTTGTTTCCTTCTGGCTTTGCCATCTGGTCCTTCTCCATTTGCTCTCCTTCCTCTTCTAGGCCCAGATTCTTTTGGGTCTTTCCCCAGTCTTCCAGAAAACTGCTAATGAAGCACAGAAAAATGGCATGAAATAAAAACAAAAAATAAAGACAGTACAGTATGCAGTGTATCGATAACTCATTTATCATCTAGACTTACGTTACTAAGGCTTAGGTCATGCAAAAGCATATTCTGGTTGTTGCTGAGCGACATGTCCAGCATATCAGTGCTTTTTCCTCCTGCTGTTCCAGTTCCTGTTGCATACATCGGGAGGCGGTAATCCAACTCACTTAGCTTCTCCTGTTTGATACCCATACTGTGGATAAAGCCACCACCATGGTCAGGAGAGTCACGCTCCTTCTTCAGAACCATCTCTTGGGGCAGATCCGACATGGAGGTTTGCGAAGTCAGGCACGTGAAACTGGTCACCGGAGGTAAATGGCTGAACATGATCATGCTGGGGGGAAAGTTGGGGTCCATGCCACCGTTCCGTAAAAACTCATTGCCTAGCTTGTCTTGGATAATACTCATGCTTGGGTCTTCAACAGGCCAAAGTTCATTGATGAAATATGCTATGAAGACATGAAAATATGTGACGAATTATGAATTAATCTAGTATATTGATGCCATATACTAATGAGTAATAGATTAGTCATTTATAGAAAAAAATATAGGTTTAGTGAAAATAAGTGTATTAGTGTAATAATGTGCAATGCTTCATTTTCTTTTATTATTCATTAATAAGGTAATTACACTAGCTAATGATTCAGGGAATTGTGCACATTATGTGTATGATATGCCATCATGTGATGCAGCTTTCATGACCAAGCAAAATCAGAGAATTGTTCCACTACTGCTGAATTGGTTTTCCAAGTTGCAATGTGTATTACACCAGAGGTTATCAGATATCTCTAAAATCAAGATCATAATTGCTATGCTGTGCACTGGCAATTAAAGACCTCTCCAAAGTCAGAAATATTCTAGTGATTTACCTTATTACTGAAGCAGCTATGAAAGCTGACTAAACCACCAATTATATAGGCAACTTCAAAACCATCATTGTATTATTTCAAAATCATAATCGTTCGTTGTCTTTAAATCGTCAAGAATATTTATAATCTAAGTAGTCTATAATCTATAGTCTAAGTGGGGAAATATTAAAGTTTTCTATAGGGCCTAATTAGTCCATTTAAAATATAACAGGACATGATGGCGATTCTTGTGTTTAGATCATTTCAACCAAACTCGGGTCATCAACCCATAAACAATAATATGATAATACTACTACTACTAATAAATTGTTTTAGTTTTGATTACCTATTGGTATATGCACAAGTTAAAAGAAATAAATACATACAACCCTAAGAACCGGATTGGTCCTTTTTGATGATCCCTTAGCTAACCTTAGCATCATTAGATTAGAGATTAAAAGGACGACTTTGAAACAGTTTTTGCAAACACACAGTAAATTGCTTCAATACATACTTTAAACACCCTTAATATGCAGTGTATTACCTTTTCAGAAAATAAAACACGGTCCAAGCGGAGTCTGCGGGTGCCCCAGCATTGTTCTCTATTGTGATCAGCTAACGTTAATGGATAGCTGCTTAATCTTATTGCTATAACTCTTTTTAAGTATTAGTTTAGGGACACGAATACATTAATGTCACATAGTTGCTATGGTTATTAAATACGTTTACATAGCTGAACCGTGTAAAATGTAACCCGTTTAATCAAATCCGGCTAATCTAGTCGTTCATCACAATTACCAAACACATCTCGATCTAACGTAAATGACTCCATTAGCAGCTAATGGCTAACGTTAACTAAAGCGAAAGCGTAAGACACGAGAACTTCAATAAGATTTTAAACAAACTCGTGTGTGTACATATAGACACATTTACACACGAATACACTATATAAGAAAGATAAAACTAAAAGACACAACCAAAATTAAGCGTTTTGTTTAACTACGTGACAAACGGGGCTAGCCAGCAATAGCATGCAGATGAAAGAGCTACTGCTAACTGCCCATCTCCACACCGCATGCGATGCGCTATAAAGCCCCCATAACAAACGAAGAATCGCGCGCTTCCCGTGTAGTTTCTTTGATAATAACAGCATTGCTGCAATTTTGTCGCCTTTCTCGTGCTTGCCCTGTACCCGAGTGATATATCGTGACCATTCATCACCATCACTAATTATAGCGCGCGCACACAGTAAAACAATCCGCCGTGAATATGCGGCGATAAATGCGATGTAAAGAGCACACTGAGACTGGTATGTGTACGCCTGCAAAGGTAGATTTTATTGTTTTTTTTGCTAAAAAAGCGCTTATAATCTAAGTAGTCTATAATCTATAGTCTAAGTGGGGAAATATTAAAGTTTTCTATAGGGCCTAATTAGTCCATTTAAAATATAACAGGACATGATGGCGATTCTTGTGTTTAGATCATTTCAACCAAACTCGGGTCATCAACCCATAAACAATAATATGATAATACTACTACTAATAATAAATTGTTTTAGTTTTGATTACCTATTGGTATATGCACAAGTTAAAAGAAATAAATACATACAACCCTAAGAACCGGATTGGTCCTTTTTGATGATCCCTTAGCATCATTAGATTAGAGATTAAAAGGACGACTTTGAAACAGTTTTTGCAAACACACAGTAAATTGCTTCAATACATACTTTAAACACCCTTAATATGCAGTGTATTACCTTTTCAGAAAATAAAACACGGTCCAAGCGGAGTCTGCGGGTGCCCCAGCATTGTTCTCTATTGTGATCAGCTAACGTTAATGGATAGCTGCTTAATCTTATTGCTATAACTCTTTTTAAGTATTAGTTTAGGGACACGAATACATTAATGTCACATAGTTGCTATGGTTATTAAATACGTTTACATAGCTGAACCGTGTAAAATGTAACCCGTTTAATCAAATCCGGCTAATCTAGTCGTTCATCACAATTACCAAACACATCTCGATCTAACGTAAATGACTCCATTAGCAGCTAATGGCTAACGTTAACTAAAGCGAAAGCGTAAGACACGAGAACTTCAATAAGATTTTAAACAAACTCGTGTGTGTACATATAGACACATTTACACACGAATACACTATATAAGAAAGATAAAACTAAAAGACACAACCAAAATTAAGCGTTTTGTTTAACTACGTGACAAACGGGGCTAGCCAGCAATAGCATGCAGATGAAAGAGCTACTGCTAACTGCCCATCTCCACACCGCATGCGATGCGCTATAAAGCCCCCATAACAAACGAAGAATCGCGCGCTTCCCGTGTAGTTTCTTTGATAATAACAGCATTGCTGCAATTTTGTCGCCTTTCTCGTGCTTGCCCTGTACCCGAGTGATATATCGTGACCATTCATCACCATCACTAATTATAGCGCGCGCACACAGTAAAACAATCCGCCGTGAATATGCGGCGATAAATGCGATGTAAAGAGCACACTGAGACTGGTATGTGTACGCCTGCAAAGGTAGATTTTATTGTTTTTTTTGCTAAAAAAGCGCCTTAATCGCCTCAGTCAGCAGAAACAATGATGCTCGGCGCTGAAACGCATCTCTCGCTTGAGCAGTTGTGATTTCATTTGGAGCTTTCAGCCGTGCGCAATCCCTCATCTTTAAAATCTCGGGCACAAATAAATAGTACAAACGCAATCCCACTTACTTGTACATGACCACGGCCGACTCGTAGCATTCAAATGAATCCCGGCGCTCGATTCTTTGAGTTACTTTACAGCCAAAACATTGTTCTCTTGCAGCTGTTGGCTTCTTCCATGTTGTGTCGACGCTGGGAATTATGGGTTGAGCGGACGGGTCGTGAGAGGAGACAGACGGATACAGGCAAGTCAAGCAGGGGGCCACTATGCAAATGAAGATTGTGCCAATCTGAACATCTGCGACTTTGTCCGGCGTGCAAATTAGTTCTTTACAAAATTGCTGGGACGTTTTTTATTATTAGCCTGCTTATTTCTCTAATCGGTCTATATAGACACTTTTATATAACATATCTATCTATCTATCTTACATGAACTAATTTTACTGAACAATTAAAATAAACATTTTTAGCGTATTTATCTTTTTACAGAATTTTAAAAAATGTGCTAAATATTTTAATCACCAACTTTCATGCATGTGCATATAAACTGGATGTGACAGTAACTTTTCAGAAAAAAATAATATATATTTTTTTGGCATATTTTGTCATATTTTTACATCAGCTCACAAAATAAGGTGTAGCCTAGTCTAAATCTTCAAACGTTGCCAATTCACATTCATTCACATAAAGCCTTTGTAAACTGTGTTTTGCTATTCAGAACTCTAGAAAAAAACAGCAGCCCATTGATTGCTCAGAGCGGCCTGCAGCGTAAGCACTCTGTCCTGCCTGAAATTTACAGTCTCTTTTGCTTTGCTTTACAGTTTACTATGGCTAATGCCTGAGAAGTGTTTATATTATACAGTGTTTTTACTGGCCCAGGCTGTCTTATGAGTATCTGAAAAAGATAATGATCAACATTTTGAAAATTAAACCTCTAAAAATCATTGAAATGTGCAACTGAATGTTCTCCCCCAGGTCAAAAAAGTTCATTTGAGGTGCATGCTATGCACAAAAAACAAACAAACAAACAAAAAAAAACATCCCCTGCACTCATCTGTCTAAACTGGAAACTGCATGCTGTACTTCATAAGCTTTGATATGTTTCTTTGTACAGATATTTGAAGGAAAATCATGTCGGCTTGTGTATGCAAAGACGATGGCCTCCCTTGAGTTTTGTGGTTAGAATGGCAGGGCATTCTGTATCTCACTCAGGCTGAGGAATTTGACTAAGATTAAATGTCACCTGAGACTTCATGCTGAGTACGAGCTGTGAGGAACAAAGAGAAAAAATCATTGAAATGTGCAACTTTATTTATTTTATATGCTAAATATTAAAATTCATTTTGCAAGCGAAAGCAGAGAAAAAAAAAAAAAGACCTCAAAAGGTACATTGATGACATTCTTATATGTGATGTGCTTTGAGTTCACACGCATATGTGGGAAGTGCAATCCACACTTAGTTTGAGCAACAGTCAGGGACTGTCAGCTGATGTCTCTCCACTACCTTTATCACACCGGCAGATGACACATCTTGTGTTCCCCTTTGAAGGTTTTGCACTTGTGTTTTATAATTCCCTTAAAATAAGAACATTTGTGTATGTGTGTGTGTGTGTGTGTGTGTGTGTGTGTGTGTGACAGTGGCACTGCATCTATACTTGTGAAAACTCTCACTCTTTTCCTGGGAACACCACCGTGATTGGTGCTCTCAGTCTGTTCACCATCTGTGGCCTTCAGCACAGGCAGCCAACCCCGCTGACTTCACTGCCAATCTCTAATGTTAATATGGAAACACAAGGCTATGTGTAAAGGTAGATTAACAACCTGTGCTTGTTGACTGAAGATGCCCTTTAAAAGATTTTGTTATGCGTGCAGACATCTGTCCATATTAAATAAAAAAACTGAGTTATATGTCATGTAATTCTGACCGCTGCTCTGTCTGTGGGTGAGTAGTTGACACAATACAGGACACAGCTGTCACTGTCATATTATAGCCTACTTGAACTAAAATGCTTCTAAACAGCAGTGCAATTACACATTCGATTTTATGACCTACATGGAATATTTTTTGTAGTTTTAAAAATTATTGTTGCACCACTGCAAATAGTGACCAGTCATATGATCTAAAATATACACTTACGTTAAAAAAAAAAAAAATCCTAATGGAAATGTAATTTTTAAAAAATGTAAATTAGCATATTAATGTAATTTTTAAATTAGTAATTTTAAGTAATGTAGTGGAGTAATGTGAATAATTTGTATGAAATAATTTACATGGACAACAATATACTGGTAACTATCAAAAGTCTGTAAAAATGGAGAAATGGAGAAACTCTAGGTTGATTGGTTTCTCTCTCTCTCTCTCTCTCTCTCTCTCTTTATATATATATATATATATATATATATATATATATATATATAAAATATTTCAATTACATAATAAACATAATAAAATTATACATAAAAAAAAAAATTATTATTTTGAATTTCGTCAAGCATGGAGCATTCTGACTTTGGAAGGTCTTTAGATTTCTTTCTTTGATCAACAGCTTGTATTATATTCATATATTCTCTTTCTTTTCTTTCTAATATGAATCTATGGCTTCCCTTTCAGGCATGACGTGCCAGGCGCGAACTTCTTACACAGAGGACGAAGTTCTGTGGGGTCACCGCTTCCTACCTGTCATGTCACTGGAGGAGGGATTCTTCAGGGTGGATTACTCTCAGTTCCACAACACGTTTGAGGTGCCCACTCCTCCATACAGTGTGAAAGAGCAAGATGAAAAGTCATCCCTGCCCTCCCCCGGTCCTGTACTCTCCCCCACATTGCTTGATGGTCGTAGTCGCAGAGAGCACATCTTCTCTTTAGATGGGGTTCCTCACACCGATGAACCCGTGACCAAATTACCCAGCAAGCGCCAACGTATGAGCTCCAAGAATGGAAAAGAGGTCCTAAAAACTGGAAGCACGCTGCCAACGGAAAAGGCCTCCAGCACGGGGGACCTGCCCCTCAGGGTTCAGCGACTCGGGTCCCTTGTGGGTCAAGCAGAGGTGGAAAATCAGCTCCAGCTCAAAACTCTTAAGCTGAGTTCAGAAACCCACACCCAGTCTGCAGGAGAACTAGAGCATCACAGACTGGTCCCAATACCTGCTCCGGTCCCAGGGCTGAGCCTTAATCCATTGCCTGCATCCAGTGGCCGACCAGAGGACAACCTCCCCCCAAAATTACGCAGAATGAATGCAGACCACTGAATGGGTCTTTATTTCTCACACAGAGATGAACATTGAGGCTTAGAAGGTAGAGATGATTCTCAATATAATTTAATATTGAATAATATTTATTTAAAAATGATTATAATGTGATTCTTCTTCTCTATGCTTATGGAAGAGCCATGTCCCTTCAGTTAAACTCACTGCTTTGCCCTCAATAATATGAGTATTGTAGATTTTCCGAATTCAATTTGAATTCAAATATGCTTCAGCTATTTTTAAATGATTAAGCAACTTTATAGTATGAACACAAAATATCAAGTGCATTTATTTATACAGTATAAGTCATTTATCAAGTATTTATTTAGAGGAACATTTACTGATGTATAAATTTAAATGTGTAAGGCTTTTTGTCATATTTCTGTCAGCAATATATACTGTATATATATATATATATATATATATATTTTAAAATTAATATTTATTGGCACCAGTGTTATAAAAAAATATTGATATGTGAACTGTTTTCATCTATCAATACTGAAAATACTGAAATAACTTTATTTCTTTGTCAAAACATTTGTTCTCCATTTGAGAACATTTTCAAATGTTTCTCATATTGTTTAATTGAAAGACATTGTGCAAAGGTGAAAATTACTGTGCAGTTGAATCAATAATTTTGACTATTTTAATAATTTCTTTATTTCTACAAAACAGTGCAATAAAATAACTTGGAAAGCATTATTTTGGTGTTCCTGACTAGCATCGTACAAGTATGACAGTTATAGTGCCCAGACAAGCAAACTAAGGCATGGAACATTTAGCATGTAATTGAACCTTTCAGTCAGGGTATTTGCATTGGGTCCTATCTATGTTTAGGGCCAGAGACCTGTGCATCCTCTACAACTAACACTAATTAGTTTCTCCTTGGAAACCTTTTGATCTTTACCTCAGGCAGTGGGTGGAAATGAAAGTAATTGAATTTGCCTCCAAGAAAGAATAACTCATGGACATTCCATAAACTGCCATTACTCTTAATTAGATGCATGGAGGTTCTTTCAAATTGTTCATTACCCTTGCAATTAATTTTTAAGGAAACACAGCAGTGGCCGGAAATGTGAAAGAATAGTACAGTTTATCCTGGCTGGTATGCAGCAAGGCCATGCATTTAATTCTCATTAATGCAAACCATAAGCAATAACTACATACTGTACAGAAAAAAATAAGAAGACTAAATCAAAAATGTCCTAATTCAGTCAATGTCCTCATAAATCAGTTTATATACTATATCTGCCTGGAATGGTTTGGCAACATACATTTGAGCATTAGGAAATTAATCTAATTTACATGATGACATTTCCTTAAAAAATGCCTTTGTAATTCAACAAGTCTATTTCATAAACTGAATACCACTAGTTTGAGTGTAAATTCTCCAATCATTTGTCCGGGGTTGTGAAGTAAATGACCAGACAAAGTGCTTTTCCATCATGATGGAGCTGACCCTCCCTCCAATGGAAAGGTTATTTTCCTCTGTTTGACCAGGTGCCAAGAGACACTGTAGTCATGACTGAGACGAAATATCGATCACTGGGCGCCATCACATCAGCCTGGACAAATGTTACATCTCTTCTCTAGAGATGAAGCAGCATAGAAGCATATAAATGTGCTCAGAAACAGGGCAAATGGGAATCTTGACCAGCGAAGTCTGATATCCGGAGTCAGTACAATAGCTTCAACACAGGGGTTGGTATTGATGGTAAGAGTCTATTTAGTCTATTTATTAATTTAGTACATACCTTTTAGGGTGAAACCGAACCTATCCATCCAAAGTAAGGTACTTTCTATGTACCATATATACAATGAAGAACCAGACTGTGATGATGAAGAGCACCCTTTAAAGTAAAAATTTACCCAAAAGTAAAAACTCTGTCATCCTTGTGGGCAAGTGCGCCGACATATAGAGCCAATGTGCCTTTGAGTCCCGGCTCACTGTCCTTTCCTGATCCCGTCCCCCTCTCTCTCTCTCAATTCACTTCCTGTCTAATTACTGTCCTATCACAATAATAATAATAATAAAAATAAAACATTGTTCCCATTGTTCTTAAAAATATATTTTTTCCAAATAAAAAAGCAAGTCACACATACATACATTTCTGGGTGAATTATTCCATGAAGTAGGTTGGTGTGTAATATAAATAAATTCCCCCATTTAGCCTACTATATCCACCATTTGTCTTTGACACGTAGTATGTTCTTCGACCTATTATGTACTAACAACAACCACAAGAAAATTACTTGGTAGAAAAAAAGTACAATTTAACGTTCAGGACTTTCTTAGTATCTGTAACACCTCCAAAGAGCCGACTGTATCACCGTAAATATTGAGTATTCGAACGTCTTGGTTAAGTATGTAACCCTCGTTCCCTGAAGGAGGGAACGGAGACATCACGTCACTGACGAATTGGGATCTCGCTTAGAGAGACCAATCCACTTCGAGTGTAAACTAAACAAGCCAATGCACTATGGCATGCGATGATTGCATCCAGCTGCCGCTGATCACAGCGTGAGCATAAAAAGGCAGCCGGTGCAACGCATACCAGGTTTTCGCTCAGGAGCCGAGCCGGTGACCCGGCCGCTCAGCGGTGGTACAGCAGCCGTGGCGATGGGACGTGTCGTCTCCATTCCCTCCTTCAGGGAACGAGAGTTACATAAGTAACCGAGACGTTCCCTTTCAGTCGGTCACTCAGAGTCACGTCGATGAACCGACGAATTGGGATCCCTACCAAAACGCCAGGGATGCTGCCCCTTCCAGTGTCCTGAGCGAGCCGCCTGCGCCCCTTTGCGGTGTGGGCCGGGGCTCGCAACAAGAAGACCAGTCACTGTTGTCATAGCACTCAGTGAGATTGGATAACACTGGGAAAACGTACCCGTTCCACTTGGAACAGGAACGTTAGGAAAGCCCCATCCTTCCCGAAGGAGGTTTCGGAAGCACTTACACATATGGCATCCGTTTAGGTGCATATGGAAGGTTAGAGGTGATTGTAACCCTCATGGAAATGGCAGAAGCCTGCCGGGGAAACATAGGCTCTGAGGCTATACCGTGTACTTTACACATATGGGAACCACTTAGGCCTCTACATATGGAACCCAGCCCTTTACCGGTTCTCACAGATTCAGCGAGTGAGGGCCTGGCGCCGGACGTTCCGCCACGTCTCACTGCTGAGGGGATGGAGGAGCTCGACAGGGCCTACAGTACGGACACTCTGGAGCAGTTTTAGGAAGCCGACACTAAACCGGGGCCTCTCAGCGAGAACACAGGAGGATACCGGGTTGTTGGGGGTCGCCCAGCCCGCAGCTCTACAAATATCTGCCAGCGAAGCGCCACAAGCCAGCGCCCATGAGCATGCAACACTCCTATTAGAGTGAGCTCGCAACCTGAGCGAGCAGGGCACACCCTGTGCCTGATAAGCCAGGGTGATGGCATCCACAATCCAGTAGGCCATCCTCTGCTTAGAGACGACATTCCCCTTCTGCCGGCCTCCGTAACAGACAAAGAGCTGGTCTTAGATCCTGAAGCTTTGTGGCTGGTCTACGTTGCATCTCAAGGCTCGGATGGGACAGAGCAAAGCTAGCACTGGGTCTGCCTTCTCCGGGGGCAGCGCTTGCAGGCTCACCACCTGATCCCTGAAGGGAGTAGTGGGAACCTTGGGCACATTGGGCCAGAGCCTCAGGATTACTTGGGAGTCAGCCGGCCCAAACTCTAGGCACAAATAGTCGACGAGAATGCATGCAGGTCCCCTTCCCTCTTGATGGAGGCCAGTGCAAGCAGGAGAAGAGTTTTCATTGAAAGAAACAGGGCCTGGCGCCGGACGTTCCGCCACGTCTCACTGCTGAGGGGATGGAGGAGCTCGACAGGGCCTACAGTACGGACACTCTGGAGCAGTTTTAGGAAGCCGACACTAAACCGGGGCCTCTCAGCGAGAACACAGGAGGATACCGGGTTGTTGGGGGTCGCCCAGCCCGCAGCTCTACAAATATCTGCCAGCGAAGCGCCACAAGCCAGCGCCCATGAGCATGCAACACTCCTATTAGAGTGAGCTCGCAACCTGAGCGAGCAGGGCACACCCTGTGCCTGATAAGCCAGGGTGATGGCATCCACAATCCAGTTGGCCATCCTCTGCTTAGAGACGACATTCCCCTTCTGCCGGCCTCCGTAACAGACAAAGAGCTGGTCTTAGATCCTGAAGCTTTGTGGCTGGTCTACGTTGCATCTCAAGGCTCGGATGGGACAGAGCAAAGCTAGCACTGGGTCTGCCTTCTCCGGGGGCAGCGCTTGCAGGCTCACCACCTGATCCCTGAAGGGAGTAGTGGGAACCTTGGGCACATTGGGCCAGAGCCTCAGGATTACTTGGGAGTCAGCCGGCCCAAACTCTAGGCACAAATAGTCGACCGAGAATGCATGCAGGTCCCCTTCCCTCTTGATGGAGGCCAGTGCAAGCAGGAGAAGAGTTTTCATTGAAAGAAACGTTAGTTTGACTGACTGCAAAGGCTCAAATGGGCCCTGCTGTAGTGCTTTGAGCACTAGAGACAGGTCCCAAGAGGGAATAGAGAAGGGCCGGGGAGGATTTAACCTTCTCGCCCCCCTAAGGTACCTGATGACCAGATCATGCTTCCCTACCGACTTACTCGACGAACAGGTTCCACTTCAAGGCGTAAGCGTGTCTCATAGATGGTGCTCTCGCCGAAGTGATTGTGTCAAGTACCTCTTGGGGTAGGTCACCAAGAACCTCCGCGTCCCGTCCAGGGACCAGACATGAAGTTTCCAGAGGTCTGGATGCGGGTGCCACAGGGTGCACCATCTCTGAGTCAGTAGATCCTTCCTCAAAGGAATCTGCCAGGGAGGGGCTGTCGTGACGAGTATTAGTTCGGAGAACCAGGTCCGAGTGGGCCAATACGGCGCAACAAGCAGGACCTGCTCCTCGTCCTCCCTGACCTTGCACAGCGTCTGTGCGAGAAGGCTCACTGGGGGAAACGCATACTTGCGCAGGCCCCGCAGCCTGCTGTGTGCCAGTGTGTTTGTGCCGAGTGTTCCCTCGGTCAGGGAGTAGAACAACTGGCAGTGAGAGGTTTCTGGAGATGCAAACAGGTCTACCTGAGCGGCTCCGAAACGTTTCCAAAACAGCTGTACCATCTGGGGATGGAGTCTCCATTCTCCTGGGAGCATGGCTCGTGACAGCTCGTCGGCCATACGGTTGAGCAGACCCAGAATGTGAATGGCAAGAAGGGACCTCAGAACCTTCTGACTCCAAAGGAGGAGGTGGCGGGCGAGTTGTGACATGCGATGGGAGCGCAGACCATCAACGTCGGTTGATGTACGCAGCGGTCGCTATGTGGTGTCCATTCGGACCAGCATGTGCTTGACTCGTAGGCACCCTTTGAGACGGTTCAAGGCAAGGCGCACTGTTAACAACTCTAGGCAATTGATATGCCAGTGCAGTTGGGGGCCCATCCATACCCCTGACACTGCATGCCCGTTGTACGTGACCCCCCAGCCGGTGGTGGAGGCATCCGTGTAAACCACAGCATGCCTGGAGACCTGTTATAGGGGCACTCCTGCCCGGAGGAACGTAAGGTCTGACCACGGGGTGAAGGTTTGGTGACAGGCTAGTGTAACTTGGACCCGGTGAGTGCCGCGCTGCCACGCCCACCTTGGGACTCGGCCACGAAGCCAGTGCTGGAGCGGTCTCATGTGAAGCAGCTCCAGCGGCGTAACTGCCTCTGCAGCTGCCATATGCCCCAGGAGCCTCTGAAATAGTTTCAGTGGGACCGCTGTCCTGCCCTTGAACGAATTCAAGCAGTTCAGCACTGACCGCACACGTTCTTCTGTGAGGCGTGCTGTCTGTTCGACCGAATCGAACTCCATACCGAGAAAAGTGATCCTCTGCGTCAGGAGAGTTTGCTCTTTTACCAGTTGACCTGAAGGCCCAACCGGCTGAGGTGTGAAAGCACCAAGTCCCTGTGTGCACACAACTGATGCTGAGACTGAGCTAGTATGAGCCAGTCGTTGAGGTAGTTGGGAATGCGAACGCCCTGTTCTCTCAGGGGAACAAGGGGTACCTCCGCAACTTACGTGAAGACACGGGGCGACAGGGACAGCCCGGAGGGCAGGATCTCGTACTGATATGCTCGTCCTTCGAACACGAACTGCGGAAATGGTCTGCAGCGTGGAAGGATCGACACATGAAAGAAAGCATCCTTCAGCTCGATTGCTGCAAACCAATCTCGGGGACGGATGCACCAGAAGATGCGTTTCTGCATCAACATCTTGAAAGGCAACCGGCGAAGGGCCCGGTTCAAGACACGCAGATCCAAGATTAATTGTAACCCACCACCTTTCTCAGGTACAATGAAGTAAGGGCTGTGAAACCCGGTATTAGGACACTATTGCATCGTAACTGACCGCTCCACCGGGGGGACCCTTGTTTACCCCTAGCTGCACCACCGATGAGGGTGGTGAGGGAGGAGGAACCAGCACAGGTCGGTTTCCGGCAGTAAAATGTGCCGTCCATGACCTGGTGAGCTCCTCATGCACCTCCGGGAAGAAAGGCACTGAGGCAGGGCGCTGAGAACCAGCACGAGCTACCCCGAGAAACGAATCGTCCAACCTCGAGGGCCCGGGTCGCGGTGGAGGTTTCCACTCGAGCCCTACCCTCTCTGTGGCCCGGGAAAGCATAGCCGACATCTCTGGATCTGATTTAGGCCTCGCCACCATCCCGGAGGGCGGCAGGGCAGCTGAATCTTCCTCTCCAGGGAGCTTCCTTCCTTCGTCGAATCCGCCGGCTGCCGCTCACTCTAGCCCGCCGTGTGTTTCGTTGTGAAAGCGAAACTACTTTGTTTGGTCTTCCAAAAGAGGACACAACTAGAAATCAGTGGTTAAGTTGTATTTACAACACTGTTCCAAAACAGTTCAACCCAAATATTCAGATGTGTGCAGTAAATTTTATGGAGGACTCTTTCCTGGGAGATTAGACCACAATGCCGGCTGTTCTTACTCACAGACTGTAAGTACGTTTTACATATTTAAAGGATTTGCCACTGATGATTCAAACGCAAGTTTTGAGCAGTGTAGAGTAGCACTTGTTGTTTGTCATTTCTCTGATCACAAATGCAGACATGGTTTTATGTTTAAACGGTGCGATGCGATGCAACGTAGCGCGTAAAAAGACAGTATAAATCATTATAATCCGTAATTATGTACCCACTGGATACAACAAATGCCTCGTTTATAATGGGTTTTAATGTTTTTGTCTCTTCGCTCCGGCCGGAACACGGCATCACAATATGGTAAGGGGCATAACATTTCCGTCACACGCTTGAGGTATTCAGCAAAACGTTATAGAAACGAAAATGATGGTGTATAAAATTGATTTTCAGATAAAAAATTTACGAAAAAGAATTAACTTGACGGAAATGGACACCATGAAAATGTTCCAAAACCGCTTGCTGCATATGTGTTTCATATGTGTTTCACATGTGATTTTAACATGTTATTGCAGATGTGAAGTTCATGTGGTTTTTCTCTAAGGGTTCACAGTTGTGCTCACCATGTGCTCTAGAACACAATTCTAGATGCTCATTAATACCTAATGAGCTTAGTAAATTTGGTGTCAAACCAAACACACACACTAAATTGTACATTAGCACCTTGACATGTGACTAAGCAATGGTGAGGCAATACTGTACAGAGAGAGAGAGAGAAAGAAACTGTGAAAGGAGTATCCATGTTCACCTGAAATCTCTTTACACCCCTCTAGGCCTGACAGATGCTTAGTGGAAGCTGTCATGAAACACACTTTTTTTTCTTATTTCCATGCCAACTGCTTTAAGTACAGTCCTTTGTTATTTTTTCAGTATCTGTCAGTACTTTGTGTAAACTGTGTTTGAATTCTCTGATGGCCCTTCAAGATGGTTGAAAAAAAAATCTGTGAAGTGTCTGCAAGTCTTTTTCACATAAATCTCCCTTCCAAAAAGGCAGAGACACAACCCTGAGCTGTCAATGACATATTTAGGCTGCAGGCTGGGCCTTTGGTGTTCTAGAGAAAGTGCAGGTCAGCTATGGTCCTGAATCTTAATCAATAAAAACTGCTTTCCTCTGGGTTACAGCTTCAGTTATGAGTATTTGCCTCTCTCCAAAGTAATACAACAAGATTGAAAACTCTCCATAAGGTCAGGAGACAGCCCGAGTCCTTTCCTTTGTTAATATGTTGATTTAATAAAATACTTTAATCAAGTTTCTCTGCATTTACACACGGACCCCACAGTGCATTTACATGAGGAAGCCATGAGATTCTGCTGAACTTCAATGACAGGTGCCACACTGCTGACAAAACCTAATTAAAGAAACAACATTATTAAAACAAATGCTTGTTGTCACACATGTACTTCATAAACTCATTTTCAGATTAACAAGGGAAAACTTGTTTCATAGATAAAAACACATCAGTCTGACAAATTACTTTTAGATAGGTATAGGAGAGCCTAGTAGTTACATCTTTTACTCCAGTAAATATTTCTCAGGATTTATTTTTGAAAGTCAATTTCTGTATAAACAACCTTTAACAAATATTAAACATTTCCACCATAATTGCACAGATCGGTAAAATGAAAAGATCAGTAAAAAATAAATATTTGAACAGTAAAACAACTTAATGAAACAGCAAAAATATTACATGTAACAAAAATATCAAACCATTGTTTGTCAGAAGAGTCGTGGCTTTTGGGGACAGTTGTGGCCTAATGGTTAGCGAGTCAGACTGTAATCTGAAGGTCGCGGGTTCGAGTCTCAGTACCAGCGGGGATTGTAGGTGGGGTGAGTGAATGACCAGTGTTGTCTTCCAACTTCAAAATACCACAACTGAGGTGAGATCCTTGAGCAAGGCACCAAACCCCCAACTACTCTCTCTGGGTGCCGCAGCAAAAATGGCTAACATACACTGTGTGTGCACTACTCACTGCTGTGTGTGTGCTCTTGGATGAGTTAAATGCAGAGCACAAATTCTGAGTATGGGATACCAAACTCATACATCGTATTATAAACTGAATAAATTTATAGCGTTTAATATTTGAAAACCTGCCCCTTCAGACACAGTTAAAAAAAAAAGTTGAATCTCAGTTAAAATTGATCTACATCCCATAACTGACTATTGTCTGAGTGAATGTTAGTGTGTTAGCTTGCCTCAAAATTTTACTGTGGAGTATGAAGTTCACTATATATATATATATATAAATAGTGAATATATATATATTTACATTTACATTTAGTCATTTAGCAAACGCTTTTATCAGAAGCGACTTCCAAATGAGGACAATGGAAGCAATCAAAATCAACAAGAGAGCAATAATATCCAAGTGCTATAACAAGTCTCAGTTAGCTTAACGCAGTACACGTAGCAAGGTTTTATTATTTTTTGTTTTTGTTTTTATATATATATATATAAATAGTGAATATATATATATTTACATTTACATTTAGTCATTTAGCAAACGCTTTTATCAGAAGCGACTTCCAAATGAGGACAATGGAAGCAATCAAAATCAACAAGAGAGCAATAATATGCAAGTGCTGTGACGAGTCTCAGTTAGCTTAACGCAGTACACGTAGCAAGGTTTTATTATTTTTTGTTTTTGTTTTTAATTATATAATAAATAAAAAGAAAACGGATAGAATAGAAAAAGAATAGAGCAAGCTAGTGTTAGAGGCCTTTTTTGCTGTTGTTAACTGTATAATAAATAAAAAGAAAACAAACTGATAGAATACAAAAAGATTAGAGAAGCTAGTGTTTTTTAAAGGGTTCATATGATGCGATTTAAATTTTTCCTTTCTCTTTGGAATGTTACAAGCTCTTGGTGCATAAAGAAGATCTGTAAAGTTGCAAAGACTAAAGTCTCAAATCCAAAGAGATACCACGCCTACCTAAAACGGCTCATTCTAACACGCCCCCACATGTCTACGTCACGATGTGGGAAGATTTGCATAACACTGCCCAAATGTTCACACAAAGAAAGAAGGCGTGACTTTGATACATCAACTTCGCGCTGTGGATCGCCGGATCGGCTTTCACCGTGGATGAAGTGGAGTCCAGCCCGGGGTCGTCACATGTGGTTGCCGCAAGATCGCCGGCCACTCCTTTGTCGAATCCGCCAGCCGCCGCTCACTCTAGCCCCCGGCCTCCGCTCATGCATTGCCCGCCGTGTGTTTCGTTGTGAAAGCGAAACTACTTTGTTTGGTCTTCCAAAAGAGGACACAACTAGAAATCAGTAGTTAAGTTGTATTTACAACACTGTTCCAGAACAGTTTAACCCAAATATTCAGATGTGTGTAGCAAATTTTATGGAGGAATGTTTCCTGGGAGATTAGACTACAATGCCGGCTGTTCTGACTCACAGACTGTAAGTACGTTTTTCATATTTTTAAGGATTTGCCACTGATGATTCAAACGCGAGTTTTGAGCAGTGTAGAGTAGCGCTTGTTGTTTGTCATTTCTCTGATCACAAATGCAGACATGGTTTTATGTTTACACGGTGCGATGCGGTGCGATGCAACGCGTAAAAAGACAGTATAAATCATTGTAATTCGTAATTATGTACCCACTGGATGCAACAAATTCCTCGTTTATAATGGGTTTTCATGTTTTTGTCTCTTCACTCCGGCCGGAACACTGCATCATAATATGGTAAGGGGCGTAACATTTCCGTCACACGCTTGAGGTATTCGGCAAATCACAATGCACTGGATAGCTGGCCAATCACAGCACACCTCGCTTTTCAGACTGATGAGCTTTGTAAAAATCGACACGTTTCAGAAAGGCGGGGCATAGAGGAGAAACAATAATGTACAGTATGTGGAAAATATGTTTTTGAACTTTAAACCGCATAAACACATTTCATTACACCAAATAATGTTCTTTTTAGCATCATCATATTATACCCCTTTAAGAAAACAAGCAGTTAGTAAATTAATAGAGTGCAAGTCTTTTTTTTTTAAGAAAATAATTAGAATAGAGAGTGCTAGAGTTAGAGGGTCAAATAAAGATGGAAGAGATTAGTTTTTAGCCGATTCTTGAAGATGGTCATTCCACCAGGAGAGTACATTTAAAAATCTGTGAAAGTGATTTTGTTCCTCTTTGGGATGGCACAATAAAGCTATGTTAACTTGCAGAACGCAAGCTTCTGGAGGGCACATAAGACTGAAGTAATGAATTTAGGTAAAGGGGTGCAGAGCCCGTGGTGGTTTTGTAGGCAAACATTAATGCCTTGAATTGTATGCAGGTGCATATGGGCCCACCGAGCCGAGGGAGAACTTTTAATTGAAAAAAGGGAATGAATGGGGCTGTGCCAAGACTGTTTGCATGCAGTACTAATAGCCTACAGCAGCATTTTAGTGCCACGCTGAAAAAAATAAATAAATAAAGATTAACGTCATAATATTTTAAGAATAAAGTCAAAATTACGATAATAAAATCATATTATATTGCATGAAGTTAATGTGAAAATTACACCTATACTCCGCCAAAAAAAGTCTGAGGCATCCAACTTGTCATTCTTCACATTTAACTCGAAAAAAATCAATAAAATGTAGGCTTACTTATGTTTTTGAAACTCTGATCGATTTCATGAGACATTCATTTGAATTAAATTGTTTAGATTTTTTTTCAATATGCATTCAAATATTTATTCATGTTTATTTTGTGCTGCAAATATTAAAGAGGAAAATATCATTGATTCACTTACCGCTTGAACTGAAGCAAATATAGTTATCTCACTACAAATAAATGATGTTTTATTAACGGTTCAGGAGGAGCACGATCAGATAATCAATCAGTCTGGCCCAGGTGGAGCTTGTTAGCTAATCACCTTAATCACAATACGTGTAAAAATGTAGGCTTACTTATGTTTTTGAAACTCTGATCGATTTCATGAGACATTCATTTGAATTAAATTGTTTAGATTTTTTTTCAATATGCATTCAAATATTTATTCATGTTTATTTTGTGCTGCAAATATTAAAGAGGAAAATATCATTGATTCACTTACCGCTTGAACTGAAGCAAATATAGTTCTCACTACAAATAAATGATGTTTTATTAACGGTTCAGGAGGAGCACGATCAGATAATCAATCAGTCTGGCCCAGGTGGAGCTCGTCAGCTAATCACCTTAACAAGCACAATACGTATATATATATATATATATACAGCCAACTTACCTCAGTTCCACGACAGTTTTCCAGCATTACTCGTCTGCTACTATGTCCAAAGTAATATATTTTCCTTCGGAACATGAGCTAGCCGCTCCAACTCAAGCCACCGGCTCGAAGACGCCATCTTTTCAAGCCACCGGCTCCAAGGCACTTGCCTCGCAAGCCAACGGAACAAAAGTGCTTCCTTCCTCGGCACGCGGACGCCAGCCTGCAAGATCAACAGCTCAGCGGATGAGTAAAGCCGAGCTCTACAGTCTATACGTCTCCCTTGAACACACTATTAGCGCTTTCCACTGCATGGTACGGCATGGTACGGCTCCGTACGGGTCACTTTTTGGGGGGTTTTCCACTGGGTACAGTACCTGGTACTTTTTTTAGTACCACCTCGGTTGGGGTTCCAAACATACCATACCATTACCAAAACGTGACGTGTAAACTCTGCTGATCACTGATTGGCCGGAGAGAATCGTCACTACCTGCGTCACTGAACTTGAGACACAAACACAAAAGAACCACTAGATTTAAATCAGCACAGCCAGAGAAGGATCGAACGCAACTGTTTTGAACGAGCGCACCTTTTTTAACAACCAAAAAGTGGCTGTTCCTCCTGTTGAGGAAGTACAGACGTTCCTCTCGTTGATAGCAGAAGAGCGAGAGCTTGATGGGGAGACCCGGAATGAAAAAGTTTTTTAGGAGTCGCGGCAGTAGAGGCGGCGCTATAACGACATGTGAATAATCCCACCCATTCTAAAGCGATACTAAACTGCAGTGGAAATGCGAACCGAGCTGTGCCGTACCGAGCCGAGTCGTACCACGTAGTGGAAAAGCACCATAACACTCCTTCAAAGTCAAGTAGAGTCTGTAAGAATAAAACCTCTCATGTCTCTGGCACTTCATCTTCTAGGTCCAGTTCCAGCCCCCCACGATCGAAGAGAAACAGCAGGCCATCAGCAAGCCAGGGCCGTGCCCCAGACTCTGCCATCCCGTACCACCTCACTCCTCGGCTCAACCAGATGCCGCAGCTCCTCCTGGCACTCCTTTTAATCTAGCTCCGGCGGTAGACACTAGCGTGAGGATGCCTCCGCTAACTGCTCAAGCCCAGCTACCCTATCACTTCTCTTCTTCAACCTCCGCCCCCCTCTTCTCTCAGTGGCCTGCAGCCCTCACCGTAAACGCCGGTTCAGGACAATACCAGCCAAGCTAACTGACCTCCTCACTCTTTTCCTCCAACTTCTTCTTACTCTCTACCTCAAGCTCCAGGGGCTAGTGCAAGCGTGAGGCTGCCTCCACCTTTAGTCACAGCCCCCATTTCCCTCCCTTCCAGCTCTGCTCTCCATTCAAAAACTCAGTTCACTTTACTATCTGCTACATCGCTTCCTGCCCGACTGAATGCTATTGCTTCAGAACCACCCCCAGTGACTCACAACATCAGGTCTCAGATCCTCGCAGGTGCGGATATTGATCTCTCATCTCTGCTTTCTCTCCTCCCCGTCGCCGAATCAAATCGGCTTATTGATTGCGGAAATTTCAGTCACTCTGAAAAACCCTGCTCCTGACTCATCTCGCATCCTCTCATTTTGCGAATTCTCCATCGCTTTCAACCGTTACACAGATGTTATTTGCTCAGTTTTTCCCCATAGACGGCGGAAACTCAACGATTATTTGGCCATAGTCACAGAACTCGTGCTATCCTACAGAGGTGGTCATTTCTATACATACCACAAATTATTCTCTGCCAAATGTGCGGTTTGCGTGGCTCAGTGGAACCAATGCCCCTACTGGGGCGCACTGGACCCTGATCTCCACAACAGAGTGTTTTTAGGATGTTGCAACATCACATGCGCACTTTGCAGGTCACTAGCCCACCCCACAACTTCCTGCCCTCAAGTTAATCCCGCTATCCCTGCCTGTCCAGACACGGTCCAACCCAAATCCACTAGCTACATCCCATGCTCTGCAACTTTTTATGCAGATCCGGTCTCCAAGGGAAGTTCAAGGTCTCCTTTCTCGGTCGCTGGACAGGTTTGTCACAATTTCAACGGGGGTAAATGCATTAGACAATGTTGCAAGTTTCTTCATGCCTGTACTTATTGTGGCGAGTTGTTGTTTAAAAAGATAATTGGGACTTAATTCAATTTGATGATATATTAATTTGTGCTTTTCCTTGTTTGCCAGTTTGTTTTTCCTCTAATACTAAAATGGTGGTGCCTCATTCTCTTGGATAATTTTGCTGTTGAAAGGTAACTTTCTCGCTTACGTCTTTCTCTGTCCAGCAGACTACATACAAATTACCATCATTTTTTTTAGTAGGAAACATGTCCTCACTGCGTGCAAGTGCCAGAAGAGCAGGAGATTGAAATCTGCAACAGGGTATGTTTTTTTTATATCTCAAATAGGGGCACTTAAGAAAACTAAACAAAAAAACAATCAAAACTTGATAATGCTTGCTACATCCTTACTAAAGCTCATGACTTTTTAGTATTATGTGTTATTGAATGCACAGTATTATTGAAGGTATTTCCAACACATCATTCCATTTGTTTGTACACCTCATTCAGGAGCCAAGGATAATAAAATACCTCCACACTGCAGTTGGATAGCTGTGAAAAAACCTCTGTCTTCAGAGGTTTGGTGAAAGAGCTGAGGTTCCTCCAACTGAAAGAGGAAGACCAGAAGAAAACTCTTCTTCAAGCTTTCACAGGCCGAAATGGCTGACGACCAGCAACTGGCCAAATAACCTTTTGTTTTCCAGTTCCAATTTAAGGGTAATATGGACATTTTGGAGTTTTGATTTATTTTAGTTTTCTTTTGTCAATTTTGATAATTATTGTTAAATATGTGCCTGCTTTGCTTTTAACATTTGTTTTATTTTCTTTAGTTAAATATTTTTTTTTTTAATCTTTTGCTACTTATGTATAATGGAAAAATAATTATAAAAAATAAATCTCTCAGATATATGTCTATCTACCTCATCTATCTATCATCTGATTAAATCGTTATAATAAAATGCAGACTTGACATCAACGTAGATGTAAAATTTGAAGGGATCAAAACACTACATGGCGCTATGCTTAGTAAGATAACTTCTGCTCCGCCCACTTCCGGCTTGATGCTGCTGGCCTGGCGCTGCTGTCCTGAGACTGCTGTGACATAAAGGTTCTGCAGCTGGATGTATCTCGCTGATAGACTGAACGTGAGTGCTGCGAATGTCAGTGGTGTACAGGCACGTGCACACACAGACATCAAAGAGGGCTTGAGCACCTGCACTTTTTCTGTCTCGAGAGAAAGTGCCCTTTTTTCATGGTGAGTTTTTTTTATTTATTTATTTTTTTATAAATTAATATTCATTATGTGTGTGTGTGTGTGTTTCTGTTTGCACACAGCTTTCCCTGTCAAACAAATAAAAAATCTAAATATCAGGTCGCGCACAACCAGGGCCGTCAAGGTTAGCTGGCTGAGTCAAGTACTTTTTATTGTCATCCCTCCCTACAGGAAGAAACTAAACACAGTACCTCCGAGAGCATCATAGTACAAAAATAGGGACATATCTAACAATAGCATAATACTAACAACATAATGCAACAGACAATGTGTGCAGCATTTGCGGAGTCTGCAAACATTGCAATGAGGTAGATCATAATGTGCAACAATAAGCAGTTAAATGTTAGTCCTTAGAGTAAAGTGGTGCCATAATAGGCATTAAATAAAATGTGCAATTTCTGACCATTACATAATGTCCAGTATCCATCCCTTCCTTCCCCAGATGGAAGTAGGCAGAACAGTCCTGCAGCGGGATGAACATTGTCCTTCATAATATTAGTTGTTCTCTTGAGACACCGCACTTTGTAGATGTCCTCCATAGATGGGAAACTAGATGCAGTGATCTTCTGGGCAGCCTTTACTACCCTCTGTAGGGCCCTCCTGTCAGCAGCCGAGCAACTGCCAAACCAGACTGTGATGTTGTTGTTTGCTCTCCACTACACATCTGTAGAAGTCAGTCATGATGATGTTACTCATGTCTGCTTTTTAAGTCCTCTCAGAATGTGTAGTCATGTTGGGCTTTCTTCACCAAAGAGGTGATGTTCTTGTTCCATGAGAAATCATCTGATATATGAACTCCCAAAAACTTGAAGCTTCCAACTATCTCCACTGCAGCACCATTTATAAGCAGTGGAGGGTGAGTAGTAGAAGACTTCCTGAAGATATAATATATGATATAAACGGATGTTGATTCCATTTTGTAACCATGAAGCAAACAAGGCGTTTTTCCAAAGTTTATCATCTACTCTGAAATGTCTGAAAGCGTTACATTCGCCTTACTGTGCATGTTTAAAACCTCACTGAGATGATACAGATGGAACAGACATAATAAGTTTCACGCAATTCTGGCAGGATCAATTAATTTACGGAAATATTCATCATTCACTGACGCGCCCGTGGCGCACTCACTCGGAATGTATCTAAAACGCTACTGCCCGCATGTTTTGCCGCAGGACATCAATCGTGAGTAAATTTTCTGTCATCTTTTTAGGACTGTAATATGAAGAGTGTGCAAAGTAAATATCTTTATCAACAGTGTGGAAGTGAATAGCACATAACTGTACAATTAACGTTACCGGTATGTCTATTGATACAATATGGGTCACATGACTAATCATGCATCATCATTTTCAAAAGCCTCCATTTCCACAGTCCATACTACAATGTGAAAACAGCATTTACAAATTTATCCAGCGTTTCAAAAGCTCTGTTTTCCTGGAATTCTTGTCTTAGTGTGATTAGAAGACCAAAACAAGAGGAAAAGGTGCATTTTCAATTGAAACGTATTAACGTGGACAAGGCTTGAGGAGTTGCCAAATCTAGGAACAAATTACTAAGTAAGCAACACTGCAGCCTACCCAGGCATTTCAGCTTGTCCCGCTAAATGTCACTAACCCTTCCACTTTCCCGCGGCCTACAGCTACAGCAGCCGAAGCAAGTGCAAAACTGCTTCCGCTTGCAACACAGGCCCTCACATCTCAGTCTTTTCCTCCCATTACTAATAACCCCTTTTTCTTTTCAGTGGCCTCCAGCTCCCGTAGCAGATGCTAGTGTGAGGCTGCCTCCGCTAGCAGTGCAGGCTAAACAGGCTCTTCAGGACATCACAAACCCCACCCCCTTCCCATGGCCTACAGCTACAGCAGCTGAAGCAAACATGAGGCTGCATGCAACAGACAATGTGTGCAGCATTTGCGGAGTCTGCAAACATTGCAATGAGGTAGATCATAATGTGCAACAATAAGCAGTTAAATGTTAGTCCTTAGAGTAAAGTGGTGCCATAATAGGCATTAAATAAAATGTGCAATTTCTGACCATTACATAATGTCCAGTATCCATCCCTTCCTTCCCCAGATGGAAGTAGGCAGAACAGTCCTGCAGCGGGATGAACATTGTCCTTCATAATATTAGTTGTTCTCTTGAGACACCGCACTTTGTAGATGTCCTCCATAGATGGGAAACTAGATGCAGTGATCTTCTGGGCAGCCTTTACTACCCTCTGTAGGGCCCTCCTGTCAGCAGCCGAGCAACTGCCAAACCAGACTGTGATGTTGTTGTTTGCTCTCCACTACACATCTGTAGAAGTCAGTCATGATGATGTTACTCATGTCTGCTTTTTAAGTCCTCTCAGAATGTGTAGTCATGTTGGGCTTTCTTCACCAAAGAGGTGATGTTCTTGTTCCATGAGAAATCATCTGATATATGAACTCCCAAAAACTTGAAGCTTCCAACTATCTCCACTGCAGCACCATTTATAAGCAGTGGAGGGTGAGTAGTAGAAGACTTCCTGAAGATATAATATATGATATAAACGGATGTTGATTCCATTTTGTAACCATGAAGCAAACAAGGCGTTTTTCCAAAGTTTATCATCTACTCTGAAATGTCTGAAAGCGTTACATTCGCCTTACTGTGCATGTTTAAAACCTCACTGAGATGATACAGATGGAACAGACATAAGTTTCACGCAATTCTGGCAGGATCAATTAATTTACGGAAATATTCATCATTCACTGACGCGCCCGTGGCGCACTCACTCGGAATGTATCTAAAACGCTACTGCCCGCATGTTTTGCCGCAGGACATCAATCGTGAGTAAATTTTCTGTCATCTTTTTAGGACTGTAATATGAAGAGTGTGCAAAGTAAATATCTTTATCAACAGTGTGGAAGTGAATAGCACATAACTGTACAATTAACGTTACGGTATGTCTATTGATACAATATGGGTCACATGACTAATCATGCATCATCATTTTCAAAAGCCTCCATTTCCACAGTCCATACTACAATGTGAAAACAGCATTTACAAATTTATCCAGCGTTTCAAAAGCTCTGTTTTCCTGGAATTCTTGTCTTAGTGTGATTAGAAGACCAAAACAAGAGGAAAAGGTGCATTTTCAATTGAAACGTATTAACGTGGACAAGGCTTGAGGAGTTGCCAAATCTAGGAACAAATTACTAAGTAAGCAACACTGCAGCCTACCCAGGCATTTCAGCTTGTCCCGCTAAATGTCACTAACCCTTCCACTTTCCCGCGGCCTACAGCTACAGCAGCCGAAGCAAGTGCAAAACTGCTTCCGCTTGCAACACAGGCCCTCACATCTCAGTCTTTTCCTCCCATTACTAATAACCCCTTTTTCTTTTCAGTGGCCTCCAGCTCCCGTAGCAGATGCTAGTGTGAGGCTGCCTCCGCTAGCAGTGCAGGCTAAACAGGCTCTTCAGGACATCACAAACCCCACCCCCTTCCCATGGCCTACAGCTACAGCAGCTGAAGCAAACATGAGGCTGCCTCCATTTGTAACACAGGCCCACTTCTCTTCCGCTCCCTCATGCTATTAATAACCATTTTTCTGCTCAGTGGCCTCCAGCTCCCATAGCAGACGCTAGCGTGAGGCTGCCTCCACTAACGGCACAGGCTCTTCAGGATGTCACGACCCCCACTTACTTCCTGTGTCCTAGAGGCTACCTCCGCCTGCAACACAGGCCCACACATCTCAGTTTTTCCCATTACTAATAACCCCTTTTTCTTTCAATGGCCTCCAGCTCCCATAGCAAACCAAAAATGTTAAGCATGTTATCAGAGGCTATCTGCTGGATTCTCTCCAATACTTACGGAATCCCTTAACTCATCCACCTTTTAGACGATTTTTCATTCGTCTTGCCTCCCGGCTCCATCCCAGCCGCGCATCTAGATTTATATAGAGTTATAGCCTCTAGTCGCCACAGCGGCCCTGTGGGGGAAAGACTGGTCCACCACCAGCATCGTAGCGCTCTCTCTCTCTCTCTCTCTCTCTATATATATATATATATATATATATATATATATATATAAACCCTTCTAGGTGCCAGTCAGTTCAGTTCCAGGTCAGTTCTATTCTCCAGGCCGTCTCCCCCAGGACTCTCCAATCCTACTTAACCGCTTGGAATGGTTTTTAAACATTTTCACCACGTTTACAACCTGCCATTCCCTGATGTTTCCCTGCTCACCATCACCTCATTCATCTCCCATCTCAATACCAACAAAAAACTCCAAGCCAGCTCCATAAAAGGCTACCTAAGCACAAAAACCTCCAAGCCAGCTCCATCAAAGGCTACCTAAGTGGAATTAAATTTTTCCACAAGCTCATGTTCGGCTCACCCTCCCCAGAAATAGCCAGCTCATAGACATCCATGCTCATCAAAGGCATCCAAAGAGCCCAATCCACCCGCCCAGACGCTAGACAGCCAATAACTCTAGATATCTTAACCAAATGCATTTCCACCCTCCAAAGAGGCTACCACTCCATTTACAATGCCCGCACACTCCACGCCATGTTCATATTGGCCTTCTTCGGTTTCCACAGATGCTCGGAATTCACCATCACGTCCTGCTTAAATCCAAAAATCCACCCAACCTTTTCAGACCTATCAGTGATAGATACCAAATTATCTTATTCATTAAGCAAGCAAGAGAGACCAACTGAAAAGACCACTTCATTATATCTTCAATCTCCAGTCACCAATCCAACCATACCAAACCCTCCTTGCCTACCTGTATTACAGAAGCCCGCAGGCTAAACTCCCGTCTGACCCACATTTGTTGATGACTCTTAATCGCCCCGCCACACGTTCTGGTTCCAAAAACACCTCAAGTCCATTCTACTGCTACGGTTTCCACAGATGCTCGGAATTCACCATCACGTCCTGCTTAAATCCAAAAATCCACCCAACCTTTTCAGACCTATCAGTGATAGATACCAAATTATCTTATTCATTAAGCAAGCAAGAGAGACCAACTGAAAAGACCACTTCATTATATCTTCAATCTCCAGTCACCAATCCAACCATACCAAACCCTCCTTGCCTACCTGTATTACAGAAGCCCGCAGGCTAAACTCCCGTCTGACCCACTTTTGTTGATGACTCTAATCGCCCCGCCACACGTTCTGGTTCCAAAAACACCTCAAGTCCATTCTACTGCTATCCGGCATCCCAGCAGATCATTACTCCAGCCACTCCTTCTGCATAGGCGCAGCTACCACAGCTGCCCAAAAAGGCCTCTCCCAGCCTCAGATCCAGGCACTCGGCCGCTGGACGTCAGAGGACTTCAAGACCTACATTCGGTCAGACCACTTCCATATCAAAGAAGCTCATCGAACCCTCATCAGCTGAGTCCTTTAACATCAGCTCATTTCCACAATAGCAGTGCAGAAGCCACTTTCTCTCTTCAGATGCCACAGCGGTACCCAGGAGACCACTTCATTATATCTTCAATCTCCAGTCACCAATCCAACCATACCAAACCCTCCTTGCCTACCTGTATTACAGAAGCCCGCAGGCTAAACTCCCGTCTGACCCACATTTGTTGATGACTCTTAATCGCCCCGCCACACGTTCTGGTTCCAAAAACACCTCAAGTCCATTCTACTGCTATCCGGCATCCCAGCAGATCATTACTCCAGCCACTCCTTCTGCATAGGCGCAGCTACCACAGCTGCCCAAAAAGGCCTCTCCCAGCCTCAGATCCAGGCACTCGGCCGCTGGACGTCAGAGGACTTCAAGACCTACATTCGGTCAGACCACTTCCATATCAAAGAAGCTCATCGAACCCTCATCAGCTGAGTCCTTTAACATCAGCTCATTTCCACAATAGCAGTGCAGAAGCCACTTTCTCTCTTCAGATGCCACAGCGGTACCCAGGAGCCAAAGTTTCTTTTCAGATATCACAGAAGTGCCCGCTCCCGCAGGCGCCTGTATCCCTACTTCCCACTCATCTCTACTTCCCACTGCCGCAGCAGTGCCTGCTCCCACAGGAGCCTGTATCTCTACTTCCCACTCATCTCTACTTCCCACTACCGCAGCAGAGCTTGCTTCCGCAGAAGCCTATATCTTTACTTCCCACTGCCGCAGCAGTGCTTGCTTCCGCAGAAGCCTATATCTTTACTTCCCACTGCCGCAGCAGTGCTTGCTTCCGCAGAAGCCTATATCTTTACTTCCCACTGCCGCAGCAGTGCTTGCTTCCACAGAAGCATATATCTTTACTTCCCACTGCCGCAGTAGTGCTCGCTTCCGCAGAAGCCACATTCACTTTTCAGCAGAGGCGGACAAAGTACTCAACTCCATTACTTGAGTGAAAGTACAGATACTGCTGGTCAAATATTACTCCATTACAAGTAGAAGTTGTAAAGACAGATTTTTACTTAAGTAAAAGTACAGAAGTACTTGCTTTTAAAAGTACTTAACTACCAAAAGTAAATTTCTTTTTTTGTGTCAATGCACTGTTTTATTGTTGTACGTAATACTTGCAATACTTCTGAAGCAACTTAAAATACATTACACCTACTGAATACACTGACTAGCTTGTAGTATCTTTGGAATAAAGAGCTTTTAGAACGTTAAAAACCTATGGGGAAAAAAACACCCCTACCCACCCCCACAAAAGCAGTATGGTAGTGATCTCACACAGCTCTGACAGTGTGTGCACACACACACATAGATGTGTGTGTGCACACATCTATGTGTAGCCATTCATCCACATTTGAACAGAGTGGACAGTGAAATCCTTTACAGTGATAAGGAAGAAAAAAAAATCAAACCTGCTTTAAAACCCAGCAACACAACCGTAGCTGTACAACTTTACAACAGCAACACTGCTATAACAAAAAATCAAAACAGCAAGACTTATTTGACATCAAAACAAAAATGTAAAAATCACTCTCGCGGTACTTTGATGTCACACACAGAATGGTCTGTGGAGTGCTGCTTCAAGTCCAACACCTATTGTGTTTTATTAGGAGACGCACAACAGTTCATCTGTGGCTTTATAGGTAATATTTTCACCTACACAATTTAGCAAAATCAGAAAATATTGTGTCTAATATATACCACAATATTAACTTCTTATTGAATTGTTGTAAATAAATATCACATTTGCAACTGGTCAGTGTTCAAACAATGCTGGGAAATCACTTCATGTAGCCCCACAAGAGTGATTACTGATAAACTGTCTGAAAAAAAGAAAGTCCCCCGGGTTCGGGAGGAATTACCGAGCTCGGAGCCCTCTCCCCGGACAGCACGCCAAATACGCATAACCTTTACTCTGTTTATTATATGTAAGTGTGAACTTGTGAATTTTAATCCCTGTTTCGGAACAAAGCAATCGATCTACAGGTGTGAAAGCACCCTAGGAAACTTGTCAGATTGTGGTGATGTTTTAACTGACTGAAGCAATGACTACTGACTTTATATATTTGAATATGTTAAATGTATTTTCATCCCGGCCTGGGACGATAGTCATTACGTCATCGCGAATGATGTCATTACAATATAGCGTAAAAGAACTGATGAACCGGATTTCTGAAAGAACCGGTTCGCGGAAAAGAACCGAACTTCCCATCACTAGTGTGAACTTGCAAGTACAATTTCAGACATTGTAATATGCTCTTGTCCCCTCCCTGCTTTAAAAGAACCGGTGAACCGGTTTATTGAATCGAACTGTCCGAAAGAACCGGTTCGCGGAAAAGAACCGAACTTCCCATCACTAGTGTGAACTTGCAAGTACAATTTCAGACATTGTAATATGCTCTTGTCCCCTCCCTGCTTACCGTGGTGATGAGATACATAGCAGACTGTCATAACTCAATGGCTGGATGTCTAAGTGGTGCCCGCAGAATAACATATGTTTCATAGAGTGAATCATTGGTACAACCCTCCCTTCTCTCCAAGAACTGTACTTATCCAGAGTGAGCAAAAGGGCTGGCAAAATCACTCTGGACCCCTCACATCCAGCACACTCCCTCTTTGAACTGTTGCCATCTGGTCGACGCTACAGAGCACTGAGCACCAGAACGACCAGACACAGGAACAGTTTCTTCCCTCAGGCAATCCATCTCATGAACACTTAACAATAACTGTGGAACACACACTATTTATTCACTCATACACTTATTTATCTAACACACATACTCAGTCTACACCTCAAATTTGCACATAATATACAGTACCTGTACATACAAAAACTGTCTATTGTAATATACCTGCACATACAACTGTCAATTTATATATTTTTATTCCTTATTTACTTGTTCTATTTTTTATTATCTGTGTTTTTTGTTCTGTCACTGTCATTCTGTTACACTGTGGAAGCTTCTGTCACGAAAACAAATTCTTCGTATGAGTAAACATACCTGGCAATAAAGCTCATTCTGATTCTAATGGACAATTGGACGAGTTTTTGGGGCAGACCTGACCTGTTGAAAAGAGATTGTCTTCATCCCTCCTGGGGTGGTGCCGCTCTTCTCTCTAGTAATATGGCACAGTCTTAGAGTTTGTACTTGACTAACTGGGGCCCAGGTAAGGAAGCAGACAGACTGGCTAAACCGACCGTCTGCTAGCCACCTCACGTCACAGAAATTAGTTAATTCTCAGCACATAGAGACCCTTTCACCTAGATATCACACTATCGAGACTGTGTCTGTTCCCCGTACTAGAAAATACAAAAAAACGTCCAAACCAAATTAAGAGTAACAATTTAATTGATGTTCAACAAATAAAAAACTGATGTAATATGGATAAACAAATGATAAAGCTTGGCTTATTGAATATCAGGTCCCTTTCTACGAAAGCACTTTTTGTAAATGATATGATCACTGATCATAACCTAGATGTGCTCTGTTTGACATAACCTGGCTAAAACATGATGATTACATTATTTTAAACGAGTCTACCCCCCAAGATTACTGTTATAAACATGAGCTGTGTTCAAAAGGTAAAGGGGGAGGTGTTGCTACAATTTATATAAATATTTTCAGTATTCCTCAAAGGGCGGGCTTCAAGTATAACTCATTTGAAGTAATGGTGCTTCATATTGTAACACCCCTGTGGACTGTTTGTTGTGGTTTCTTCCCCTGTTGTTGGTTTAGCCCGTTCAATTATTAGTTAATCACCTCATTGTGTTCACCTGTCTGCCCCTCGTTATCTGCCCTATAAGTTCCTGTCGCTTGTATTCTAGTGTTGTTGGTTATTGTGA
>NW_015505359.1:3328-8725 GCF_001515645.1 Sinocyclocheilus grahami | reverse complement strand
GAAAGCACTTTTTGTAAATGATATGATCACTGATCATAACCTAGATGTGCTCTGTTTGACATAACCTGGCTAAAACATGATGATTACATTATTTTAAACGAGTCTACCCCCCAAGATTACTGTTATAAACATGAGCTGTGTTCAAAAGGTAAAGGGGGAGGTGTTGCTACAATTTATATAAATATTTTCAGTATTCCTCAAAGGGCGGGCTTCAAGTATAACTCATTTGAAGTAATGGTGCTTCATATTGTAACACCCCTGTGGACTGTTTGTTGTGGTTTCTTCCCCTGTTGTTGGTTTAGCCCGTTCAATTATTAGTTAATCACCTCATTGTGTTCACCTGTCTGCCCCTCGTTATCTGCCCTATAAGTTCCTGTCGCTTGTATTCTAGTGTTGTTGGTTATTGTGAATGTTACCCCGAGTGTGTGTGTCTGTCTCTGCCTTGTTGTCGCTACATTAAATATCCTTCTTTTGAATCCTTGCCGTCCTCGTCATCCTGCCTGCCTCAACACACCTGGACCGTGACAGAATAACTGACCCAAAAAGTGAAGTATAGCGGCGTCTTTCCCCTCGTTTGTTTTCTGCACAAGCCTGAGCCCACCGCTGACGGAGAGCCGGTGACAGTGCCCTACCACGAGGGAGCAAGCTGTGGACAGTGTGAGTGCGGAGAGGGGCTCCGCCGCCTGCATCATGGCTGTGGGTGAGCAGAATATGGAGGGCGGTCAGTGCCAAAACGAGGAGGAGAGACCTCTGGATGCTCCCTCGCCTCCACCGTCACCCATCGATCCATCAGCTCCACCGTGCTCTCTTGTCCCTCCGGCTCCGCCTTGGTCGGGCGTCGACCTGCCATCGCCTCTGGACTCCCCTCTCCGCTGGCTGCGCCTCGTCGCTCTGTCCTACCGGCTCCATTGGGCTCCATCCTCCCGTCAGCTCCACCTTGGTCCTCAGTCGTTCCGGCTCCACTGCGGATCTCTAGATCTCCACCTCTGCCTTGGTCGCCAGAGCCCTTGGCTCCACCCTGACCTCCCGGATCCTCGGCATCCCCCTGGATCATTGGCTCTCCGTCTCCACCTCGGACTCCTCCTCCACCTGCTCCGCCGCCGTTGGTCGGCCCCCTGGAGTCGGTGGACATTCCTCCTCCATGGCTCCTCCCTCCATCGGCTCCACCATGGGCCGCTATTATAGCTGTGGCCAGGGTCCTACCTGGCTCCTCCTGCTCCGGTTCCCTCCTGTTGTCTCCCTGGCTCCTGCCTCCATCGTCACCTCCCTGGACTCTGTTAGCCGGCCACCTTCTGGAAGGCCGTCCTCCACCGGAACCTCTGCCTGTCAGCCCTTTGCCTTCCCCTGTCACCATCTCACATCCACTGCCTTGTCCCCCTCCGCCCCTCCCTCTGTTTCTACGGTGCAAGGATGCACCTTCCGGGAGGGGGGAGTAATGTAACACCCCTGTGGACTGTTTGTTGTGGTTTCTTCCCCTGTTGTTGGTTTAGCCCATTCAATTATTAGTTAATCACCTCATTGTGTTCACCTGTCTACCCCTCGTTATCTTTCCTATAAGTTCCTGTCTCTTGTATTCTAGTGTTGTCGGTTATTGTGAATGTTACCCCGAGTGTGTGTGTCTGTCTCTGCCTTATTGTCGCTACATTAAATATCCTTCTTTTGAATCCTTGCCATCCTCGTCATCCTGCCTGCCTCCACACACCTGGACCGTGACACTTATAATATTATCCAGAGAAACAAGTGTTAATGATAAATCCTCTGTGATGTTTGTACTGGCTACTGTAAACAGGCCACCATATAGGTTTTATTAAAGAATTTGCTGATTTTTTCTTTATACGAGTTAGTGCTGACTGCAGATAAAGTTTTAATTGTTGGTGATTTTAATATCCATGTTGATAATGAAAAAGATGCATTGGGATCAGCAATCATAGCCATTTTGAACTCTATTGGGGTTAGACAACACATGTCAGGACCTACTCACTGTCAAAATCATACTCTAGATTTAATAGTGTCACATGGAATTGATGTTGATGGTGTTGAAATTATGCAGCCAAGCGATGATATCTCAGGTCATTATCTAGTCTTGTGCAATTTTATATATCTAAAACTGTAAATTCTAATCCTTGTTACAAGTATGGTAGAACCATCACTTCTACCACAAAATACTGCTTTGTAAGTAATCTTCCTGATTTATCTAAATTCCTCAGCATATCCAATAGCTCATGCTGATGATGTAACAAACTATGGACTCTCTCTTTTCTAGCATTTTAGATTCGATTGCTCCTTTACGCTTAAGGAAGATTAAGGAAAACAGTCTGACACCGTGGTATAATGAGAACACTCGCACCCTAAAGAGAGCAGCCCAGAAAATGGAGTGCAGCTGGAGGAAAACAAAACTAGAGGTATTTCGTATTGCTTGGCAGGAAAGTACCCTATCCTACAGAAAAGCATTAAAAAGTGCTAGATCTGATTACTTTTCATCTCTTTTAGAAGAAAACAAAGGTATTTATTCAATACAGTGGCTAAATTAACTTCCTAAAAGATGTGCTTCCAGAAGTCAAAAATCCTCTTCTGACTACTAATTCGTCATTGTCATTAGGATATGTCCCCAAAACTTTCAAACTGGACCACAACTTAACCCCAAAGAACTAATTAATTGCAGATCGATCTCGAATATCCCTTTTCTGTCTAAGATACTAGAAAAGGTAGTATCCTCACCATTATATTCCTTCTTAGAGAAAAATGGTGTTTGTGAGAATTTCCAGTCAGTATTTAGACCATATCATAGTACTGAGACTGCTCTCATTAGAGTTACAAATGACCTGCTCTTATCATCTGATCGTGGTTTTATATCTCTATTAGTGCTACTGGATCTTAGTGCTGTGTTCGACACTAGTGACTACAACATTCTTTTGCAAAAACTAGAAAACTTTGTTGGCCTTAGTGGAAGTGCATTAGCATGGTTCAAATCGTACTTATCTGACCACCATCAATTCGTAGCAGTGAATGAAGTGGTATCATATCGATTACAAGTGCAGTATGGAGTACCTCAAGGCTCAGTACTAGGGCCTTTACTTTTCATGCTATATATGTTACCACTGGGAGATATCATTAGGAAACACAGTGTTAGCTTTCACTGTTATGCTGATGATACTCAGCTCTATACTTCTTCGTAGCCTGGCGAAACGTACCAATTTGTAAAACTAACGGAATGCATAGTTGATATAAAAAACTGGACGACGAGTAATTTTTTAGTGCTAAATTCTGAAAAAAAGAGGTGTTAATTATTGGACCTAAAACCTCTGCATGTAATAACCTAGAACACTGTCTAAGACTCGATGGCTGCTCTGTCAATTTTTCGACATCAGTTATGAACCTAGGTGTGCTATTTGATAGCAATCTTTCCTTTGAAAGCCACGTTTCTAGCATTTGTAAAACTGCATTTTTCCATCTAAAAATATATATATAAAATTACGATCTATGCTCTCAATGTCAAATGCAGAAACGTTAATTCATGCGTTCATGACCTCAAGGTTAGATTATTGTAATGCTTTATTGGGTGGTTGTTCTGCATGCTTAATAAACAAACTCCAGCTAGTCCAAAATTCAGCAGCTAGAGTTCTTACTAGAACCAGGAAGTATGACCATATTAGCCCGGTTCTGTCAACACTGCACTGGCTACCTATTAAATATTGTATAGATTTTAAAATCTTGCTTATTACTCATAAAGCACTGAGTGGTTTAGCACCTCAGTATTTGAACGAGCTCTTATTGCATTATAGTCCTCCACGTCCACTGCGTTCTCAAAACTGAGAAAAATCTAAAATCAACGGCAGATCCTTTTCCTATTTAGTGTCCAAACCTACCTAACATTGTTTGGGAGGCAGACACACTCTGTCAGTTTAAATCTAGATTAAAAAACGATCTCTTTAACCTGGCTTACACATAACACACTAACACATTTCTAATATTCAAATCCGTTAAAGGATTTTCAGGATGCATTAAATAGGACAACCGGAACTGGGAACACTTCCCATAACACCCGATGTACTTGCTACATTGTTAGAAGAATGGCATCTACGCTAATATTAGTCTGTTTTGTTCTTATTCCGAGGTCACCGTAGCCACCAGATCCAGTCTGTATCCAGATGGTCACTGCAGTCACCTGGATCTAGTACGTATCCAGCCCAGATGGTGGATCAGGACCTAGAGACAACCTCTACAGCCCTGAATGTCAGCGGAGACCAGGACAACTAGATGAGCCCCAGAGACAGATCCCCAGTGAAGACCTTGTCTATAGACGGCCACCGGGACAACACCAGATGAGTCCTCTGCACAATGTGACTTTGCTGCAGCCTGGAATTGAACTGCTGGTTTCGTCTGGCCAGAGGAGAACTGACCCTCCGACTGAGCCTGGTTTCCCCCAAGGTTTTTTCTCCATTCTGTCACCAATGTAGTTTTTGTTCCTTGCTGCTGTCGCCTCTGGCTTGCTTAATTGGGGACACTTAAAATAATTAAATGTGAATAAATTGTCAGATCCTGATCATATTTCCCCGCTGTTTTTAAAACTAGCGGCTGATTTTATTTCTCCTCCGTTGACATATCTTTTTAATCTCTCATTAATAACTAATACAATTCCTAAGATCTGGAAATCAGCATTTGTTGTTCCTCTGACAAAAGGGGGTGATCTTTCTTCAATGGATAATTATAGATCTATATCTAAGCTCTGTATTTTCTCAACACTTTAGGAAAATCTAGTTAGTAAACAGTTGACACAGTATTTAAATTGTCATTACATTTTGTCTAATAATCAGTCTCGTTTCCGTAAAGGACATAGTACTACTACAGCCACCTTAAAAGTTTTAAATTATATTGTGGAGTCATTAGATAATAAACAACATTGTGCATGTCTTTTTATTGACTTATCAAAGGCCTTCGATACTGTGGATCACAACATATTATTAGATAGGCTTAGATGGGTAGAACTATCAGAACATGTTATTTTATGCTTCACTGCTTATTTAAAGGGTAGAACCCAATGTGTCCAGGTGGAAGGTGTCAGGGTCTGGCGTCTGGTGTTCTCCCTCTCTCCTCCAGAGGGCGCCATCTCCCGGACTCCCATTCCCCAAACCCCCTACACCTGTTCACCCATTACACCAATTCCCCAAACTCCACACACCTGTTCAGTCCCCCACTCATCACACTCACCCTCAGCGGTGCCCCGTTGTCACTGACTATATCTTCTCCTCTCACTCACCACTCGGCCTGGCTGTATTGTGTGTATGTAATGGTGTTCGTCGTCCTTAGACCTGTTTTTTGTTTTGCCTTGTCGGCCTTTCTGTTGGGAATAAAGTAAGTTTTCACCTGCATTTGGACCCAGACCCTATTTTTCCACGG
>NW_015505359.1:0-3002 GCF_001515645.1 Sinocyclocheilus grahami | reverse complement strand
AGCCCTGAATGTCAGCGGAGACCAGGACAACTAGATGAGCCCCAGAGACAGATCCCCAGTGAAGACCTTGTCTATAGACGGCCACCGGGACAACACCAGATGAGTCCTCTGCACAATGTGACTTTGCTGCAGCCTGGAATTGAACTGCTGGTTTCGTCTGGCCAGAGGAGAACTGACCCTCCGACTGAGCCTGGTTTCCCCCAAGGTTTTTTCTCCATTCTGTCACCAATGTAGTTTTTGTTCCTTGCTGCTGTCGCCTCTGGCTTGCTTAATTGGGGACACTTAAAATAATTAAATGTGAATAAATTGTCAGATCCTGATCATATTTCCCCGCTGTTTTTAAAACTAGCGGCTGATTTTATTTCTCCTCCGTTGACATATCTTTTTAATCTCTCATTAATAACTAATACAATTCCTAAGATCTGGAAATCAGCATTTGTTGTTCCTCTGACAAAAGGGGGTGATCTTTCTTCATTATAGATCTATAGATCTATATCTAAGCTCTGTATTTTCTCAACACTTTAGGAAAATCTAGTTAGTAAACAGTTGACACAATTGTCATTTTGTCATTACATTTTGTCTAATAATCAGTCTCGTTTCCGTAAAGGACATAGTACTACTACAGCCACCTTAAAAGTTTTAAATTATATTGTGGAGTCATTAGATAATAAACAACATTGTGCATGTCTTTTTATTGACTTATCAAAGGCCTTCGATACTGTGGATCACAACATATTATTAGATAGGCTTAGATGGGTAGAACTATCAGAACATGTTATTTTATGCTTCACTGCTTATTTAAAGGGTAGAACCCAATGTGTCCAGGTGGAAGGTGTCAGGGTCTGGCGTCTGGTGTTCTCCCTCTCTCCTCCAGAGGGCGCCATCTCCCGGACTCCCATTCCCCAAACCCCCTACACCTGTTCACCCATTACACCAATTCCCCAAACTCCACACACCTGTTCAGTCACCCACTCATCACACTCACCCTCAGCGGTGCCCCGTTGTCACTGACTATATCTTCTCCTCTCACTCACCACTCGGCCTGGCTGTATTGTGTGTATGTAATGGTGTTCGTCGTCCTTAGACCTGTTTTTTGTTTTGCCTTGTCGGCCTTTCTGTTGGGAATAAAGTAAGTTTTCACCTGCATTTGGACCCAGACCCTATTTTTCCACGGTGCCCCTTACCGGCCTTGACAGAAGGTGTTCAGTCAGATCATTTAGAGGTTGTCAAGGGAGTTCCACAAGTATCTGTGTTGGGGCCATTATTATTCATTATATACAGGTGCATCTAAAAAAATTAGAATGTCGTGGAAAAGTTAATTTATTTCACTAATTCAACTCAAATTGTGAAACTCGTGTACTAAATAAATTCAATACACACAGACTGAAGTAGTTTAAGTCTTTGGTTATTTTAATTGTGATGATTTTGGCTCACATTTAACAAAAACCCACCAATTCACTATCTCAACAAATTAGAATATGGTGACATGCCAATCAGCTAATCAACTCAAAACACCTGGAAAGTTTTCCTGAGCCTTCAAAATGGTCTCTCAGTTTGGTTCACTAGGCTACACAATCATGGGGAAGACTGCTGATCTGACAGTTGTCCAGAAGACAATCATTGACACCCTTCACAAGGAGGGTAAGCCACAAACATTCATTGTCAAAGAAGCTGGCTGTTCACAGAGTGCTGTATCCAAGCACGTTAACAGAAATTTGAGTGGAAGGAAAAAGTGTAGAAGAAAATTATGCACAACCAACCGAGAGAACCACAGCCTTACGAGGATTGTCAAGCAAAATTGATTCAAGAATGAGTGAACTTCTCAAATAATGGACTGAGGCTGGGGTCAAGGCATCAAGAGCCAGCACACACAGACGTGTAGAAGCTCATAGCCCAAGTTGCTTGAAGTCCAGTGTTAAGTTTCCACAGTCTGTGATGATTTGGGGTGCAATGTCATCTGCTGGTGTTGGTCCATTGTGTTTTTTGAAAACCAACGTCACTGCACCCGTTTACCAAGCAATTTTGGAGCACTTCATGCTTCCTTCTGCTGACCAGCTTTTTGAAGATGCTGATTTCATTTTCCTGCAGGATTTGGCACCTGCCCACACTGCCAAAAGCACCAAAAGTTGGTTAAATGACCATGGTTTTGGTGTGCTTGACTGGCCAGCAAACTCACCAGACCTGAACCCCATAGAGAATCTTGAGACCAAAAAATGCAGATGAGCTGAAGGCCACTGTCAAAGAAACCTGGGCTTCCATACCACCTCAGCAGTGCCACAAACTGATCACCTCCATGCCACGCCGAATTGAGGCAGTAATTAAAGCAAAAGGAGCCCCTACCAAGTATTGAGTACATGTACAGTAAATGAACATACTTTCCAGAAGGCCAACAATTCACTAAAAATGTTTTTTTATTGGTCTTATGAAGTATTCTAATTTGTTGAGATAGTGAATTGGTGGGTTTTTGTTAAATGTGAGCCAAAATCCTCACAATTAAAAGAACCAAGGACTTAAACTACTTCAGTCTGTGTGTATTGAATTTATTTAATACACGAGTTTCACAATTTGAGTTGAATTACTGAAATAAATGAACTTTTCCACGACATTCTAATTTATTGAGATGCACCTGTATATAAATTGCCTTGATTTTAATATTGATAAGCAAGGTTCCATTTTTACACAGATGATACTATTGTATACTGTTCAGCTCCCTCTAAGCAACAATCTGTGGCTGCATTACAGTCTGTTTTTGATATTATCCAAAACAGGTTTCGTGCTTTGATGTTGGTTTTAAATGTTGAAAAAACTAAATGTATGCTATTTTCAAATTCTAGAACTGCTTTAGAGAACTCTATTTTCCTTCAAACTTCTCAGGGGAGCCAAATTACCTCAGTATCAAAGTACAAATATCTGGGTATTATCATTGATAACAAATTACATTTTGGTTCACATTGTAAAGAATCAGCTCATGGGAAATATGAATAATTAACCATAACTAGTTA
>NW_015505358.1:1991677-1995126 GCF_001515645.1 Sinocyclocheilus grahami | reverse complement strand
AGCTAATAAATAATAATAAACGTTACACTAGCGTGGTCTGAGTGGTTGATAGGGTGTTCTGGGTGGCTGCTAGGGTGGTCTGGGTGGTTGCTAGGATGTTGCTGTGTGGTTGCTTGGGTGGTTGCTAGGGTGGTCTCAGTGGTTGCTTGGATGGTCTGGGTGGTTGCTATGTGATTACTATGGTCTGGGTGGTGTGTACGATGTAGCTCTGGGGTTGCTGGGGTGTTCTGGGTGTTGCTAAGGTTATCTGGGTGGTTGCTAGGATGTTGTGCAGTTGGTAGGATGGTCTAAGTGGTTGCTAGGGTGGTCTGAGTGGTTGATAGGGTGTTCTGGGTGGCTGCTAGGGTGGTCTGGGTGGTTGCTAGGATGTTGCTGTGTGGTTGCTTGGGTGTTTTGGGTGGTTGCTAGGGTGGTCTCGGTGGTTGCTGGCATGGTCTGGGTGGTTGCTATGTGATTACTATGGTCTGGGTGGTATGTACGATGTTTCTCTGGGGTTGCTGGGGTGTTCTGGGTGTTGCTAAGGTTGTCTGGGTGGTTGCTAGGATGTTGTGCAGTTGGTAGAATGGTCTAAGTCAGGGGTCACCACACTCTGTCCTGGAGGGCCGGTGTTCTGCCTTGAAGTTTCATGTATACCAAGCAAGACCTTGATTAGCTGGTTCAGGTCTGTTTGATTAGGGTTGGAGCTAAACTCTGCAGGACACCGGCCCTCCAGGAACAAGTTTGGTGACCCCTGGTCTAAGTGGTCTGAGTGGTTGCTAGGGTGTTCTGGGTGGTTGCTAGGATGTTGCTGTGTGGTTGCTTGGGTGTTTTGGGTGGTTGCAAGAGTGTTCTGAGTAGTTGCTTTGAAGTTGCTAGGGTGTTCTGGGTGGTTGCTAGGATGTTGCTATGTGGCTGCTAGGATGGTCTGGGTGTTTGTTAGGGTGTTTTGGGTGATTGCTGGAGTGTTCTGAGTGGTTGCTAAGATGTTCTGAGTTGTTGCTAGTGTGCTCTTATAGGTTGCTAGGGTGTTCCTTCAATGCAAGTCTATAGGTTTTTTCACCTCTTTTGTAGGTTTTATTTTTTTTGAGTAATGGTAGTAGTGATATTTGCTTTAGCAAACACCACAAATAACATCATTGGGTTTGTAGTTGTATTTGCTGTGTGTACTTGCATGTGAGGAATATCTCTATACAACCTGACCACATCCTGCCACAGGCGCTGAGGAGAAAAACCATCAAAGAACATCCACACGAGAACTGAAGTAAAGCAGAGCGCATCGCACAAATGCTGTTGCTCTGTCAGAAAATATTTCTCAGATCGTCTTCACATCTGTTTTGAATGGCTGTTTAGAAGCGTGTTTGTGGCCTCAGGCGTTTCACACACACACACACACACACACAGGTTTGTTTTTATGGTTTATGAGGACTCTCCATAGGTGTAATGGTTTTTATACTGTACAAACCGTATATTATATGGCCTTACACCAACCCTACCCCTAAACCTACCCCTCACAGGAGACTTTCTGCATTTTTAGATTATCAAAAAAACGAATTCTGAATTATTTATAAACCTTTTGAATTACGAGGACACTGAAAATGTCCTCATAAATCACCTTCTTGTTGTAATACCTATGTCATAGCCTTGTTATTATACAAATTTGTGTCCTCATAAACCACATAAACATGCACACTCACACACACACACACACACACACACACACACACACACACACGCAAGGCCCATGGTGGGAACTCAGACTTAATTAATGTGCCATAAATATTTTAAAAGAGGGAAGTGATAGTGATTTATTGGGTGAGACATTGATAGCCCAACAGTGCAGTGTCATTTCTACTGTACACACTCAGAGGAAGCTTGATATTTTTAAAAAGAACACAGAAAGCCTTTCCTCGTCCACAGCGACACAAACATTATCATCACAGTTACTTGGTTTGACTGCTGTTAGTTTGACAGTTAGTCTGTTAGTCTGTAACTACATCATCATATTTAAATGCTCTTGCTAATAATTTTTGAACAGTAATATTATTTTCTTTAGGGGTTCATCTTTTGTAATGTAGAATGTTTTTTTTTTTTTTTTAGTTTTGCATTTGCACTTGCAATACTAAATGTAGCCACTTTAAAATGTCACTTTGTTTTGAAAGCGTAGCAGCGTAGTATTGAGAAATACAGTGATTTTTTTCTTATTATCATTGATATATGATTATAGTTTTTAATAATAGTTCGATTTTTTATTCTTATTTCTGTTTTCATTTTTATTTTGTTAAAGTGTTAGTAATTTTGTTTGTTTTTGTCATTTTATTAGGTTTTTCTTTTTAAAATATGTCTATAGATCTTACTTTTATTTCAGTTTTATTTTTTTAAATAATGATTTTATTTATAATCAATAGTTAAACTAAATGAAAATGATACAGTAAGTTTCAGTTAAGTTTGAAAAACTTTTTTTTTTTCAAGTAACAAATGTTTTTTTATTTTTTATTTTTTATGTTTCAGGTTGAATGAACTATAATAATCCCGGTGATTTACTAACTCTGCTCATTTGCTTCAAGACCTCTGTGTTTACACATTACAGCGGATGTGAACCGTTCACCTCGCTGCTTTTACAGCACTGTAACTTATTGATTTTGCCAGACAATCAATAAATGCATGACTAATAAAGGTTGCAGAGCGCTGGACGAAACCAAGCCATTAGGATAGGATAAGAGGTGGTGTTGTTTAAATGTGCATATACAGTGGGTACGGAAAGTATTCAGACCCCCTTAAATTTTTCACTCTTTGTTATATTGCAGCCATTTGCTAAAATCATTTAAGTTAATTTTTTAACCCCAGTGATCTGACATGTGTGAGCTTCAGAAGAGATCTCAACTATGTCTCAAACTCTGCTCAGATTTGCTCAAGATGCCGAAGTCTGCAATAAAAAGTCAGAGATTTCTCAAATATTTCTTATCAAATGAGCTGAGCTGAGCTGCTTTTCTAATTCATTTTATAGCTTTATACTCTTACAGGATGACAACTATTGACTCGCTTTCGTCTATTTTTTTAAAAGAAATTTTTGTTTTAAAAATTAAAAAGTGAATAAAATTTCAAGTTAAAATTAGCATAAATTAAATGCAGGTAAACAAATACAATCGTGATACATGTTGCAACTTAAAGATTTAAAATCTATTTAAAAATGTAAAGATTTAAATTACGGTGATGAGAACTTGGGAGTAAATTTGCATACATTTAATAAAAATACTGTTCAATTGCATAAATATGAACTTTTTGTTACTTGAAGTACAGTAAAATAAGTGTTAACTGAAATTAAATAACATATTAATTTTTTTTAAATAATATTAATAAAACTATATGGACATTAAAAAATGACACATAACTAATATAACAGACAAAAATGCTAAAACTATAAAATGAAAATGAAAAATACGAAAATAAAAACAAAATATTTCAAAGAAATG
>NW_015505358.1:1988107-1990901 GCF_001515645.1 Sinocyclocheilus grahami | reverse complement strand
AAAATTTAAGGGGGTCTGAATACTTTCCGTACCCACTGTAGATACTACATGAAAACATTTGAACACGGACCTCAGATATAGGGATATTGAAGCTTTCACAGTGTAAATACTGCTTATCAACAGATTCTCTATTGATGTTCAGTCTGAGATCGCCAGTTACATTGCAAACTGACGCTGCTTTTATTTGCTTGTTTGTTTGGTTTTGTTCTTTTCTTTATGGCAGTTTATTATTGAGGTATCATTTACAATATAACATAGAATGTCACAGAATTTGGCAAGATTTGGATGCATAAATCAGAAGTATAATAATAATGATAAAACGTTTTAAACGTAAACCTCTGTCGTGCAGCACTTTGCCAAAAATGGAAGGATTTTTTTTCAAATTTAATTTTGATTACATTTAAAAGCTTACTTAAATTGTTTAAGTTTTATGCATTCATTTGATCATCACTGTCTTTTCATGCTGCTGACAGATGACTCACTGTACTACAAACTTCATATCATTTTCTATTTCCTGTTCCTGATTCCCGTTACCCTGTTCCATTTCCTGCTGCATGACATGCATGCAAACACAATCAAAGTGCAAAGAAAAGCTGAACTGTACATCAGTGAGAGATGATTTGCAAAGCCAGATCAGGCCAGATGGAACATACAGTACCTTAACGGAATAGTTCATCCAAAAATTACAGTTTTGCCATTGGATAATTTAACTTGTTTTATTTCAGTTAGTTGTCAAGGCAACATTTCTCATTTTTGTTTAAGTTAAAGTACTAAAATAATTCAAACTAAAACTTAATAAAAAACTATTATAATAGTAATGACAAAAACACAACAAAGTAAACACTTACTACAATTCAAATGAAAACAAAAAATATCAAAATAAAATGAATGAATAACATTAACAGAAACTATAATAGTATATCAATGGTGCTAAAATATCACTGGCTTGAATGAATGAATGAGGAGAATGAAACTCACGGCACATGATAGCAAGCTAAATTACTAACCAATGGGTTTTCCTTTTAAGCGTGAATTATTGATAAAAGAAACTATTTTATTTATGCACAATTGTAGGGAGCAGTCTGAACTCATTAGATGTGGAAAAATTCAACATTAAAACTTCTTCTTTATGAAACACACCTCCTCACAGTTTTATAATGCCATTTCAATATTGAAGCCTTTGAAGCTGGAAAAGAAATGTCACTTGTGCATGAAGAGACTTTAAAAGCTTTAAACAAAAGCTTCATTGCATCCGGATGAAAAATACATTTTCAGCTCTTAATGTGAAATCACTCCACACGCCATTCAGCTCTCTGTCATGCAAATGAGCTTTTCTAATAGAATTGACCTACTTCTGTACTGAATTACTCAAGTGGAAAATCAAAGTGTTTGGACAGTGAAAGCACATTTAATGTCTGAATGTAGTAAAATATCAAAGAAAGTGTTTAAGAGTGATTCAGGTGGTCACTGTATCTGTTGCATCACAGTGATATCTGATTGTTTGTATTGATAAATGAAGTTTACGTCTCGCAATTCTGACTTTTTTCCCTCTGAATTCTGAGCTTACTTCTTGCAATTCTGTTTTTTTTGTTTCCTCCACGAAATAAAAAATTAAAAAATTAATTAAAGTTAACTTTATCTCACAGTTTATATCTTGCAATTCTGACTTTATAACGCTTTCATTTTTAACACTTTCTGAGAAAACAAAGTCAGAATTAAGATATTTCTTTTAGATAATTAAGAAGTTACTCAGAATTCTGATCTTTTTTTCTTGCAATTGCATCTTAAATTTGCATCTCACATTTCGGAGTTATTGCTCACAATTCTGTTTTTTTTTCTTCCACAAAATAAAAATTTTTTTCCATTAACTCTGAAAAATAGAGTGTTAAGACTGTTTTTTCATCACAATTGTTAGTTTATTCTCACGATTCTGATTTTATATTTTGCAATTCTGACTTGTTTCTAAGAATTTTAAGTTTACATTTAGCAATTTTGTTTTTTGTTTCCACCACAGAATAAAAAATAAAGAAGGTAATTGCTACTTGTTTTCACAATTCTGACTTTATAACTTGCAATTTTGAAAAATATTGAGTTAGAATTGAGAATTGAGTTTGTCTCACAATTTTGACTTTTTTCCTCACTATTTCTCTTGCAGTTTTGAGTTATATCTCACAAATCTGACTTGTTTTTTTTAGAATTACGAGTTAGTTATGAGAAAAATGTCAGAATTGTGAGATAAGTCACAATTACCTTGTTAATTTTTTCATCCTGTGGTGGAAAGCAGCTTTCACAAATACTACATCACATACTACACGAGTTTAAATCTGTGATCTGTGATCCTCTCTGATGTGTTTTGCCCAAGATGCTGCCGTGTCTTTATAAAAGCACTTTGGTTTCAGAAGAACAGGAGCCTGTGGCGTGAAGATGTTCTCCAGACGGACTGAAGCACTGAGCAGGTGTCTGTTCTCCTGCATGGGTTTTTAGAGAGCACACACACACTAAAACTGATTCCCAGTGTCGTGCTCAGATGCAACTGAGGGTTTGTTTCAGGGAGAAACCGGGTCATTTTGGGGCAGCAAGACATTTTGAGCGTATACCACTGAGCTACTAATGAAACGCTAGCATACTGCTTAATGCACGCTGTTTTATATGTAAAAAGTAAACAGTACACATTATGCAATAATATACTGAAGATACTACTGTACAGCACAATTTAATGCTTTAATGTTTTCTATACAAAATAGAAAAGAAAATTCACAATTTAGATGCTTCTCAGATGTTTCTCCTGAGAAAA
>NW_015505358.1:1986571-1987443 GCF_001515645.1 Sinocyclocheilus grahami | reverse complement strand
AAAATGAAAAATACGAAAATAAAAACAAAATATTTCAAAGAAATGGCCTGGTGTTGTTTAGTCTGCACTTGAGGTTGAGGTTAAAACTTGTGCATTGTAATTGTACAGAAACAACTCTAAATATTATTGATCTTAAACAGAATAGCTAATATGTCTGCTCATGCTTCACATTTGGGTCATATTTTTCATAATCTGTTATTGACAAGCCATCTTTAACGATTATCACGTAATTTCATTTGCAGGCGGTGTAGTTTTCAACTTCACTTGATCAACAGCAGGATCTCCAGTGAGGTGTTGTGATGTTTGTGACGGGAAACTAGAGGAAGAGATGGAAACAGACCTCCAGCAACAACATGACCGACTTTCACGAGAAGAAGAAACCAGGTTTGGGGCTAAAAGGGATATTTTCTTGAACGCACATCAGCTCAGTCAGACGGAGGGCACCACAGCACATCTGTGAAGCGTCGGGAATATTTCTAGGGAATCATATCAGTTTCAGAGCTTCATGCAGATGCGTTTTGCTAGTCTTGCTTATGTTTTTTTAAATTTCCTTGCATCATCAGTGAAAATGAAGGATACTCTGAATACATTTTGGTTACGTTTCGAAAACGTTTTGCATAATGAGTGTTACTGCAGTTTTCATTGGCTCAAAAAAAAAGAAAAACACTTTACAAGTGCATGAGATTTTAAACTGATTATGCACTGGATTTAGATGTTTATCATGCATATGCAACCTATTAAAACCTGTGTAGGCTTATTCCTGCCACAGAAAAAAAAGAAAAAAGATAATTGCGACATTTTATCTCACAATTCTTGTTTTTTTCCATCACAAATCAAGCGTAGCGTTAGTTCTGGCAGGTCACGTTAGTCAA
>NW_015505358.1:1984015-1985426 GCF_001515645.1 Sinocyclocheilus grahami | reverse complement strand
AAAAAAAAAACTATGAAATATGACAAATCTAATAAAATTACTAAAAATGTAAATATAATTTAAATGAAACTTCAAAGTATAAAAATAACATCTAATTTTAAATATTCATAAAAACTATCAAAGTGTATAAATAATACTAAAATAACAGATCTTCACTGTTCAAAAAATGGTGTAGGATTTACTTTGAAACAATTTCCATTGAGAAATTGCTAGTAAATTTCACAAATAATTATAAAGAAATGGTAACACATTGAAATAAATGTGACATTTTGAAATCAAAAGCCTAAAATAGTATTTTCTTGTAAAACATACTTCAATAATCTATTTACAACTTCAAAAAAAATTGTTTTACAGCATGCTCCTATAATAATAATTCTATCTGCTTTTATATGTTCTTATTCATCATGCACATTCTGGTTTTGTGGTGAGTAAAGTGTGAAACAGTGACTGTGCTGTGTGTGTCTGTGTCAAGTGCTCGCGGCAGTCAAAGCGGCGCAGGGGAAAGTGACTCTGGAGGGTCACTGGAGCCGTGCTGATGCCGCCGGGGCCCGTCAGACACATTTGCTCTAGAAGATTCTATCCTGCTGTGTGAAACGTGAGCCGTCGGCCGCCGCGAGACCTTCTCTGAGCGATGATGTGGGACACTTCTGACTGTTCAGCACCTGCTGTCCGCTCGCTCATGTCGGAGCTGGTGTGGTCATGACAGATGCATTTACTCAAAGTCTGATGTGGAGTTTGAGAACAATAGCGTTTTTCACAATGTTCGATTCATGAATTATTTCTTGCAGTAGGTTAATGGAGTGTGCTGTGATCATTTGCAATCACTCTTGTGCTATCGTCACATCCGAAAAGTCATCGAAAGACAAATAGGTGCAATTGTTCAACTGCTTCTGACGTGCAGTTCAACGACTAGATGATATACAATCAATCTGGTCTTGATAAAACACATCTCTGTTTTAGTCGAAATGCCTGAAGTGTCTAAAAACAGCCATTGATATGTGATTGACCTGAATAAGGAGCGTTCATTCATTTGCACGTTCTTTCTTCTCTGGGATGGATGTTAAAAAAATCTGACTGGTGTTTGCAAAGTGAGTTTAAAGAACGTTTGACCGTTAAAAGAAAAGATTTGTTCTTAATACAATAGACAAGATTTCATTGAGGAAACTTGAAGACTGTGATATACTCTTACCCATAAAATAAATATATTTATTTATTTTTATATGCATTGCTTATAATGTTCATAATATTACATATTTTATAGATTTTTGGCATTTTGCATTTTGTCATTACTGTAATGCAAAAAAATAAAATAAAAAATAAATAAACAAAATAAAATAAATTGTAACATTTATCTTCATAGTATTTGTTTTAATGCATTTAATATTAATTGTGTTTTATATATATATATATA
>NW_015505358.1:1971976-1982876 GCF_001515645.1 Sinocyclocheilus grahami | reverse complement strand
TCCCCCAGCGACTCAACACTGCTTTTGTGCTCCAGGCTCACACATAATACATCATTTTTTATTTTCTTTAATACGAATCATAATTGAAAAGAATTTGAAAAATAAAAGAAACACAACACAGTAGTAATGAAAATAATGCTCATTTTAATAAATAATGAAATTATTTATATTTATAATGAAAATATGATAATATAATGTCATAGTTTAAATTATTATATAAAATAAATCATTTTAAAATGGTATTTTCCTTAATAGGAATCATAATTAAAATCATAAAAGAGGCAGGACTGGACACATTACAGTACAGAAGACTCTCCCATAGATGTCTAGCAGAAACAGTTGAGATGTAAAGAGATCCGGGGATGTCTCAGGTGACGGTTCTCGTGTGATGTTTAACGTCAGCATCACGTGTCGAGATGTCATCCGCAGTCACTGCTGATCAGGTCTGGATTCATCACGCGGTTCTTTCTGTTCGCTTCACGCCGCTCGGCTCTTCAGGAAACTCCTGACTCAGAAAGTCCAGTTTTCCTGCACGCTTCACGTTTACGGTGGATGATGGTCGGTGACTAACGTGTTGAGCTGATTTCATGCTCCAGCGCTCTGCTGTCACATCCTCATCTCACATCATGCTTCAACTTCAGCATCATCTGACCAATGTTGTATATCTTCAATTTGATCTAGATATCATCTATTGTGGCTGTATGTGGCAATATATATGTGAATAATTTAGGTGATAAACATGCTAGTTTATTATTATTACAATCCCTGCTGGTACCAAGACTCGAACCCACAACCTTTGCGATACAAGTCTGACTCTCCAACCATTAGGCCACGACTTCTCTAGAAAGCTGTGAAAATTAAATTAATATTTAAAAAAATAATAATATTCATGTTTTTCAAACCTGTTTGCTTTTATTTCTACATCATAGGATTTGAATAAATTACATATAATAACTAAAACAATTATATACTTTAATTTTAGGTAGATAATTTAATTACATTCCATACTGTGTGTGACATAAAATGATTTAATCTCAAATCAATATTTAATTTAATTTATTTATTGCTTGCTATAAATGTGGATAGCAGCTCAGACGGTTTGTTTGATTTCATATTGCTATCTTTGGCTTTTGATTGCAAACTTAGTTATGTTTTCATACCTGAGCACAGATTGAAACATTTTTTGAGATCTCTTCGGAAACTCTAGTTGATCTACTTATTTAGATTTTTCCATTTCTCTCCATTTATTCTCATTGCACTACAGGAGAAGGATTTGAGATATAGATATTATTTGCGAAATATGAGTTGTAGACGTTACTTCTTAATATTAAAATTTTATCATCAAGCAGTCTTAGCCATGACTTCAGAAACAAGCTCAAAATATTCGCATCAAAAGTGTTGGTTTAATATCATGAACACATGCTGAGATGCTTCTTAGCAAAGATCTCAGTAACTCAACCTTTCTTAAATCTCTCATGCAGTTGAACCTCCATCATTTGTGTTTGCTCATATCCTTCATCATTATAGGCTGCTTCTGGTTTGGTTCTTCTTGCTGTCTTTGCGTTTGCTCTCCTGACAGCCGTGACCCACCTTTCACTTCCCATTTACTGTTTGCAGCTCAAAGCCGCTGCATAGTGCTGACTACAGCACACGAGAGCATGTTTTCATAGCATGTTTCAGCTCCGCATTTAGCGGGACAAACCTCTGATCCAGAACGACAGCAGAGCGGATCTGACCACTGGGAGTCACCTTCACTTCAACTTGACCTTTCCCGTCTCAGACTTTCCCAGCTGACAGGAAACGTTCTGGCAAGGCTCTCTCAAAGTTATGAACAAATGTTCTTCCAGTAAAGTTATCAGGTCTTTAATAATGTTCTCAAAGTGTTAGCGCAAAAATGTTATTTATACATCGGCCATGTAATTTTATTATCATTGAGATACTATTGTAGATTTTTATTAATATTTTGAATCAGTTTTTCTTTTATTTTCCATTTTCATAGTAATTTTGGAATGTTCTCCTAAGTGACATGACATGTGGCCAAGTATGGTGACCCATACTCAGAATTAGTGCTCTGCATCACACACACACACACGCACGCGCGCACACACGCACACACGCACACACACACACGCTGTGGCACCCGGGGGTTCAGTGCCTTGCTCAAGGGCACCTCAGTCATGGTATTGAAGGTGGGAGAGAGCACTATACATTCACTCCCCCCCTGTAACCTTTGGGTTACGAGTCTGACTCTTTAACCATTAGGCCACGACTTCCCCCTATGCTAAAAAAGATGATAAAAAAAATAAAAAATTATATATATATATATATATTGCTGGATTCGTGTTCTAAAGATGCTTTTGAACATTCCAGTTTGCTTGTTGGATCATTACAATGTCCAGTTTTCTGTCACTATCCTCAGTCACCACTCCAGTTCACTGGGAACTACATTTCCCAGCATCCCTTCTAGTCAACACCTGCCCTCAGTCAGCCATCACCACACCTGTCATAGATGATCTCATCAAGCCCTGTATAAGAGCAGTTACTCTCCACTTCTTCCTCGTCTGGTGTTGTCTCTCCACGTATGAGGACTTGCCTATCTTCTTCTTTGGGTACTCACGTGTCTTCGATCAGTCGTCACTAAAAGTTCACCACACACCTGCCAGCACCTGCAACAATCAACTGTTTATGCTCAAGGTTCTTAAAAATAAAGGTGCTTCAAAAGTTTCTTTAAGCGATGCCATAGAAGAACCATTTTGCAGTTCCACAAAGAACCATTCTGTCAAAGAACCATCTCTGTCTTACCTTTTTGTAATCTGAAGAACCTTCTTTCGCCACAAAGAACCTTTTGTGAAACAGAAAGGTTCTTTAGATGTTAAAGGTTCTTTATGGAACCATGGTTCTTCTATGGCATCGCGAAGCACCTTTATTTATAAGAATGTAGGTGCTATCTATCTTCATAGAGTTATATACTCACCTGTTTACCACCTTGCTTCTCTGAATCATCTGTGAATAAAGACTTTGTTGATGTTCCCTCCGAGTCTTTTCCTTCTGTTCCTGCAACATTTATGCATTTAGCGGACGCTTTTATAAACTTTACAACCGTTTAGTCAGTTGCTATTCTATTTGCTGGTACTAGTTACATAGAAATGAAAACATGATAATGATGTTTGCATTAAGTTATCCAAAGTTCTGGGACCTTCTTTCTCTCTGAGTGGGTTTATACTTTTGATGGTCAGCACTGACACCAACAAAAAAATGGACCAATATTTTTACATCCTCACTTTTTTTTTTGTCAAATTATATTTACGGTTTGGTTCAAACCCTACATTATTTAATATTCATCCAAAAAAAATAAAAAAAATTCCCATAGGCAATGTTCACACAAAGTAAAGTGGTGTGTGTTTTTTTTTCTTTCTTTTCTTTATACAACTTAATTTCACCATTTAAAAAAATAAAAAATAGAGGATGTTCACTAAAAACATTTTGCTAGTCAATGGTTTATTTTCTTTTTTTCTTCTATGGGAAGTGTTATTTGCTTTTAGACAAACGGGTTTAATCTATAAATTTCAACTAGACCAATATACAGTATATATATAAAAAACACTTTAAATGAGACTTTCTTTCTTTTTTTTCTCTCAGTGTAACTTCTCAGTTTGTCATTTTGACATCATAACGTCCTCATCTCAGCTGATTGGGTGGTTGTGTGTTTAGGGGACGTTTACTCATGTAATTGGTGGCAGGGACTTTAAAGTCCCACTTTCTCATCTGATTTCCCAAAGGATGCTGAATTCAATCCCATTAGTGAGAGAAAACTAACTAAAGACGTTCAGTGTTTTCTCATTTAGTGATTTGATTGCACAAATCCTGTATTTATGAAATACAAACATGGCTTATTTTTGTAAATGATGCCATTAGATAAGTGGTGTTTTGATTATAAAGTGCTGCACACTTGCCTTCTGATGTTTTTAAATGAAATTTAGAAAAACTGATAGTGATCAATCTGTTTTTAAGCCTTCTGCTTTTAGTAATGCTTAAAGACATTATAAATAAGTGGAGGTTATTTTTAATTAGCCATATTAGAAAAATGTAATTGCATCTCTATTACTGTTGCTCATCTGTATTAAATGTCAGTGCGTAACTCATTCAGCATGGTTTGTGTTAAAGGAATAGTTCATCCAAAAATTAAAGTGTCCTCATCCTCGGTGCATCCAAGATTTTAGATGAGCTTGTTTCAAACAGCTGATAAAAACATCACAGTAATCCACAAATCCAATTTGAAAAAATGTGATTTGTCTCTCCATAACGCGTCCTCCAGTGAAAAAGTCATCTGGTCTGAATCAGGAGAGAAATCTGCAGATCAGGCACCGTTTACAAGCCAAAACAGCTCTAAACAAATATGTGGCTGGATTTTGATGTGAGAGACAACAGGAGATGGACTTTTTCACAGAGGGAAGAGTTATTATGGATTATGGACATTATGGACTCTATTTTAGTGAATGTCTTGATGAATTTGTTTCAGCTTTTGTCTTCTCAAGACATTAACTGATGGACTGGAGTGCTGTGGATTATTGTGATGTTTTTATCAGCTGTTTGGACTCATTCTGACGGCACCCATTCACTGCAGAGCAAGTGATACAATGCTACATTTCTCTAAATCTGATGAAGAAACAAACTCATCTTGGATGACTTGAGGGTGAGCACATTTGCAATTTGGGGTGAACTATTCCCTTAAAGATGATAAATGAATAATGCCTCATTTTGAACTTTATTTGATTGCATTGATTATGTATGATTGTCTGAGACTCATTTTCATGCAAATGCAAATGCATTGCACTTCACTTCCTCTTGTCTGTCTGTTTTGCGTCCTCAGACAACATGAAATCCAGGACGGCTGTCTTGTACCGTCTTCATATTTAATGCGCTGAGCATCATGATTTCAGGACCGCCGGCGTTCGCTCTCAGCCTCGCTGTGAAATTTGGTTCTCTGAGCACTTTTACTGTTTATGGATGCACTTCCATAGCGATCCCTGGAAAAAAACAAACTGTGTTCTGCTACTTTCCCCAAACACATAGTGCTAACGAGCAGAAACCTCACGCAACCTGATCTTGACCTCAACCAGAGCAAGTTTAACCGTTTCTGTCATGTGCACTAGTTACTGCATGTTTCTGAACAACATAAATATTTAAGGGGGAAATATAGATTTGATCTCTCTTATGGCTCAGATGCACATTGTGGGCAGTCTGATGGAATCGGGGCTTGATTTGAGCGAGCTTTAGCTTAGCGCTTTCTAAATCACTCACTCACTCACAATGCAATAAAAAGTCTTTCCACTTCATAATTGCATGTTTAATTCAATGCCGTTTCTTTGTAATTAATACTGAAATTTAGCAAAGTCTGAGTGAATTATTTAAATCCTATACCATTTTATTTTCAGTGTATGAAATGCAATAAAGGTCATCAAAGAATAATAACAATAAGTGATTGGATTAATGACTCTGTAATTAATAAATTCTCACAATAATTCACAGGATTTTAAAGCAGTTTTATCATACAAGGAAAATCAGATGGTTAAAAACCTGTTGTGATCTCTGTTTTGTCCACTAGATGTCAAGAGTACTTTATTTATCTAGAAGTGACTCAAAGGATTTATGTGAATGGGATTTATTCTAGATGATGAGAAACACATATTCCTGTGTTTTTCCTCCTGATTTGACATGAAAAATGCATGTTAAGAATAGCTAATCACAATCAAAATAGAAGATTTGTTTTTGCTACTCTGTAAAAATATGATAAATTATGTAACATTGTATAAATTATATAATGTATAAATTACCTTAACAATACAATGCATGAAGGGATTTAAATATTGCATTGTCACTAAGCCACAGACGGCTTTTTTCTTTACAAAAATCTAAGTTAAAAATATTTCTATAGTACATGGAAAAAAAGTTGACAATTATTTTTCTCATAAATTTAGTAAATTGCACAAATCATTTCAAAGAACAGCAAATAACGCTGATTCAGAAATGGAATTTTGAAATAGAAAAACTGAAATCTTGTAAAACATACTCCAATATTTATTTTATTATTAACTTACATTTTTTACAGTGTACTGTTTCAATTGCTGGAATTAATACCATAGTAATACTTTTTTTTTTTCATCTGTAAATGCACAAAAATACTTTAGAAAAAAATGTAGATAACTTTGATGGACTAAGAGAGCTCAGAAGACTGGATTATACAGTTAAGTTTGCAGTTTGCTGGCATATATGATGAGTTTCATCCGTCTCGCCGTCAGCTGTTCTGGATGGGGTGAACTATCATCTCCCCTGGTTGACCTCCCAGACACCACAGGACTAGACTGGAGGGAGGTCTGGAGAGAACACAACACAGCCAGACCCTTCTGTGGATCTTCATTAAACTCTGTGTTTGAACTCTCCTCGTCGTCATGTATTCCTGCAAGCTTGCTGACAGTACACTCTAAAAAATGCTGGGTTAAATACAACCCAGTGCTGGGTAAAATAGGGACAAACCCAGCAATTGGGTTGTTTTGATCCATCGGTTGGGTTAAATGTTTAACCCAACGTTCTGGGTAGTAACCCAACCACTGGGTCAAAATAACCCAATTGCTGGGTTTGTCCCTATTTGACCCAGCACTGGGTTGTATTTAACCCAGCATTTTTTAGAGTGTATGACTCAAAACTCCAGAAACAGCTGATCTGTCTCTTTTTATTTTTTTGTTTATTTTATTTACGTCAATATTTTTTTAATGACTAAATGTGTATATTTGCCCAACTCTTTATATAAAGTTGGATATAAAAGTAAAAAAAATAAAATAAAAAATAATCCTGTCAAACATTCTCCAATAAACTATTTTTTTACAGTGTACTGTTGAAATTGAAGACTCTTCCTGCTCAAGTGCATGACATGTTTGAACGTGTTTATTTAGTTTGAGTTATGGTTTGTGTTTGTGAACATGTTGCAACACTTTAAAGCCAGGAGATGTGTTTGCAGTCAGAATCAACAGTGTGTGTGTGAAAGCAGAGCCTGTGAATCAGTGTGACACTTCAAAGTAAGACGTTTGCTCTCTTAAATCGCACTCATTGCACGGCCAGAATGCGTTGAATAGCATCTTAAACTCGGCTGTCGTTCTCTTTGGTCCAGGGCTGTTGGCCTCATTACAACGTGGCTTACAGCCAGAGCCAGTGTTATTTACAGCTTCATCTCGCAAAATAAAGGTGATTTTCCAGGTTGCATGCGATTTCTGTGCACGTGTCCGCCAAAGCTTTAGGAATCGTGTGGTTTTATTTCAAATGCATGTTTTGTTTTGTTCAAGATTGCTGAGAAAACAAATCAATATTCCACTGAAATGGCAGAAAACATTTCATTGTGATGCCGATCAGCAGTGATGTGCTGTCAGTGTGTCAATTTAATACAATCAATCTCTAGGTGTTTTTTGTGACGTAATCTGTAGAGGTTTGGCTTTTGGTTTTACCAATTAGAGGCATCACAAAATCTAAATATTTTTAGGGTTGTTAAATATATATTCCACAGTACTGAATAATGAGTATATGGTATTACACTGTATTGCAAAGATTACCATGGAATAAACATGGCATAAAATTATATTGATACTTATAAATACCATGGTGTTTTTGATACGTTTTTGTCTATAAATGCACAAATAACCTTTAGAAAAATGTGGATACTTTTGATAAACTTTTCTCTGATGTTAATGTACAGAAGGTCATCATATCAGATTAAAAAAAAAAAATTTGATACCACAGATAGCCTATAATGTTAATATTATGCAATAATCCATGTAAGCTTCTGTAACAAAAAAGCTTTATTTTATTTTTGCCATCATTTTAATTTTGTATTAATCTTTAAAATATACTATTATTATATTTTGTCACAAAATGTAACTATATTTTTGCACAACTCTTTATATAAAATGTCCAACTTTATCTGCAAACAAATACACACATAGCTCAAAATATACAGCAAATATCAGCTGTAACACAAAAAAATCTATTTTTTGTTTTATTTATTTACATTTTTTGTTTTTTTAATCGTTTTAACTTTTTATTTATTTTTATCATTATTTAAATTTTTTTATTGTTTTATTTGTTTTATTTGTTATTATTATTATTTATTTTATGTTTAGTTATGTTTTAGAATTTTTTTCACAAAGTGTAAATATATTTTTGCCCAACTCTTTATATAAAGTTGGGTGTATAAATATGTCCAACTTTATCTGTGAACATATACTATACGTAAACACAGGCCAATACAGCAAATCACAACTGCTTGATTGTTTATATCATCGCAAAATATAAACTATATTATCATCCAACACTATTTTAATAAATGTGACTACAAGGCATAAAGATATTGATATATTATAAATATTAACATCATATTTTTCTGTGAAGCTGCTTTGAAATTATGTTTATTGTAAATTAAAAAAAACGCTATACAAATAAATTTGAATGAATAAATTTGAATAGAACAAAAGTGAAAGAAGCGGGCGAGAAATCAACTTTCTGTGAGTAAATATTAACATAATTAATCACTGTCCAAACGTCAAGCATGCGCTGGCGCTCAAAGCCAGACTCATTTAGTCAAGGTCACTTAGCTTGAGTTTGATGGATCAGACGAGTCAGATGTGTGAGCAGCCAAACATCTGCTCTGCAAACATCTTTTGTCTGCTTCGTGTCTTCAGCATTTGTGCATCTTATTTAAAGTTAATCAACATTTGTGTCAGACTTTGTGCATCACTTTACTGACTATAAACAATCACAAATGACTCTACTACATAAACTACAGTTTTTTTTTCTTAGTTGCATTTTATTATTTGCTTTTTTATAATTTACCGGTTGAAAACCACTGATATAAAAGATGGAAAAAGTCATTTTTAATATTTAACGTTTAAAATATAACCAAAGCTACTGCTACATCTATCATTGATTTGTACACTGCAAATATGATTTTCCTATTTAGTATTTTTGTCTTAAAACAAGAAAAAATATCTGCCATGATTTAATTCAGAAGGGAAAGCAGGGAAGCATAAACTCACTTCATTTTGGTAAAGTTTTTCAGAAAGCAAGACTTAAGGGAATAGTTCAGCCAGAAATGAACATTTGCTGAAAATATGCTCACCCTCAGGACATTCAAGATGTAGATGAGTTTAATATCCTTTAATATCATATATGTGACCTTGGACCACAAAACCAGTCATAAGGGTCAATTTTTCTAACACAAAGTGTAAATATATTTTTGCCCAACTCTTTATATAAAGTTGGGTGTATAAATATGTCCAACTTTATCTGTGAACATATACTATACGTAAACACAGGCCAATAAAGCAAATCACAACTGCTTGATTGTTTATATCATCGCAAAATATAAACTATATTATCATCCAACACTATTTTAATAAATGTGACTACAAGGCATAAAGATATTGATATATTATAAATATTAACATCATATTTTTCTGTGAAGCTGCTTTGAAATTATGTTTATTGTAAATTAAAAAAAACGCTATACAAATAAATTTGAATGAATAAATTTGAATAGAACAAAAGTGAAAGAAGCGGGCGAGAAATCAAGCTCAACTTTCTGTGAGTAAATATTAACATAATTAATCACTGTCCAAACGTCAAGCATGCGCTGGCGCTCAAAGCCAGACTCATTTAGTCAAGGTCACTTAGCTTGAGTTTGATGGATCAGACGAGTCAGATGTGTGAGCAGCCAAACATCTGCTCTGCAAACATCTTTTGTCTGCTTCGTGTCTTCAGCATTTGTGCATCTTATTTAAAGTTAATCAACATTTGTGTCAGACTTTGTGCATCACTTTACTAACTATAAACAATCACAAATGACTCTACTACATAAACTACAGTTTTTTTTTCTTAGTTGCATTTTATTATTTGCTTTTTTATAATTTACCGGTTGAAAACCACTGATATAAAAGATGGAAAAAGTCATTTTTAATATTTAACGTTTAAAATATAACCAAAGCTACTGCTACATCTATCATTGATTTGTACACTGCAAATATGATTTTCCTATTTAGTATTTTTGTCTTAAAACAAGAAAAAATATCTGCCATGATTTAATTCAGAAGGGAAAGCAGGGAAGCATAAACTCACTTCATTTTGGTAAAGTTTTTCAGAAAGCAAGACTTAAGGGAATAGTTCAGCCAGAAATGAACATTTGCTGAAAATATGCTCACCCTCAGGACATTCAAGATGTAGATGAGTTTAATATCCTTTAATATCATATATGTGACCTTGGACCACAAAACCAGTCATAAGGGTCAATTTTTCTAAATTGATATTAATACATCATCTGAAAGCTGAACAAATAAGCTTTCCATTGATGCATGGTTTGTTAGGATCGGACAATATTTGAAAATCTGGAATCTGAGGGAGCAAAAAAAATCTAAATATTGAGAAAATCATCTTTAAAGTTGTCCAAATGAAGTTCTTAGCAATGCATATTACTAATCAAAAATGAAGTTTTAATATATTTACGGTAGGAAATTTACAAAATATCTTCATGGAACATGATCTTTACTTAATATCCTAATGATTTTTGGCATAAAAGAAAAATCAATAATTTTGACCCATACAATGTATATTTGGCTATTGCTACAAATATCCCCCAGCGACTTAACACTGCTTTTGTGCTGCAGGGACACATATAATTTTGTAAACACCTGTCAGGTCTGATGTAACAGAGATCCATGTGTTTGCTTTCTTGTCATTTCTCCCCATCAGTGTCAGCGGTCAGAATGACGAGGAGGAAGGAGGCGACGGTCATGCTGAGAGAGAGAGAGAGAGAGAGAGAGAGAGAGAGAGAGAGAGAGAGAAACAGAGAGAAAAACGAGAG
>NW_015505358.1:1915058-1971660 GCF_001515645.1 Sinocyclocheilus grahami | reverse complement strand
GAGAGAGAGAGAGAGAGAGAGAGAGAGAGAAACAAACCGGAAAACATGACAGGGATCCGACTGGAAGAGGGTCAGTGCTTCTATTTTTGGCATCTTAGGAAATGAAGAATGTAGTTATGACAGCGGGATGATTTTCAGCTGTTAGCCCTAATATTTATCGTACATTTGCAGTAAGCAGAGCAGGTCATTGTGTCACTTGTGGCTTTATGCAAGAAACATTCCACAAATGCATTCTAGATTTTTTTCAAGATAAATTCATGGCTCATTTTTGTTTTTAACACATTTATTACTTTTCAGTCCATTTTACATATATATTTTTTTTTATTTGTAAATATGCACTACTATTTAGGGTCGGTAAGATTTTAAAATGTTTTTGAAGAAGTCTCTTCTGCTCACCAAGACTGCATTAAATTGCAGTCTTGCACTTTTGATTAATGCAATGCATCCTTGATGTCAAAATATTAATTTGTTTAAAAATCTTACTGACCCCAAACATCTGAATGTATGTATTGCATATTTGCAGAACTGATTGTTGCTAGGCAACACAACACCCCATGCATCCCATAATTACACAGAATGCAATTAGCCACAGCTTTTTTTTTTAGGTGTAAGTTGGTTAGTTTTCACTGTACTTTTAATTCTTACCTGATTTCCCCCCCCCCCCCCTCCCCCAACCCTCTCTTTTTTTCCAAACAAAATCATCTTTAAAGTTGTTCAAATGAAGTTTTTAGCAATGCATATTACTAATCAAAAATTAAGTTTTGATATATTTACGGTAGGAAATTTACAAAATATCTTCATGGAACATGATCTTTACTTAATATCCTAATGATTTTTGGCATAAAAGAAAAGTCTATAATTGTGACCCATACAATGTATTGTTGGCTATTGCTACAAATATCCCCCAGCGACTTAACACTGCTTTTGAGCTCCAGGGTCACATATATGAACTGGCAAATGCAAGGAAAAAGTCAGAATTGTGAGATAAAAAACCTTTTTATAATTTTTTTTAAATAAAAAATTGTGAGATAAAAACTCACAATTACCTTTTTATTTGTTAATAAAACAAATAAAAATGCAGAATTGCCAGATGTTAACTGAGATGCATTTTTCTTTCTTTGTGAGTAAATAGGCATATGCAGAAAAGTCTGAATTGTGACATAAAAAGTCACAATTACCTTTTTATTTACCGTTGTATATGCTATCGTCATCATCTCGTTTGAAAGTGACAGCATTTTCTGCACATGACATTGAACAAAACACATTCCGTAATGTCCAATTTCTGAAAAAACTCTTATGAACTAGTTCTTTTTAATGGGTCAGTCAAAACAATTCATGAAACAGCCTCAAACCCGCTCCTGATTCAGTGGTTTCAGTCTGTGAATTGTCCCTAGCCATGATTACGTTCACAACTCTCATTGAACCTCGAGTCATTTTTCAGTTATATCCGATTCAAAGTTTCAGCAGTGGCATTTTCTGTTGAGTTCTTTCTCGTGAACAGCGTAGTCCGGTTCTTTTAGTGAATCAAAAGGTGCGACCAATGTAGTCTGATTCCCGAATGAATCATTTACCATTTTGAATCAGCCTGTCTGGCAAATGCAAGGAAAAAGTCAGAATTGTGAGATAAAAAGCTGCAATTACCTTTTTATAATTTTTTTTAAATAAAAAATTGTGAGATAAAAACTCACAATTACCTTTTTATTTGTTAATAAAACAAATAAAAATGCAGAATTGCCAGATGTTAACTGAGATGCATTTTTCTTTCTTTGTGAGTAAATAGGCATATGCAAAAAAGTCTGAATTGTGACATAAAAAGTCACAATTACCTTTTTATTTACCGTTGTATATGCTATCGTCATCATCTCGTTTGAAAGTGACAGCATTTTCTGCACATGACATTGAACAAAACGCATTCCGTAATGTCCAATTTCTGAAAAATGACTCTTATGAACTAGTTCTTTTTAATGGGTCAGTCAAAACAATTCATGAAACAGCCTCAAACCCGCTCCTGATTCAGTGGTTTCAGTCTGTGAATTGTCCCTAGCCATGATTAAGTTCACAACTCTCATTGAACCTCGAGTCATTTTTCAGTTATATCCGATTCAAAGTTTCAGCAGTGGCATTTTCTGTTGAGTTCTTTCTCGTGAACAGCGTAGTCCGGTTCTTTTAGTGAATCAAAAGGTGCGACCAATGTAGTCTGATTCCCGAATGAATCATTTACCATTTTGAATCAGCCTGTCAAATTGTTTGCTGAACTGAATCAATCAGGGCTGTGTTTCCCAAAAGCATCGTAAGCCTAGAAATAGAGCATTACTACTGGCACCGTTTGAAGAATATCATGTATTAACAGTTATCGTCTAATATTTCTATATCTATATTGTATTTGTAACCTAAAAGTTCTGTGTCTTATGTGATCAGAAATGTACTTTACTCGCATAATGTACATTCATTCATTCTGCACATATTCTTGTGCTTTTATTAACATTAGTACAGTCTCATGTTGGTATTAGGGCAAAATATAGAAAAAAAAAACTGTTTCTTTTCATTTATAAAATAATATGCTTTTGTGGCCTTTTATGCTTCTGTGCATCAATAAGCAACTAAATATTTTCTGAAATGATGCAGATATGAACGTGTGGATCATTCTTAAGGCAACACTGTCTGTACGTATGATGAACAGTCTGTCTGTTTGAGTAAACAAAGATTTCTCTCATTCAAAACAATGGGAGTTAAATATTTAAAATTAACATACATAAGAAACACCTTTGTCCTAAAACTGCTTTAGCCCGCACAAAACGATACTGAACAAGATCGCACAAAAATAACTAATTAATTCATTTAATTAAATGCACCGCAAAACTAGCAAAATGACACGTTTTACAGCCGAACTACTGAATGCTGTACATATGTACTGTATGTGTTAAAATGCTCATGACAAAATTCAGTCTATTTTAAAGCTCAGGTCTAATAATAAGCAATTTATTGTAAACAGCAGTGTTTTAAATACAGTAGAAACCTGAAACTGTCACCTGCAGGAGTTTGTAAGAAACGTCACAGCATGTTTACTATTAAAAACCTCTGATGGGTCTGAATGAGAACGTCCGGTGGACTGAGCCATGCATAGAAACGCTCCTGGGTCTCTGGATCCGGGACGGCTGCCTGCCGGAAACGGATGGGAATATGGAAATAACATGCATATTTACAGCCTATGTAGTTCCTTATGTAGTCTGTGTTTGAAGGGAATCTGTTCTCCGTGTTTTTCCCTCTGGATGTGTGACTCCGTCGCAGCAGTGTCTGTATTCCCATGATCCCCGGTGGAACAAGCCTGGTTTTTCCGTGCCAGAATCTCACTGCCAATCAGAGTTCCAGTGGATCTCACAGGGTGGTGTAGATGTAGACGAAGATGATGACGACGAGGTTGAGGATCGTCCCAATGATTCCCAGCATGGCCAGAATGGACTCTTCCTTGCTTTCCTTGTCTTGAATGCCCTTCTCCTCATCACTCAGAGCAGTGTTTAGCATTTTCCTTGGAGAAGTCTGCAGTTTTCCTCTCACACCAATCTGGAAAAACACACACCAGCCGACCGTCAGTCGATATTTAAACAGTGAAAGGGGAGACTCTTCATCGAGACTTCAGTAAACACGTTTAACAGGTGTTACAGTAAAAGAATAAGACAGGAATATAGAAAAAAGTTGTAAATAAAACAAAGATTAACTGCTGTACATTTTTAGTTTTTACAGGAAAATCCTATTTTCTTACACTTTTATCCTACACAAGTTCAATGTATTACCATTTTTCCATAATTAATTGTGAAATTTACTTGTAGTTTCTGAGTGAACATCGTTTCAAAGTAAATCAGCTGCATACTGTGGTTATACTATAGTACAATGATGGTATCGGTTGGTATTTATTTGATGCTTTAATGGACTGTAAAGAATACCATGGTACTACTGTGGTGCAATATTTTGTGGTCCAAAATATATATATATATTTTTTTTACATTTACATTTTGTCATTTAGCGGACGCTTTTATCCAAAGCGACTTACAAATGAGGACAATAAAATCAACAATATTTAAGTGCAAATGACAAGTCTCTGTTAGCCTAACGCAGTACACGTATACTGTACGTGTAGGTGTATGTATATATATATATATATATATATATATATATATATATATACATAACACACACACACAGAAAAACAAGTAGATAGAATAGTAGAATAGGAATAGAAAAATATCAATACTTTTTTTTTTTAAAAGAAGATAAATATAGATGAAGTAGAATTAAAATAGAATAGAAAGTGCTAGAGTTAGAGTTAGCTTTTATTTTAATAAAAAAAAAAGTATGGAACAACCTTATATTTACACCTACAAATATACATTTTTTTAAAGTTAATATACACATTTTATGTAAAATAAAAATAGTATATATTTAATAAATTAAATTAATAATTAAAGTATATTTTATAAACTAAAAATACTAACAGTAATCAAATTATTAACAGAATATAATTTGTCATATATTAACGTAATGGTCACTGCAGCATTTCTCTGCTCAGTTGCACTGGTTTTCCTCAAGCTTTTAGAGTAATGATTTATTAAGGGGCATGAAAGAGATTTTTCATCAAAAATATATTCATTTCTATATCGGCCCATGAATAAAACATGATCAACCGCTGAAAAATGTGCTTCAACTCAGGAAAAAATATGTAGTGTGCACATGCATTAGTGTTGTTGACCCTATTTAGCATTTATGCTTTCTAATAATTCATGGATAAATGTTACAAATATTATATACAAAGTTGTGTGCAGTCTGGAGGCAAAAAAGCAGCTAAAATAAATCAACTCGTATTTTGGCATTTCTTAAAATTTGGGCACTTTTGGTTTTATTTGTTTGCTAATAATGTCCAACAGTGGACAATACATGCATAAATAAATACTGACATGATTTAGGATTATTTAAAAAATGTATTTAATATTTTCATATTTTAAGATTCAAAGTCTGGGACTGGGACAAGAGTAGAATGATATAAACATATATATGTAAAAGGCAGCAAAAAAAAAAAATGATGAAGGCATTATAAGAGATTAATGTGACCTTCATATAACAAATATGAATAAAGAACAAAAAATACAAATAAATGAAGTTTAACTCTGTGTAAAATCAACCCTTGGGAGAATAAAGTGCTGCACACACAATAGAAGAGCAGCTTTGGAGGCATCTGATGGCAGATTGACACGCTATACTGCTGGATGAAGTGATTTGAGGATCCCTAGAGACTCATACATGGTTCAGAATCATGATGAATGCAGTCGTTCATGTGCTTTGGCATTCAATCGGTCCATGAGGGCCGGACAACAGAGTGCCAGGCCTTTTGTCATGAATACTGGAAAGTGAAAGACACGATAGATGCCTTAAAACGTCCTGCAAGAATTGCAGTTTATCCAGAATGATCTTTCCTAGAATCCTATCGGATATTGTGTTAGAATATCTCTAAAAGAGCCTCATGTTGCAAAATTGCTGCAAATGAAAGGAAATCTGTTTTTCTTTTAAATGACTTTTGCTGTTCTAGAGCGATTTTTTTATTTTATAATCATAAGAGTCATAACAGGAATCATGTTCTCTAAAAGGTAGATTTTGCTGTTAAACGTCTCACATACAATCTACTGCATGCTTTCTGTCGTCTGATTGATAGTTTAGACTTTTTTTTATCCAGTAAAAGCTCTTTTAGTGTAATTGTACAAACGTCCAGCTTCAGCTGGAGCTTCTCGTGTCAAATCTGGACTGGTTTTGATCAAGTAAAGGTCAGAATAAGTGCAGTAATATCTCCAGATGAACACTTACTGCACTGAAGCAGCTCAGCTTTACTTGATTCTCCATCAATCATGTTTTAGAGTCTCAAATCTGATCCTCAGGATCTTTTGAGGAGCGTTTGTTTCCAGAAGCTTTACTTTCACTGTTCCTCAGCGGAGGAATGATCTTCACAAGCCTCCAGAACATCTCACATCTTCTGAGGAACCTTTATTTCTTCAGCTCTCAATCACTGCATTATATGTTTGGAGCATTTCAATCTCATTTTACTGAGACAGATTATTGGCGAAATGGAGTGACGACTGAGATTTATATCATTTTATGTCAGTATCTGCTCTACTGTTAGAAAGATCTCATTGATTTACATTACAAGCATCAGAATGTCATCATATAAATATCAGCATCTGCACCAAATTGCATGTTTTGCTCAGTTTGAGTCTCTGAATAAAATTGAGCTATTTTTCCATCATATTCTCACTGTATCAGACTATATTAGCCAGAAAAGCCTGATGGATCAAATATGATACTTAACAAAAAACATGCATTTTGTCTAAGGCTTAATAATCTGTTCCATTAAAAAAAAATTAAGACTTGTTTAGTGCATGTTGAGGTTTGTGTGTGTGTGTGTGATGTATAGCGGGCCGCAGATCCTCTGAGAGAGTCAGGGCTTTCGTCAAAGCGAACCCTCCTATTGTACACTAGATGTGCTCTCATGCATGAAGACAACTGCTCCGCTCTGATAGAAGACATGCTAGAGAGTGTTCAGCCAGGATAGGAGGCTGGAAACAGCTTCACTAGAGAGAGCAGCTGCGCGGCGCTCAGAAACAAAGTGGACAGCGTCCAAAACCACTTTACCAACTGACCAGCTGGGACAAAAACCACATCGAGCCGGCCAAGCTGTGTGACTTTAGTCCAGGAACATTGGTCATGAGGTACTCTGGACATATCATCTGATAAAAACTCAAGAATAAAGCCCAGCCTTCTGTAGAGTTTGAGTATGAATGCAAATGCTCTTTGTTTTAGGGTTGCACATTCGAGTGCAGGTGACGGAAGGCTGGAAAATTATGCTTTTAGAAATCAAAAGGGTGTTTCACGCTACACTTTATGTGTTGCAAACCCCGAATGACACTGCAAGTGAAGCAACACGGTGCTCAAATGTGGTTTTTCAACAAAGAACCAATCATAAAAGGCCTCTTTAAATATGCATGTGCTCTGTACAGTCACAAAAACTTACACAAAGGGTTTAGTTTCTGCATCTGAGAGATTTCAGTCTTATAATTTTTGTTTGTTTTAGTAGTGTTTCTCATGAAATCACTTTTCTTTCCTCGTATGACATTCTCGTTCTGAAGGCATTTGTTAGTCAAAGTCAAATTTAAGAATATACTAGCATATAAATTATGTCAGAGCAAACAAAACAACATTGCACAACCTTTTACTTCCATTGCATGGATAAAAAACAGACACTATCAGGTGAACTATCCCTTTAATATCACTTTTGCAATATGAATATGTTTTATAGTATTTAATGCCACAACTGTATGCATGAAATTTCACAGACAAAGTTTTGCTGGAAAAACCAGAGCAGATAGATACATAGAACCATTTGCAAATAGGCAATTATTAAAACAGGTTGCATGCTTGTTATTGCTGTTCTTGTCCAATTCATTTTTATTAACTGCATAAATATGCACATTTGATTGTCAACCCAGACTTTACAAATATGAAAATGTTACTTTGCAAATTTCTTTTTCTAATTCCCATTCCTTGGCATTGGGAAATATTATATTTCCTGCAGAGAACCCACATAACCAGACTTGACGCAACCAAGCTGCAAGAACAGCCTGACAGACGACAAATGCAAAAGATTTTGCTGCCTGACTGCATTTGCACTGTATAATGGAAAATATCTGGACAGCATTGTAATGAATAGGCTTTTCCGGGCTCTTTAATGCCAATTAACCTGAACCCCACTGAACACCGCTGAGATCAACTGAAAGTGAATGTTATTAGATGTTATCAGATTAGATGATACTGAATATATCCAAATCCCTGCATCATTGATCAACATGCAGTGGAAAGTCTCTCCGGAACATAATGCAAGGGTTTAAACCCAACAAATACTTTTGGCCATTTTGCATATTAACTGCAACTCCTTGTATACACAGATGATGTTCAGTCAGACGGACTTTCATTCCTAAGCAGAAAACATGCTCTGTGGATGAAGCTCTCTGGATAAGTGAATGGTCAATATATATATATATATATATGTCTTCCTATTTAAAAAAATCTAAATTCTGTTTCTTGTTTTTTCTTTGTCATTATTTGTTACATTTACTAGCAATTTCTAGTAAAGAGTGAACATTGTTTCTACATACATTTTTTTTCACAGTTCATCACACTGTAAAAAATACACCTAGTTCAACTAAAGTTGCTGCCTTAAATTTTTAAGTATAATTAAGTTGGATGTAAAAGTCATTTCAATTAAATGTTTTTTTCCCAGTTCATTTAAATTATATTGAACTGTGTTAGAAAATCTAGTATAGCTTTAAAAATGAAGCTGAATCTGGTTCAATTATTTTGATTTTAAAGCTGAACTGATTTCAGAAACAAATTCTTTTTGAATTTTTATTGAAATGTCAGTCCAAAATTGCACTAATTCATCAATAGTTCCAGTAACTTAATTATAATTTGAAGGAATAAACAACCCATCACTTTTGCAATATTAATAGTAATATTTTCTTCACTCTTGTTTTGTAGTATTTAATGCCACAACTGTGTGCATGAAATCTCAAAGGCAAAGTTTTGCAGAAAATTCTCTCAAGGAACATGAAATTAATTTCTCCTCTTCTACTTCGCCGCCAAACGCCTCTGGATCCCAGCAGAGGGGGATCATCTTACCTTGCACAGCATCAGGAGGAACATAGCATCGGACATGCTGAGCGGGACCGTCTTTCTGAAACACATACAAATCCCTGGCAGCTCAGAGTGAAGTCGTATCCCATCATCCTTTAGCTGGGAGGGAGTTCCAGAATGACAGAGAGAGGCTGCGCTTTCCAGGCGTCTGACGTGTGTCGTTTCTCGCGGCGCTCCAGTGTTTTCCTGCCCAGTTTCATCTCACTTGTTCCCGAGTTGAGCTGTCATGAGCTCCTCGTGCGAAACCCTCTCTCTCTTTGTTCTTTCGGCGATGAACAGATGAGAGAGGGCAGTTCAGTTACCGGCAGTACCTCTTTTTAATTAGCCAAAGCTCCGTTAACAAACTCCATAAGCTCTTTTCTTGGATTCTCAGTCCTAAACTTCAGGTGTTCAAACCTCGTTCTGCTTCTCTAAGGTTAGATGATCAAAACTAGGACGTTAAGTGCCTTGGAGTGCAAAAGTGATCTTTTGAGATGCGAAGCCTTGAGCGTGTGTTATCAGACAGACGAGAGCGCTCGTGTTTGGTGGGAGTCGCACCGCCCAGCACTGATGCTCCAGAGGCAGAAGGCTTCCCCTGATTCCCTCCAACTTGCATGTCAATGCAGCGCAGGTTGCCTGGCAACCGTCTCAGGACCACCACACAACGCCTGCTGACAAGAAGCGTTTATGACAGCGGGCTTTATGAGGGGGAGGGTCTCTGGTGCTCCTGAATCGCTCTGCTTTTAATGCTCCCACGGTCTTCTGGGAGCTGTCAGCGTTACCAGAGGCGCGCGCGGAACCTGAAACCCAACACAAACCCTCCATCGATTTCCCAGCATCCTCTGCTCTCTGTGGAAACACTTTCTCAAAGCAGGGATACACCACTACCATTAACAAACACGCCAAAACTTTCTTTTAATGCATAATACTCTATGAAAGAAGTAAAATCATGGAATATTATAAAAAAAAACGAACAAAAAAGAAAACAAATGAGACAAGAGCAGCTAATTAGAATTCTAAATTACACAGAAGATAAAACAAATAAATATATAAATTAAAAAGTAATGCATTACTTTACTAGATACTTGAAAAAGTAATCTGATTACGTAACTTGCGTTACTTGTAATGCCTTACCCCCAACACACACACACACACACACACATATATATATATATATATATATACAATAAATATAAATAATTTACGATTTTGGCAATATATACAGTATTTTCCACATACTTTCTGATGTTCATTGTCTTTCATGTTAAACAGTAAAAAGGAAGAGTTGATTGGCTTTCTGTTTGCACTCAGGTGTCAAACAGAACTGTCACATATTAAGCAAATATTAAGTGACTTACATTTAAGACACAGTTTGTTTGTGCATTCTTTTCCGCCAATGAAAACAGTTCCGTATTAAACAAAGTCAAAGCATAATTTCTCTGAGCAGTTTACTTCCTGAATGATTCAGTATTTTGAAAGAATCGGTTTAGTGAATGATTCAATGACTCAGTCACTCATGTTTTCTGCTTCCTGAATGATTCAGTATTTTGAACAAATTGGTTGAGTGAATGATTCAATACTTAGTTATACAAGTCACTTGTCGCCACCTATTGGTGTAAAGATGTAACTTTCACTGAAAATCTATACACTGACAGTCTGTTTTGAACAATTCTATTATATAGTATCTATACATTATACAACTTCATTGCTTTGCAGTTCCCTAAAAGGGAAATTTTAAGTAGACTCAATAGCCAATATCCCAACATCACCTGATACGCCTAAAAATATTGAAAAAAATACCATACACACAAAACCATATACTGTACATCCATACACACCCACACAAATATCCAAGTTTAAAAAAAGATGCAAATGCTTTATATGTATTTAGTTGCAGTGTAGTTTTAATCTATATTTTTAATTTTGATACATGCAAAAATAATGAAACATATTATATGCAAACACAAATTACATGTATTTCTATTAATCAGAAATTGTAGAATAGATTACATTTATTCCAATAAAAAAAAAAACTGTAGTGATGCTTAAATAGGATTTATTTAATATTAGGATTGAATGTAGGATTAATTGTACGTCACCAATCAAAGTCACGCTTCTGCTCCATAACGTTAATACAAATGAGATAACTTCATAGTTCAGGCTTACTGATCCTTGATCTGATTAGATTTATGCACAAATTGTACGTCCAACATTTTTAAATGCACAATAATGTAAAATGTTGATGGGATGTTAATGGAAAAGATTAGCGTAGAAAAAAATAAAAACAAATGGTTTAAGCTTGCTTTTCTATCGCCCATGCAATGGCCTGGAATAGACAGCAATAAAAATGGAAATGCAAAGGAAACATTTGCCCATCTAAAATCACCAGCATGCATAATTTTATTGCTTACTCTGTGTCCTCTTTTGTCTGAGATGAACTTACTTCAAACGACTTTTTATAACAATTAATCAGACAGAACAACCGGTTCATTCCTGCCAATAGACTGAGCGCTACTGAACAAACTGCTGTCTTAATCACGCAGGACTGATTTAGAAATGCAGCTCAGCCAAAATCCATGCATGCAGCATGCCATGTTGTTCAAAAAATCCCATAGTTCTCCAGCGTCTTCAGAGCCGTGGGACTCACCTGCCCATGCCTGCGTCGACCCACGCAGCAGAAAGAAGTTTGCATGTGTTTGCAGAATAAAGACAACGGGACCTTGAAATGGCCAGAGCATTGTGATTAGTCCTAAGTGTTTCTGACCAAGTTGAAAAGGGCATTGCAGACATTAAGCACCGGCTCAGGAGAAGAGGAGGGGGAACTGGCCGTCTACCGCGTGCAGCACAATTTTCACTTGGCCAAATATAAAAGCACTGACCTTGCTGCAAAAACCGTAAAAAGCTACCATAGACGTTTCAGGCCTCTATCCTGGAGTGTTTAAAAAAACATGGGACACTGGAAACACTTTTAACCAGGATAACAGATACAGTCAGTACAGTATTATCCTCTAATGCAGTGAATCTCAACTGGTTTCATTCAGGACCCAGATTTGTTTTATGATACATAGTTGAATTTCAATGTTTTCATGCTTTCAGTAGCCAATAATTCCCCTTTTACAAAGCACAAAACCGTCCTCACCTGCCAGTGAACTCATAATGTAGTCTGGATCTACCTTTGTAGTTTTGTTGTGGTTTGTGGTTTTTGGGGGTGATGAAATGTCACGTCACAAGCGTTTAAAATACCATAGAATTTGATTGGCACATGACCTTTGACAACAACAACAACAAAATATAGAAGCATTTGGAAAATATATGGAAGAATTTTCCTCTCTCTTAAAATGTAGTCTATTAATTTTGCTATTCTAACTATATATTTGTTAGTTGCATTTTAATTGCATTTAAAAACATTTTTGTGTATAATATTTATTTTATTTAATTTCGGCTTAATTTTAATGAACAAAAATGTTTTAGTTTTAGTTAACATTAATAACCCTGGAGGAGACTAGAAATAAATGATCACTAACTGCACTCCTAAGGGTCAATAAATTAGGTTCAGTTTAAAACGTAAGATTTAATTCATATTGAAGAGCAAATGAGGCACATTCTCACAGACCATGAACTGACAATGATATTAAAAAAAATATTTTATTTTGGCTTGTTGCCAAGACATCATTTCTTAGTTTCACTGTTTAACTTGAATTAAAATAACTCAAACTAAATAAACTAAAACTAATAAATATAAATTAATGAAATAGACTTAAAATAACAATGAAAATGACAAAAACATGAAATTACTAAGACAAATAATAAAATAAAAAAAGTTCAAATGAACTTTAAAAAAATTAAGTGAAAGCATGTATATTATAAAAACAATTAATCTAAACACTGACTTAAAAACAAGCTGCATACTATTTTATTTATAAAAAAAAAATGTATTTTATTTTATTATTATTATTATTATTATTTTTTGCTAACTGAGGTGTGACTGGAATTTATGGCCAGTGGTAATCACATTTGCAAATAAATACTTCTAAAATACTTCTTAAAAGTCCTGAATTATTGAAAAAGTGTCAAACATCCCATGAAAGCTCAGTGGAAATCAGTCTAATGCTCATTTTCTATCTTCTGTTATTGATGTCGGTACCAGTAGGATCCTGCACTGCACTCGGCTCATGGACGCACATATGGCACATGTGTCATGTTCAGCCCTAATGAGGATAAATGACACCAGTGACAGACGTCTGTAAAGGGAACAGCCAACACACCAGTCCCAGCACCTCTATCCGTGAAGAAAAGACATTATTCATCCAAATAAACAAATAAACCGATCCAAATCACATCTTGACAAAAGTCTCATGTCTGGTGCTTCTTGCCTCATGTTGTTCAGGCCTCAATAATAGATGCTCCTGTTGCTCCGCTGGAAGAGTACTGTGTTGCAACGTGAAGGCCATGGCTTTAATTCCCAGTGAACAACGCTCTTAAATCTATATCTTGAATAGACTGCAAACTTCATACTGAGAGTGATTGATTCACTAGAATGTGATTTGAAACTTGACCTGGATTCAGAAGCTATTGACTTGGATTTAGCTTTGACTTGGATCTAGTCTTTAGGTCTTCAATGAGAAATGTTTCACATATCACATGCACAAACGTTTCTCATCATATTTTTGTCTTTCAGTCTTCTGTGAAAATTTGCATTATTTGACCTTATTATATGGAATATGAATTGTCTTAAAGGGATAGTTCACCCAGAAACGAAAATCATCTTTTACTCACCCTCAGGTTTTTCCAATCTTGAGTTTCTTTCTTCAGTTGAACACAGAAGATATTTTGAAGAATATGGGTAACCATATGGTTGTTGGTACCCATTGACTTCCACAGTATGGAAAATATACTATGGCAGTCAATGGGGACCAGCAACTGTTTCAACAACTGTGTTCAACAAAAGAAAGAAACTCATAGAGGTTTAGAACAACTTGAGGGTAAAGACACTTAACTTTGACCCTATTTACTGACCTTTAGATAGTTGTTCACGAAGCATTACACCCTAGGATTGGGCCGATAGACGATGCATCGTCCATCGCAGATGGCTGACAGATGTCATGATGTTGAGCCCCATTGTCTGATGCCAATTTGGTAGACATCGCCCAACCCTATTGCACTCAGCTAAAAAATATGTTCTAAAAACATTTTCCTAACGTTCCCATTAAGGCATAAAAACGTCATTTCTTAATGTTCTATGAATGTTGAGAATGTCCAGTTTTTTAAAATGTTTTTAAAAAGTTTTTCTTGGTTCTTGCCAATGTTATAGAAAACATTAAGCGAACGTTCTATTATGTCATTTTGCAAGCATTATGGGAACGTTACTTTTGAATATGTTTTTGAATTCGTTACTTTTTCTGAATGTTCTGAAAGAACCAGTAAGTAGCGTTGAAATACGTTATATGAATGTCCAACTAAAATGCTTCAGAAAAACGCTCCATGCTCCAGCGTTTTGAGAACAATATTAAAGACCAGATAATTTTGAGCAAACATTCTAATAACGTTACTGGAGGAACGTTTGTCCGTAACATTTGAGAGAACCTTGTTCGGAAAACGTTCCCTTTTACTCAACACCATTTTCAACTAAACACTGAAAACTTTTTATATGTTTTGGCCATTAATTTACACAGCAACCAAAACGGAGCCTTATCATCTCTGTGTAAACTACAAAAACGTAAATTTGTGAAAATGCATGCGTATTACATGTTCAGTCTATAGGTATGTGTGCCTGGCATGCATAAAACAGTGTGTTTAGTCATTTTCGCGGATCTGTGTGAACGGGTATCATTTTGACAACGAAACTTTTCAAAAACCCAACGGAAGAGCTTTTCTGTTTTTAGTGCATTGTCGTGTAAACCCCCTTATTTTCAGCAGTAATCGTCAGAATGCCAGAAAAGTTGCAGATAACCCAAAATACTCATTAAAGTCCACGTCTCCCCTGTTACCCTTACATTTTAGCATATCACAAATTTATGAACTCCAGTGGGACATTATGCATGAGCAGTTGTGTCTGGATGATTGTTATATACTCATTCAGCCTTAGGAAATTCTCCGTTCCTGGAGTGAAACACTGTTCTGTTCTATATCTGCAAGCGTTTCTTACTTCAGAGCGAGAGCTGTTCAATAAAAACACCAAAACAACAGCTAACAGTCATAAATGGAAAAACATCTTACAAATGAGGCCAGGTTTACTTGCATAAGCAAGTTAAAGGGACAGTTCACCCAAAAATATGATTTCTTCACCGTCTTTTTGTTTCAAACCTTTCCAGGTTGTTCCAGTTGCTTTTTTTCCATGTAATTACAATGAACTTGTGCCAAGGCTCTGACGGGAGGGTGAGTCAGAATTGTCTCATTTAGGTGGACTGTTGCTTTAAATCTTTCCTCTGACTCTGTGCACAGCAGGTTTTCATCTGGAGAAAGCCTTAAAGTTTGAGATGCATGAACACTGGATTCTCCACAGATTGTCCTCTGGTTTCTCTCGCTGCATCTCACAGCCTGAAACATCAAATGGCTGTCAGACTCAGAACATGAAAGTGTGTTTGCTGGGAAACAAACATCGTCTGAGACGCTTTCATTCTCCTGAAAACAATCCAGACATGGAGACTTGACCCATCCAGGATATCCTGTTCGAAATCTCTCACTCTCTCTTCTCATATAATCAAACACTCACAGTATGGGTTTTATACAGTAGAAAGCAATATATATATATTTACTGTCGTGCTACTACTTTTATTGGGTACTAACAGGGTTAATTTAGGTAACAAACAACATTTTTTTGTTACTTGAAATAAAATAAATGTTAACTGAAATAAAAAAATATTTCAAAAAAAGTTTTTTCACCTGCAAATGGAACATTTCAACATTTCTCATTTTAATTTAACTTGATGTACTAAAATTACTAAAACCAAAACTGAAATAATGAATAAAAACTATAAAGACATACAAATGATTTTAACTAAAATTTAAATGAAAACAAAAAATATAAAAATTAAAACTTAAAATGTAATTTTCCCTTATGAACACAGTTCATGACAGCAATAACACATAAAACGTGTTATTAATATTAAAATATATTACTGTAAAATATTATTTTTATATCTTATAATAGTCAACATATTTTATATGAAAATATGATTCATATTTATTATTAGTAACATTTTATTAATATTAAATATTGCAAAAAGGCTTATTTATTTTATAGGAAATAAAGCACAATCACACCATTTAATTAATTTGGTCATTGAGATGTTGGTTTCTCTTAAGATGATTTTCTCCTTTGCATATGAATATCTGTCAAAACCAAAATGGATGTGGAAGAATCTGTCAGGTTTTAGCTGAATGATCTGGAGTGAGCAGATATTACCATAAAACATGAATCTGTCTTACTCCAGGATTAGTGCAACACAAACCCAGATACATCTGAAGATTCTGGGTATTAAAAACGATATGAGAAATCCCAGGCCTGCCGACTGCACCGCTGTGAATGCGGGATAATTCTGAGGCTTTAACAATGCTACTTATCCAGGCGAGATAAGGCTCGTCTCTCTCAGGCTCTGAGATTTGAGGATGCGAGTTTGGCAGCAGTTCAATCCGCTCCTCCTGATCTCCAGTACGTCAATACCTCAGCAGGTGCGGCCGGAGTATCGACTTTCACACCAGAGAACCGTCTGAGTTTAGCCGGAGGAAACCTGGAGATGCTGAAGACACGGAATGAGGTTTTTCTGTTTTCAAAACACACACTGATGTCCGCTGTCAGAAATAAGCGCTACAATGCAAAGGATTGTGTTATTCCAGAGCGGTTGCACTTTCATAGCTCAGGAGACAACACAAGCAAAAACACAAAGCCTCGAGACACGTTTTATAAAAGTTGAACGTCTTGAAACGGCATTCTAAAAACGTGGTGCTCATGAAAGTCTAGCATGTGTTGTTTACATAGAAAAACATGAACAAAGTAGTGAATGGTGCTTTCGAAACACTGCCTCACCTCATCAAGCTTCAAAGCACTTACGAATCTTTTGGTTTGAATCAGTGGTTTGGAAAACACTGAGATATTCTTTATAAAAGTTAAGAGTCAGCCACACCCCCCTAAAACAGCTCATTCTAACACGCCCCACGTCTACATCACTATGTGGGAAGATTTGCATAACGCCGCTCAAATGTTCACACAAAGAAAGAAGGCGTAACTTTTATTCTCGCTGTAGTATTGTTGCTGCCGCCATGTCAAGTGTGTTTACTGGGAAACAAACATCGTCTGAGATGCTTTCATTCTCCTGAAAACAATCCAGACATGGAGACTTGACCCATCCAGGATATCCTGTTCGAAATCTCTCACTCTCTCTTCTCATATAATCAAACACTCACAGTATGGGTTTTATACAGTAGAAAGCAATATATATATATATTTACTGTCGTGCTACTACTTTTATTGGGTACTAACATGGTTAATTTAGGTAACAAACAACATTTTTTTGTTACTTGAAATAAAATAAATGTTAACTGAAATAAAAAAATATTAAAAAAAAGTTTTTTCACCTGCAAATGGAACATTTCAACATTTCTCATTTTAATTTAACTTGATGTACTAAAATTACTAAAACCAAAACTGAAATAATTAATAAAAACTATAAAGACATACAAATGATTTTAACTAAAATTTAAATGAAAACAAAAAATATAAAAATTAAAACTTAAAATGTAATTTTCCCTTATGAACACAGTTCATGACAGCAATAAGACATAAAACGTGTTATTAATATTAAAATATATTACTGTAAAATATTATTTTTATATTTTATAATAGTCAACATATTTTATATGAAAATATGATTCATATTTATTATTAGTAACATTTTATTAATATTAAATATTGCAAAAAGGCTTATTTATTTTATAGGAAATAAAGCACAATCACACCATTTAATTAATTTGGTCATTGAGATGTTGGTTTCTCTTAAGATGATTTTCTCCTTTGCATATGAATATCTGTCAAAACCAAAATGGATGTGGAAGAATCTGTCAGGTTCTAGCTGAATGATCTGGAACGAGCAGATATTACCATAAAACATGAATCTGTCTTACTCCAGGATTAGTGCAACACAAACCCAGATACATCTGAAGATTCTGGGTATTAAAAACGATATGAGAAATCCCAGGCCTGCCGACTGCACCGCTGTGAATGCGGGATAATTCTGAGGCTTTAACAATGCTACTTATCCAGGCGAGATAAGGCTCGTCTCTCTCAGGCTCTGAGATTTGAGGATGCGAGTTTGGCAGCAGTTCAATCCGCTCCTCCTGATCTCCAGTACGTCAATACCTCAGCAGGTGCGGCCGGAGTATCGACTTTCACACCAGAGAACCGTCTGAGTTTAGCCGGAGGAAACCTGGAGATGCTGAAGACACGGAATGAGGTTTTTCTGTTCTCAAAACACACACTGATATCCACTGTCAGAAATAAGAGCTACAATGCAAAGGATTGTGTTATTCCAGAGCGGTTGCACTTTCATAGCTCAGGAGACAACACAAGCAAAAACACAAAGCCTCGAGACACGTTTTATAAAAGTTGAACGTCTTGAAACGGCATTCTAAAAACGTGGTGCTCATGAAAGTCTAGCATGTGTTGTTTACATAGAAAAACATGAACAAAGTAGTGAATGGTGCTTTCGAAACACTGCCTCACCTCATCAAGCTTCAAAGCACTTACGAATCTTTTGGTTTGAATCAGTGGTTTGGAAAACACTGAGATATTCTTTATAAAAGTTAAGAGTCAGCCACACCCCCCTAAAACAGCTCATTCTAACACGCCCCACGTCTACATCACTATGTGGGAAGATTTGCATAACGCCGCTCAAATGTTCACACAAAGAAAGAAGGCGTAACTTTTATTCTCGCTGTAGTATTGTTGCTGCCGCCATGTCAAGACGCTGTGTGCTTCGTTGTGAAAGTGAAACTACTTTGTTTCGCCTTCCAAAAGAGGATGATATCCGCTTCGTCATGCCTAGAGCCGATCCGTGATGGTCGCTGAGGGAATACATCAACTTTGCGCTGTGGATCGCTGGATCGGCTTTCACCGTGGATGAAGCGGAGTCCAGCCCGGGGTCGTCACATGTGGTTGCCGCAAGCCCGCAAGCCCGCCGGCCGCCGCTCATTCTAGCCCGCCGTGTGTTTCTTTGTGAAAGCAAAACTACTTTGTTTGGTCTTCCATGTAGCGAATCAGCTCATGGGGAAATATGAATAATTAACCATAACTAGTTATAATTAACTATTGAATATGCATGAGTGAGTATGCATTATTAAAGGTACTGTGCTGCGGTAAGCGCTGGTTTCTCTGTTAATCTAGCAGGCATTCCCTTGTGCTGACTGAGCGTGTAGCTGAAGTGAAGCGCTGTGATTCGAGTTTTATATCAGAATCGTGTGCAGCGCTTGCATATTTCATAGCTATAAGCGAAGGGGAGACCTGGTCATCTGCTTTTATCCGATGCACTGCCCTGCAGCATAATAAGAGACTGACCACTGATTCAGCCCTGAAAATCATCCAGTACTCTCACACATGTCCTCTAGAGTTTCAGAAGAGAACAGAGTCTCAAACTGTGCTCAGATTTGCCAAGATGCCAAAGTCAGCAAAGGAAACTCAATATGAATTCAAACATTTCTCATCAAATATGCTGCTGATTACTTCACCGTCGTCCACTTTGTCAGCACTGGCCATTTAATTACAGGTCTGACAGAATGGATGTCCCAGCACTAAAGTTTCACCCGTTTTGCTCGTCTGGAATTATATCAGGATGAATTCTGTCCATGCCACGAGAGAATTGGCCATTCAGCCGTGGCTCAATAAAGAATCCCAGTGTAAAACGTGTCAGTTTTTGAGATGATAAACATGTTTAATTCCGGCGTGCTTGACAAGATGCGGACAATATGCATGAGTGAGTATGCATTATTAAAGGTACTGTGCTGCGGTAAGCGCTGGTTTCTCTGTTAATCTAGCAGGCATTCCCTTGTGCTGACTGAGCGTGTAGCTGAAGTGAAGCGCTGTGATTCGAGTTTTATATCAGAATCGTGTGCAGCGCTTGCAGCTATAAGCGAAGGGGAGACCTGGTCATCTGCTTTTATCTGATGCACTGCCCTGCAGCATAATAAGAGACTGACCACTGATTCAGCCCTGAAAAGCATCCAGTACTCTCACACATGTCCTCTAGAGTTTCAGAAGAGAACAGAGTCTCAAACTGTGCTCAGATTTGCCAAGATGCCAAAGTCAGCAAAGGAAACTCAATATGAATTCAAACATTTCTCATCAAATGGGGTCAGTCGTGGCCTAATGGTTAGAGAGTTGGACTTGTAACCCAAAGGTCACGGGTTCAATTTATATTTTCAAGACGTAGATGAGTTCAGATCAGATCAGATTTGGAGAAATACAGCATTTCATTACTTGCTCACCAGTGGATCCTCTGCAGTGAATGGGTGCCGTCAGAATGATAAAAACATCACAATAATCCACAAGTAATCCACACCACTCCAGTCCAGCAATTAATGCCTTGTGAAGTGAAACGCTGCATGTTTGTAAGAAATAAATCAATCTTTAAGACATTTTTTAAATGAAATCCATTGCTTCCATATAAATAATAACGCCTCACATCAAAATAATGTAACAATGTCTCTCACATCAAAATCAAGCCACATAGTTGTTTAGAGCTGTTTTGGACTGTAAACAGTGCCTGATCTCCTTTCTCCCCTGATTCAGACCAAGACCACCTTTTCACTGGAGAAAGCAATTTTATGGATAGAGGTGTTTTGTGTTAATTATTGTGATGTTTTCATCAGCTGTTTGGACTCTCATTCTGACGGCACCCATTCACTGCAGAGCATCCATTGCTGAGCAAGTGATGCAATGCTACATTTCTCCAAATCTGATGAAGAAACAAACTCATCTACATCTTGGGTGACCTGAGGGTGAGCACATTTTTAGTTTTGGGTGAACTATTCCATCACCATTTACTCATTTACTGACCTTCATGTAGCAGAATGTTCATGCTGCTCTTTTCAGTCTGTTCCCTATATGTACAAGTCATATGTACTGAGTTTGTGGTGCTTTTTCTCCTATTTGGAGCGTCTGTCACCATTTATTTTCTTTGTATGGAAAAGCCCAAAATCACCTAATTTTGTGTTTCACAGAAGAAAGAAAGTCATACAGTTATACGGTTTCAAAAATGACACAGACTTGTAATTTTTGGATGAACTACTCTTTTACATTTCTGAGATTTTGGGGTGAACAATCCCTTTAAGCCTCTTATTTGCCCGAGAACTACCAAACTAGAGTCGTATCAATATATTTGACCCACTAATATAGAATATGATTATATTCTCTAGACAAGCACTAGAGAAGCTATAAAAAGCAGATGATATTTCGATTGCACACAGTACAGGTGAAACAGCTTGCAGCTTGTGCACTTGCTCAGTGTGTGTGTGTGTGTGTGTGTGTTTTATCGAGCATAATTCACGAGCTAGCGATGCATATTGAGTGAAAGACTTGCTGAAATCTGACCCTTTCTTTGTGTTTCTCCGGGGAAATCACATGGATTCTTTTGCAGAGCTGCTGAACACATTCAATGTAAATCTTTACGCTTTATACGTCATCTTCTGAAGTCTTTAAATGCAAGGCGGCCGTGAATGAGACGTGTAATTACGTCCTGTAGAATATGCTGCTGATTACTTCACTGTCGTCCACTTTGTCAGCACTGGCCATTTAATTACAGGTCTGACAGAATGGATGTCCCAGCACTAAAGTTTCACCCGTTTTGCTCGTCTGGAATTATATCAGGATGAATTCTGTCCATGCCACGAGAGAATTGGCCATTCAGCCGTGGCTCAATAAAGAATCCCAGTGTAAAACGTGTCAGTTTTTGAGATGATAAACATGTTTAATTCCGGCGTGCTTGACAAGATGCGGAGAATATGCATGAGTGAGTATGCATTATTAAAGGTACTGTGCTGCGGTAAGCGCTGGTTTCTCTGTTAATCTAGCAGGCATTCCCTTGTGCTGACTGAGCGTGTAGCTGAAGTGAAGCGCTGTGATTCGAGTTTTATATCAGAATCGTGTGCAGCGCTTGCAGCTATAAGCGAAGGGGAGACCTGGTCATCTGCTTTTATCTGATGCACTGCCCTGCAGCATAATAAGAGACTGACCACTGATTCAGCCCTGAAAAGCATCCAGTACTCTCACACATGTCCTCTAGAGTTTCAGAAGAGAACAGAGTCTCAAACTGTGCTCAGATTTGCCAAGATGCCAAAGTCAGCAAAGGAAACTCAATATGAATTCAAACATTTCTCATCAAATGGGGTCAGTCGTGGCCTAATGGTTAGAGAGTTGGACTTGTAACCCAAAGGTCACGGGTTCAATTTATATTTTCAAGACGTAGATGAGTTCAGATCAGATCAGATTTGGAGAAATATAGCATTTCATTACTTGCTCACCAGTGGATCCTCTGCAGTGAATGGGTGCCGTCAGAATGATAAAAACATCACAATAATCCACAAGTAATCCACACCAGTCCAGCAATTAATGCCTTGTGAAGTGAAACGCTGCGTGTTTGTAAGAAATAAATCAATCTTTAAGACATTTTTAAATTAAATCCATTGCTTCCATATAAATAATAACGCCTCACATCAAAATAATGTAACAATGTCTCTCACATCAAAATCAAGCCACATAGTTGTTTAGAGCTGTTTTGGACTGTAAACCGTGCCTGATCTCCTTTCTCCCCTGATTCAGACCAAGACCACCTTTTCACTGGAGAAAGCAATTTTATGGATAGAGGTGTTTTGTGTTAATTATTGTGATGTTTTCATCAGCTGTTTGGACTCTCATTTTGACGGCACCCATTCACTGCAGAGCATCCATTGCTGAGCAAGTGATGCAATGCTACATTTCTCCAAATCTGATGAAGAAACAAACTCATCTACATCGTGGGTGACCTGAGGGTGAGCACATTTTTAGTTTTGGGTGAACTATTCCATCACCATTTACTCATTTACTGACCTTCATGTAGCAGAATGTTCATGCTGCTCTTTTCAGTCTGTTCCCTATATGTACAAGTCATATGTACTGAGTTTGTGGTGCTTTTTCTCCTATTTGGAGCGTCTGTCACCATTTATTTTCTTTGTATGGAAAAGCCCAAAATCACCTAATTTTGTGTTTCACAGAAGAAAGAAAGTCATACAGTTATACGGTTTCAAAAATGACACAGACTTGTAATTTTTGGATGAACTACTCTTTTACATTTCTGAGATTTTGGGGTGAACAATCCCTTTAAGCCTCTTATTTGCCCGAGAACTACCAAACTAGAGTCGTATCAATATATTTGACCCACTAATATAGAATATGATTATATTCTCTAGAAAAGCACTAGAGAAGCTATAAAAAGCAGATGATATTTCGATTGCACACAGTACAGGTGAAACAGCTTGCAGCTTGTGCACTTGCTCAGTGTGTGTGTGTGTGTGTGTGTTCGGTGTTTTAATGATGTTCTGTGACAGTAGATGCAAATGAGATGAAGTTCTGAGTATCTCACACTTACTGCATTTCAGGTGAGCATTCTCTACTTAAACAAGCTTTACTTTAAGCTTTAGAGTCCTTATCCATTATTTATTAAGAGCCAGAAATTAAAACCTGCATCAGCAATAACCTTTATTAATATTCATCACAGAATCTGGAAGAATTTAGTGTGCTTTTTAATGCCGCATTATTTGGCCACTATAAATCATTCGTGACATCTGGTGACGCTTTTCAAATGAACGCATTCTGCGTTGGACTATTAAATATGAGTCATAAATAACTATTTAAGTTGACATGAAGTCGTATGTAATGACGTGCTGGTGGTTTAGAAACCGGGATGATCTCAATAACGGCTAAACCATGTCTGTTCTTTCTTTAATGTTCCTAAAACATCTCAACCAGGGTGAGCAATCTGAACAATCTTCATTTACCATGTTTGATTAGAAGCTCTCGAAAGAGTTGAAAGTGTCTCATGGCGATTTGAGATTCTGTGCACGTCGCTCCTCTTTTCCATAACAGCGAGCCTTTTGAGATTCTCGAAGCTCGCTGCTCTATCTACAAAACTGGTTTCATCAGCACCTTTTTAAAAATTCATTAAGGTCCATGGGTCACATTGACTGTCATATCTCTCCTCTTTATACTTTTCTTGAATCCCATTAAAATGTTTATCTATTTTCATCCTCAGACAACTGTATCTGTGGCCAATGGATACTGTATATGCAGTTACTGTCCTGAAATTGTTGTGTGTGGACACTGAGTGTTGTATTGTCCATCATTGGCACATGTGTAAAAAATGCCATGCAAACACGTGAATTGGCATGCTTTCATACTTGAGTCGTGCAAAACGCTTTGATATAGGTAAGTGAAACTCATGTCCATGAGCAGTGCTGGGTAGTAACTGATTACATGTAATATGGATTAGAGTATATTACATTTACAGTTACTTTTAAATGAATTACATGATTATTTTATTCACACAATGGCAGTAAATTATTCATCCTGCATGGAAGACTTTGGGGTGTGTAATGTCATTGTTGTTTTCATGTTTATTAATGTTTGTTCATGTAATGCAGGGATTTCTAAAGTTTTTATCAGCCAAATCCCTTAAAATAAAACATTTACTTGAAATATCTCAGAGGAAGTTAATATTTCAAATAATTTAACAACACATTTGCATGTTTACAGGACTACTCTAATGATAGATAATGGTAACATAGGCATGCAGGTAAACAAATAAAATATTTATATTCTTAGTGTTCAAGTGTTTAAATTATTTTATAAAATGTTTTATGTTTTAATTAATTATTAGCTTTTTTATCAACTCACAAACCCTTTACTTACATTAACTCCAATTTAGGAAACCTTTGTGTAATGTAATGTTTAATGCATTTTATGATGTTGAAATAAAAAAAAATAATTGAATATATTTTCTTTCTGTTTGCTTTTTTATATCAATATACTACATTTGATGGTAAGTTTAAAAGAGTTTGATAAAAAAAAAAGTAATTCAAAAATTACATTACATAAAACATTACCAACTACAGTTTTCATCATGTAATCTGTAATCAGTAACGGACTACAATTTGTAAGTAATCTACCCAGCACTGTTCATGAGTGAACTCTTTTTTTCTTTTTGGAAAGTGCGTTAAAAACATTGCGATATTTGCAATTCACAGGCTTTCCAAAGGAATCTAAAGTCTCAGATCTCAATTGAAATGTGACAGACACCTGTCTGAGTTACTTTAGACGTGCCTTATTGAAGGTCTGTCTAATGAAGAGGTGACTATTAGCACATCTCCACTGAGAATTGGTGTAGTAACGGAGCCAAACAAATGGCAGGTGCCTCGTCAGTCAATAACACTGAGCCAATTAAAATCACTCTTCATTTGGGCTGTGATCTCTATTGATCTGCCTTTCAATTCTCATCCATCAGACCTCTGGATTCCCCCAGAAGGTTCTGTGATTCCATCTTAAACTGCTCAAAAGCTCTCGCGTTCATCAGCCGCTGTTTAGACGCTGTCTTTATGTCCCAAGGTTGTATTAGGCTTAAGAAAAACAGAAGCGTGGGGTTGTCTAAGAGTCATTGTAGTTCATTGGCCTTCATTGTTTCAATTTTCCTCTACATTCTTTTGCAAAGTCGTCTAACAAAGATAGGTAGACGTGTGTTTGGAAGATGGTATTTTGCAATGGTGCATTTCAGTACTGAAGCAGGTGCTGTTTGTTCCATGTGTTTAGGTCAGGGTTGTGCATCGTTCACAACTGAACTGAGGATTCATTTTAAATGCTGAATTGCAATTTTGAATTGAATGTTGGCTTGAAAGTTTTGGGAAAAATGTTTGATGGATGGATGGATGGATAGATAGATAGATAGATAGATAGATAGATAGATAGATAGATAGATAGATGGATACTAGTCAGATGGATGGATAGATAGTCGGATAGTCAGATGGATGGATGGATGATAGATGGATGATGGCTAGATAGTCAGATGAATGGATGGATGTATAGATAGTCAGATAGGTGTATGGATAGATAAATGGATGGATAGATAGCCGGATAGTCAGATAGATAGATAGATAGATAGATACAGTAGATAGATAGATACTAGTCAGAGGGATGGATAGATAGATATATAGATAGATAGATAGATACTAGTCAGAGGGATGGATTGATTGATAGATAGATAGATAGATAGATAGATAGATAGATAGATAGATAGATAGATAGATAGATAGATAGATGGATGGATAGATAGATAGATAGATAGATAGATAGATAGATGGATGGATGGATGATAGATAGATAGTCGGATGGATGATGGCTAGATAGTCAGATGAATGGATGGATGTATAGATAGTCAGATAGGTGTATGGATAGATAAATGGATGGATAGATAGTCAGATAGATGATGGATGGATAGTCAGATAGATGCATGATAGATAGTTGGATAGATAGATAGATGATGGATGGACAGTCAGATGGATGGATGATAGTCAGATAGATGATGGATGGATAGTCAGATAGATGCATGATAGATAGTTGGATAGATAGATAGATGATGGATGGACAGTCAGATGGATGGATGATAGTCAGGTAGATGGATGGATGGATAGTCAGATAAATAGTCACACGGATGGATAGATATTCAGATAGATGGATGGGTGAATATATAGATGTTAGAAATTTCATATAAAAATTTGTCTTCAGTTCAGTTAATTTCTCTTTCTGTCATTCCAGTTGAACTTCCTGTAGGTTGTTCACATATGAATGAAAAAGGAGGCAATTCTTAAATTTGAATTTTGCCCAACCCTGGTTAATGCATTTAATGACTGTCAGTTTTTTTATTTCTCTGATAAACAAATTTGTTGCTGTGTTGAGTTGCCATGTGATGTCCCATGTCAAATGTGATGTCCAGTAGAATAAACACTAGCGCCCCTTGTGGCCATGCAGTAAATGCAACACCAGTTGTATTGTGTTATGAATTGTATTCCAACATCCTGTAATGTGGCGACATGTGAAATGAAGCTTGCATAGCTGGAAGCGTTTATGTTCACGTACTTGTGTTCACAAGTTTCAGCCTATGATTTTAACATTCAACACTGGCATCTCTTAGAAGATTTATCAGATATAGATTATTTCTTTATTGGAAAAATTACTGGTGTGTGAATTATGAGGGACTGTCAAGGGAAATTATTCAGACATCGTCTTTAGAGGGTTTGTGAAAGCATGCGAGCGTCATGATTTACAGCACTGCAGCCCTTCCTCTCTTTTTGCTTACAGTTTTTGATACTCCACGCCTAAACGTTACTTTTTTGCCAACGCCAAGGTCTCAGACTGTCAGTATCTTTCCCTTCAGGCACGAAAGCAAGTTTCTGCTTCAGCAAGTTTGATAATAATCTGACCTCATCTGGTTTGGTTAGCCGAGAGTTCACAGCTGCTGTGGGCAGGTAATGAATTCTGTGCCATTTTAAAATTCTACAGATATCACTTATGTGAACCTTGTGAACCGCCTCCATCTGTTCCCATTAAAGGTGGCTAAACTATCAGACCCTGTGAGTTTTCTTTCTGAAGTTATAGAATTAATTTTCATCATGTTGCGACCTGATCTCTTGTTCTATGCAAAGTAGAAAAACATTTCCAGATGCGAAAGGTTACCGAGTGGAATCACAGTCGTGTGCAATGCATAATCATAAGTGGTTGTGTGCTAAGACTAGCATCACTAGTTCTCATACATATTTAGCAAACCCATAACTTTAAAGGAATAGTTCATCCTGAAATGAAACTCTCATCCGTTACTGATTACAGATTCCATGATGTAAACTGTAGTTGGTAACGTTTTATGTAATGTAATCTGATTACTTTTTTTTAACTTGCCATCAAGTGTAGTATATTGATATAAAAAAAGCAAACAGAAAGAAAATATATTCAATTAATTTTTTTTATTTCAACATCATAAAATGCATTAAACATTACATTACACAAAGTTTGTTTCTTTATCAGATTTGGAGAAATGTAGCATTGCATCACTTGCTCACCAGTGGATCCTCTGCAGTGAATGGGTGCCGTCAGAATGAAAGTCCAAACAGCTGATAAAAATATCACAGTAATCCACAAGTAATCCACACCACTCCAGTCCATCAGTTAATGTCTTGTGAAGCCAAAAGCTCTGTGTTTACACACAACAATGTCACTCAAATCTAAAACTGAATCAGGGTTTTATTTCATATCCTAAGTTTTGCTTTTGAATACATTATTTATTAAAGTTTGGCTGTATTCCAAATAGCTTTTTGCTGTACTACTCACACTATTTCTGCAGTATACAGTATGCAAGTTTTCTCTATGTGATCAGTGTATATACCGCATTGAATGCAATGCACTCCACTTGGCCTTTTGTTTCCAGTGTGAATCTTAAACATTAAAATCTTTTGAAAGTTTCTCACAAAATTGGATTAAGAACGCAAAATAATATTTGTTACTCCCAAGATCAGGAAGGATTAACTGCTTGCTGAATTAAACATACAGTAGTAGTCTAAACAAAGTAGTTAAAGTAAGTATGCATGCATAAACAGTCTGAACGTGTTTACATTAAAGAATAATTAATGTAAATAATTTTACAATTAACTGTAAAAATTACTGAATCAAATTAATGTTCAGTGATTTTAATCAAATTCTGTTCTATTATTTATTCTGAATCACTTTTGAATCAATTTGAAGACTAGTGAATCGATTCACAAGCTCAGTATTCCATTCTGAACAAAACCACATCGTGGCATACTGTATCCCACAATGCAGTGCACTTATATCCGCTATGATTTAAAACATCCTTGACTTATTATTTGATCAGATTTCCAAGAGTTCAGACATTGTTTTATTGAATATTTATATTTATACTTGGGCGTCAGGCATAAACTTTTATTCAAAGAGACTTGCATTGCATTAAAGTATGGAAGCTTGTTTCCACCAGGGGATAAATAAAATAAAAATTATTTTTATCTCACGATTCTGTCTTTTTCTTGCAATTCTGAGACAGACATTCTTTTTTTTTTTCTCACATAAATCTGACTTTTCCCTTAGAATAATGAGAAAAAAAGTCAAAATTCTGAGTTTACATCTCTCAATTTTGACTTTTTTCCCCCCAGAAATAAAAAGTTGCAATAATTTTTTTAGTTTTTTTTTTGTGTGGCAGAAACAGGGTTCTGTTATGGAGCCGACGAGACGAGAGACTTGCGGATCCATCTGCAAAGCTTTAATAGGAGACAGAGACGTGGTCATAAAACAGGCATCGGTCAGACAATGGCAAACAGGTATATTGAGGGCAAGACAGAAGAGTAATCCAAAACGGGCGTGGTCGATGAGCGGCTAACAATATCCAGAGGGCTTGACATGAGGGGTAATCCAATAACATGAGCTAGAGTCCAGGCGAGGTGCAAACACAGTCCGAAACAGCAGGCAAAGGGTTAACTAAAGATAAACAGGCAATAATCAGGAACATGGGAAACCAGGCAGGACAAGACTATGACTGAACAACGAAAAATTCGAAATGGCTCCGTATAGTAGCTATCGCTAGGGGAGTGATAAGCGCTAAACAATACTCGGCGGTGGGAAGGGATCAGAGTGAGTGTTAAATAGTGAGTGAGTGATATGAAACAGCTGTGTGCAATCAGTGCTGTGTGCAATCAGTGCAATGAATGATGGGATATGTAATCCGGGATGATATGCAACAGTGTGTAGTGCGAGAGTCAATGAAAATGGAAAGGGTGACCTCTGATGGCTAGCAGACGGAAGTTCATGGGCCGGATTCGTGACAGGTTCCATATTAAAAGCTTACATTGCATTTCATTAGTTCATGCAATCCTGCTGTTTTTAAATCTAGTTTAAAAACGTACTTTTACAGTTTGGCGTTTAACAGTGAGCGCTGTTCGTTTTATAGTGTTGTTGTTTTTCTATTATTGTTATATTTTATTCATGTTCCTACAGCACTTTGGTAAACACTTGTTGTTTTAGGAAAGTGCTTTATAAATAAACTTTAACTTTGGGAATGGAACCAACAACCTTGCCGTTGCGAGCGTCACACTCCCTACCGTTTGAGCTATAGGAATTTACCAATACTTAACCTGGTAATTTATGGAACAAAATCATCTCTATCCATAATTTCTTCTTGAACACTGAAGTGGTGAAAAGTTTGTACAGCATAAAATCAATATTTACTAATGCAGTACAATACGGACAAATTCGGATTGACCTGCAGTAGCAAAATATGTGAGAATTCTCTTAATTGTATGACATTGTCAGTTTCCCAGCACGCTCGGTTTGGAAGCCAGCTGAAAATAAGCATGAATGAAAGAGGCGAGCAGAGGCACAGTGTGAAGCTGGCTAATGATTAAGAATGTAGTCGTAGCGCGGTTGTGGAGGTGAGACAGCGTGACAAGAGCGCACCGGATTTGGCGAGGCTTGGGATGGTCGGATCGGTCCCTGCCAGCGCATTGTTAGAGGGGTGATTAATTATGGTGCTGATGAAACGTGATGGCGGTGAGATGTCAGCGAGATGACAGCGCTCGAGCGGCGGGAGGGACGCGTCACACGCAGACATCTGGAAGGGTCCTCGGGACGCGCTCGCAGCCTCCACACCAGCGCTGCTGTCTCTGTGAAGCCCTTCGTGTCACGGACAGCAGCTATTTATGTCTCTAATGCAGGAGCGGCCGGTCAGTGTCAAGGTGACACGTGTAAAGCGACTTCATTTACTGTATAATCATGAACATAGTGGTTCTTTTCTCATCATGTGACCTAGAGATCATCACCTCCTTATATACGTATAACAACTACTGTATGTAGTAACTTTTGAGTCGACTAACTTTAAATAAAATGAATATTTTTATTCGTCAAGGATGCATTACATTGATCAAAATTGACAGTAGATGTTGATAATATAAAAATGCTGTTCTTTTGAACTTTCTATTCACCAATAAAAAAAAATATATATATATATCACAGTTTCTACAAAAATATTGGGCAGCACAACTGGTTTCAGCATTGATAATAATCAGAAATGTTTCTTGAGCAGCAGATCAGCATGTTAGAATGATTTCTGAAGATCATGTGACACTGAAGACTGGAGTAATGATGCTGGAAATATAGCTTTGATCACAGAAATAAAGTATATTTTAAAATATATTCACATAGAAAATGGTTCTGAAAGTAATTTAATATTTTCCTTGATGAAAAACGTGGGAAATGCAGTAAATTTCCCGGATGAATTGCTCTGTTTACTGAAATTAATGGAATGGATGTTGGAAAACCCAAAGGTGCAGTTGAATCTCATGCTTAAACCTTTCTTTGCCATGCCGTCTGGATCTATTTCTGTCTTAAAGGTAAAGAGAAACCCCAAACCTGCATGTTTATTTACATCTTCAGCCTTGTATCGTCTCTTTTCTTCATGCATCAGGACGTTGAACAGACAAGAATGGTGAAAATGTGCATTTAAAAGCTTCATCGTCTTCAGGTCTGAGGTGAAATATGATGTTCTCTACAGGGTTCATGAGATTAAGACAGCTGAGTATATTTCTGGCCGTGAATTGAACTCTGTGTCAAACAGCAGGTGAGCATATGGACTGTTGTGCTGTGTAGCTCCTCGTTGAGTCATTAATTAAGATATAAGCATTTCTGTCACACGGTGAGTGTCTGTTTTTATGCGTGCCGCTGCATTATTTCTGGTGCCGTCGCATCATGTGTGGACAGTCCGCTAAATCTAGACTGACACTCTGTGTTAATTTTAGCAGCTGTGTTTGTCTAGAGGATCTTCGCAGTGGAAAGCGTGACATTGATTTGGTCTTTTTGGACTTTGAGTGAAAAACACGCAGGTGTTGCATCAGAAAACAGCAGACAGCTGCCTACACAACACCAGCCCTGAATCTGCTCTTCTATTGTAATACGATTTTCCAAATGGAAATTCCTGCCCTTGATTCTTTGCTGTGTTCTCAGAAATATGTCATGTTACATTTTTGCATATTGTCATGAATCCTATATCATGTCCTGAAAACAACAAATTCAGCTGGTCAAAATTTGAGTTAAAGGGATAGTTCACCCCCCCAAAATTTTTTATTTTGCTGTTAATTTACTCAGGTCATCCAAGGTGACTTTTTTTTTCTTCAGTAGAACATTAAAGAAGATTTTTAGCTGAAATTGGGGTCCTTGGTGATTCATAAAATGCAAATCAGCAGCTTCCGGCATTTTGAGAGTCAAAAAAGCATACCAAGGAACATTTAATTTACATTTTATTTACATTAAGGAACATTTTATTTACAACATTATTACCTGTTATCCAGAGTCTCAGGCAAACGGTCTGGAGTGATGCCCGGTTCGCAAGCGAATCATTTGAACCGGTTCTTTTTAGTGAACTAGTTAAACCAGTTCATCAATTCGGACTAAAGCATCTGAATCAGTTCGCGGCTCGAGCAGCACAGATCTATAAGTTACTCAATCAAAATTCACTTTGAGATGCCTGACAGTCACTCCGACTCGAAATGAGCCAAAATAGCAGCATATCTGATCCTGTGATGAAAGCACTGACTCGGCGCTCCAGTTCCTCTGAACCGAGGAAACAGTTCGACTCGGACCGAAGACCGTTGAACCGCTGATATGAGCATGAGTGAACCGAGGGCTTGAATGAAGGGGCCAAACATTTTTACGGTTTCTTATGGTTTATGTAAAAATGTGAGCTGATGAAGACTAGTTTCATTCACTTTATATGCTATAGACGTGTAAAACATCATTACTGGGTGCTTTAATAATATAATTGTGTATATGTTACGTCATTGCGTGATCACGTAAACAAACTAGTGAATTGAACCAGTTTATAGAAACGAACTGTCTGAAAGAACCAGTTTTTGGATTCAGATTTCCTAATTTGCTTGAGGCTCTGGATTACAGGTAATACTATTAAAATAATGTTCAGTTTCTTGCACAAGATGATCGTTTCACTTCATAAGACCTCAATATATCGTCAGGAGCCACGGGTATTCATTTTGTGTTCCTTAATATGCTTTTAATAATTCTCAAATATGGACAGCTGTTGACTTGCAATTTTATGAATCACCAGGGACCAGGTTTCAGCTAAAAATCTTCTTTACTGTTCTACTCAAGAAAAAAAGTCACCTGCATCTTGGATGGCCTGAGGGGGGAGTAAATTATCAATTAACAATATTCATTTTTGGGTGAATTATCCCTTTAAGATTAAGTTAAGCCATGTAAAACTACTCATAGTTGAAGTTATTTTCTTAATTTCACCACCAGGGTGACAAACAAATCCTCAGCCTTACGCCACACATGCTGCTGTTGTGTTTGGCCCTTAACTGCTGTTTGCAGTTATGTTTAATAGTTATAATTGGATATGACTCTCATTAGGGCGTTTATGATGGGTAGAGAGTGAAATCACTACAGCATCTGCTCTGGGTGTGACGGTGGGATATGAGCAGATGTTATACGTTGATTGAAGCCCAATTGATGAGTGTGTAACATAGCATTACATCACTGCGTGTGTGTGTGTGTGTGTGTGTGTTAATGAAAACATATGCTGATTCATCAAACAGGGTTTTTCCTGATGTCAGGGGGTCATAAATGCTGAACGGCTGAACGGATAGTGCACACTTTCAGTAAATTATAAATCAATATGTGCTTTCACGACTGGTAAATATAGACCAGTGCAGTTGTGTCAAAAATTAACCTGGAAATGTCATGTGCATTGCTAAGATTGTATTTTAACATTTAACATTTCATTATTTATTTTAAATATATACACAGTATATGAGTCTATTTAGGTTCTGTTTTCTGGTGTAGTTGTGACCCTGCACTTTGTCTACTCTATATATTTTTCTATTAAGTGTAAATTTTTCAATTCTGTCAATGTCATTTTGATGTCTTGATTATCTATGGCACGTACACTGTAAAAAAATATTTTTTCATAGTTATAAAAATACTATGGCAGTCTTTAAAATTTCATGTTTAATTCAGTGTGTTACTTGCCATTTCTTTGTAAGTATTTGAGTAAATTAGAGATTGAGTATTTGTAAGTAAATTATCACATTATGTGACGGCCTCAAACAGCCAGTCTGAGCTTTTACATGGAAATAAGATTCTCTGCTTTGAGGCAGAAACACAGGGAGAGTGTTTATGATATCTTCACTTCAGGGCTGTTAAAAACATCAAAGTGCTTCTTGAGGACAGAGACGCATCTCATATGGAAAACAGTGTTTCATTTGCATTAGAACGCATCTCAAGAGAATCACGCCTTCAGTTGGCCATGCAGACTTTGCAGTTTTGATCCGCTTTTTAAAAAAGTGTTATTAGAATAATATTTAAATCGCATAGCAACCATTTGGAAACACTCTTGCATCCACATAGCAACGCCCTGCATGGCAACCACTCACTTCATCCTATATAATAAACTTAAACTGAAAAAAAGGCAACATTTCTTATTCTCAAAACTGAATAGATCAATAAATACATACACACTTTAAACTCTTGACAGAGTTATTATAGTTAACTAAAACGAAAAGTCATAAAAAAATCTTTCAATTACTTAATAAAATACACATTAACTGAAATAAAATATTAAAAAGTATATAAACGTATTTTATTTCAGCTAGTTTCCAAGGCAACATTTATTTATTTATTTCATTTATTTTTTATTTTAACTTGATGAACTAAAATAATTAAAAACTAAAACTATAGCAAGCAAAAAAATAAATAAAACTATAAAACAGTTTAACTCTTTAGAGGGTTATTATTCTTAACTAAAATTAAAAGCCATTAAAAAAATAGTTACTTGAAATACAGGTGCATCTCAATAAACTAGAATGTCGTGGAAAAGTTCATTTATTTCAGTAATTCAACTCAAATTGTGAAACTCGTGTATTAAATAAATTCAATGCACACAGACTGAAGTAGTTTAAGTCTTTGGTTCTTTTAATTGTGATGATTTTGGCTCACATTTAACAAAAACCCACCAATTCACTATCTCAACAAATTAGAATACTTCATAACACCAATAAAAAAAAACATTTTTAGTGAATTGGTCAAACAGCAGGTGAGCATATGGACTGGTGTTGTGCTGGGTAGCTCCTCGTTGAGTCATTAATTAAGATATAAGCATTTCTGTCACACGGTGAGTGTCTGTTTTTATGCGTGCCGCTGCATTATTTCTGGTGCCGTCGCATCATGTGTGGACAGTCTGCTAAATCCAGACTGACACTCTGTGTTAATTTTAGCAGCTGTGTTTGTCTAGAGGATCTTCGCAGTGGAAAGCGTGACATTGATTTGGTCTTTTTGGACTTTGAGTGAAAAACACGCAGGTGTTGCATCAGAAAACAGCAGACAGCTGCCTACACAACACCAGCCCTGAATCTGCTCTTCTATTGTAATACGATTTTCCAAATGGAAATTCCTGCCCTTGATTCTTTGCTGTGTTCTCAGAAATATGTCATGTTACATTTTTGCATATTGTCATGAATCCTATATCATGTCCTGAAAACAACAAATTCAGCTGGTCAAAATTTGAGTTAAAGGGATAGTTCACCCCCCCAAAATTTTTTATTTTGCTGTTAATTTACTCAGGTCATCCAAGGTGACTTTTTTTTTCTTCAGTAGAACATTAAAGAAGATTTTTAGCTGAAATTGGGGTCCTTGGTGATTCATAAAATGCAAATCAGCAGCTTCCGGCATTTTGAGAGTCAAAAAAGCATACCAAGGAACATTTAATTTACATTTTATTTACATTAAGGAACATTTTATTTACAACATTATTACCTGTTATCCAGAGTCTCAGGCAAACGGTCTGGAGTGATGCCCGGTTCGCAAGCGAATCATTTGAACCGGTTCTTTTTAGTGAACTAGTTAAACCAGTTCATCAATTCGGACTAAAGCATCTGAATCAGTTCGCGGCTCGAGCAGCACAGATCTATAAGTTACTCAATCAAAATTCACTTTGAGATGCCTGACAGTCACTCCGACTCGAAATGAGCCAAAATAGCAGCATATCTGGTCCTGTGATGAAAGCACTGACTCGGCGCTCCAGTTCCTCTGAACCGAGGAAACAGTTCGACTCGGACCGAAGACCGTTGAACCGCTGATATGAGCATGAGTGAACCGAGGGCTTGAATGAAGGGGCCAAACATTTTTACGGTTTCTTATGGTTTATGTAAAAATGTGAGCTGATGAAGACTAGTTTCATTCACTTTATATGCTATAGACGTGTAAAACATCATTACTGGGTGCTTTAATAATATAATTGTGTATATGTTACGTCATTGCGTGATCACGTAAACAAACTAGTGAATTGAACCAGTTTATAGAAACGAACTGTCTGAAAGAACCAGTTTTTGGATTCAGATTTCCTAATTTGCTTGAGGCTCTGGATTACAGGTAATACTATTAAAATAATGTTCAGTTTCTTGCACAAGATGATCGTTTCACTTCATAAGACCTCAATATATCGTCAGGAGCCACGGGTATTCATTTTGTGTTCCTTAATATGCTTTTAATAATTCTCAAATATGGACAGCTGTTGACTTGCAATTTTATGAATCACCAGGGACCAGGTTTCAGCTAAAAATCTTCTTTACTGTTCTACTCAAGAAAAAAAGTCACCTGCATCTTGGATGGCCTGAGGGGGGAGTAAATTATCAATTAACAATATTCATTTTTGGGTGAATTATCCCTTTAAGATTAAGTTAAGCCATGTAAAACTACTCATAGTTGAAGTTATTTTCTTAATTTCACCACCAGGGTGACAAACAAATCCTCAGCCTTACGCCACACATGCTGCTGTTGTGTTTGGCCCTTAACTGCTGTTTGCAGTTATGTTTAATAGTTATAATTGGATATGACTCTCATTAGGGCGTTTATGATGGGTAGAGAGTGAAATCACTACAGCATCTGCTCTGGGTGTGACGGTGGGATATGAGCAGATGTTATACGTTGATTGAAGCCCAATTGATGAGTGTGTAACATAGCATTACATTACTGCGTGTGTGTGTGTGTGTGTGTTAATGAAAACATATGCTGATTCATCAAACAGGGTTTTTCCTGATGTCAGGGGGTCATAAATGCTGAACGGTAACATTTATAGTGCACACTTTCAGTAAATTATAAATCAATATGTGCTTTCACGACTGGTAAATATAGACCAGTGCAGTTGTGTCAAAAATTAACCTGGAAATGTCATGTGCATTGCTAAGATTGTATTTTGAAACTATGTATTTCATTATTTATTTTAAATATATACACAGTATATGAGTCTATTTAGGTTCTGTTTTCTGGTGTAGTTGTGACCCTGCACTTTGTCTACTCTATATATTTTTCTATTAAGTGTAAATTTTTCAATTCTGTCAATGTCATTTTGATGTCTTGATTATCTATGGCACGTACACTGTAAAAAAATATTTTTTCATAGTTATAAAAATACTATGGCAGTCTTTAAAATTTCATGTTTAATTCAGTGTGTTACTTGCCATTTCTTTGTAAGTATTTGAGTAAATTAGAGATTGAGTATTTGTAAGTAAATTATCACATTATGTGACGGCCTCAAACAGCCAGTCTGAGCTTTTACATGGAAATAAGATTCTCTGCTTTGAGGCAGAAACACAGGGAGAGTGTTTATGATATCTTCACTTCAGGGCTGTTAAAAACATCAAAGTGCTTCTTGAGGACAGAGACGCATCTCATATGGAAAACAGTGTTTCATTTGCATTAGAACGCATCTCAAGAGAATCACGCCTTCAGTTGGCCATGCAGACTTTGCAGTTTTGATCCGCTTTTTAAAAAAGTGTTATTAGAATAATATTTAAATCGCATAGCAACCATTTGGAAACACTCTTGCATCCACATAGCAACGCCCTGCATGGCAACCACTCACTTCATCCTATATAATAAACTTAAACTGAAAAAAAGGCAACATTTCTTATTCTCAAAACTGAATAGATCAATAAATACATACACACTTTAAACTCTTGACAGAGTTATTATAGTTAACTAAAACGAAAAGTCATAAAAAAATCTTTCAATTACTTAATAAAATACACATTAACTGAAATAAAATATTAAAAAGTATATAAACGTATTTTATTTCAGCTAGTTTCCAAGGCAACATTTATTTATTTATTTCATTTATTTTTTATTTTAACTTGATGAACTAAAATAATTAAAAACTAAAACTATAGCAAGCAAAAAAATAAATAAAACTATAAAACAGTTTAACTCTTTAGAGGGTTATTATTCTTAACTAAAATTAAAAGCCATTAAAAAAATAGTTACTTGAAATACAGGTGCATCTCAATAAACTAGAATGTCGTGGAAAAGTTCATTTATTTCAGTAATTCAACTCAAATTGTGAAACTCGTGTATTAAATAAATTCAATGCACACAGAACTTTTTATTTTAGCTAGTTTCCAAGGCAACATTTCTAGTTTTCATTTAGTTTTAACTTGATGTACTAAAATGAATAAGTAAAACTGAAATAAAAATGGATAAAAACTATATAGACGTATTAATAAAACAGCATTACTAAAACCTTCATTAAAATGTCATCAAAATATAAACATACATTTCTAAATATATTAAATAGTGTTTGTTTTTTGTTATTGCAAAAGTCCTTAATCTGAACATCTGTATATAAAGTTGTAGTAATGATGCAGAACTTTAACTCTTTCTGTACAGTTCTCTTTCATCAGCTGGTTCCTGAGTAATTGACCAAAAGGAGAAAAGATTAATTTGCTGGTCGTCTGCTGAGCAGGTTCTCAGGTCGGGTCTGTAAACCGTGACATGATGAGCAGTAGGTGCTGTTTTTGTGGTTTCAGTTAGAAATCAATGTTCATTAATCACGTCAGAAAGCCGCTGGCTGCAGATCTGAGCGCAGGATCGTTGCCCAGCACGGCCGTCATCACAGCGTTTGTACACCACAGCACATTAAAACACACCGCGCTTAACCTGTGCTGATGTGCTCTGGTCTGATACTGTTCATTTAGTTCTGTTAACCAGGATTTACTGGATTAGACACAGACTAAATCCAGACACTTTGCCAAGAATCAGTCACTATGAAGTGTTTTTGGTTACAAGATATTTGCATGCGTCCTAATTATCGCTGTGAGTATGCAGAAACCCTTTTTGCACTTATTGTGAAATGTGCATTTTTTTTGCATTTAATATTTAGCATAAATTACATGCCCTGCAGCTTAAAAAAAACCCTGCCATTTTCAAAAAAGATAAATGCAAACAAAGCGCCATTTAAGACTGTAAATTTCATAGTTGCATAAACAACGTGCTGGTCTTTTATATTAATTTATGTCACAATGCATTAAAGAACAATCTGGTTGTGTTGAATCAAATGTGATCTACAGCACTTTAAATGGATTATACAAAAGGTCATTGTTTTAATTCTCAGTAAGACTTACATTAACGGCTTCAGCTCTGCTTGGGGGTTTAACAGTGTAATGCTAATTGAGGCTGGCGTGACACTGTAAAAAATGTAAAGGTGCTAAATCAAAGTCATAACTGCTCACATTTACACCAGAGTAACTGTCACAAACAGCCATTCGAGAAAACATTATGGATGTTTAGAGGAGGAGGAGGATGCTACAATCACACCCAGAAATGAACATTTGCAGAAAATGTCCTCACCCTCAGGTCACCAAAGATTAGGATGAGTTTGTTTCTTCATCAGATTTGTAGAAATGTAGCACTGCATCAGTGTCTCACCAGTGGATGCTCTGCAGTGAATGGGTGCCGTCAGAATGAGAGTCCAAACAGCTGATAAAAACATCACAAGTAATCCACAGCACTCCAGTCCATCAGATAATGTCTTGAGAAGTCAAAAGCTGAAACAAATCCATCATTAAGGTATTTTTAGCTTTAAATTGTTGCTAAAATATGAGTCCATAATCCATAATAACGCTTCCTCCAGTGAAAAAGTGCATCTCCTGTTGTCTCTCACATCAAAATCCAGCCACATATATGTTCAGAGCTGTTTTGGACTGTTTTAGCTTGTTGATCTGTGCAGATTTCTCGCCTGATTCAGAGCAGACCACGTTTTCACCGGAGAAGCGTTATTATGGATTATGGACTCATATTTTAGCAATGATTTGAAGTTACAAAAAAAGTCTCACTGATGGATTTGTTTCTTACAAACACGCAGCTTCTTGTTTTCTCCAGATGTTAACTGATGGACTGGAGTGGTGTGGATTATTGTGATGTTTTTATCAGCTGTTTGGACTCTCATTCTGACGGCACCCATTCACTGCAGAGCATCCATTGCTGAGACACTGATGCAGTGCTACATTTCTCCAAATCTGATGAAGAAACAAACTCATCTACAGCTTGGATGGCCTGAAGGTTAGTAAATGCTTTTGTAAAAATAGTGTATACTCTGCAGTCATTCAAAGCACATGGATGCAAACCCTCACACACGTGTCCTAATGTGCTGACAGACAAAAAAAACAAAAGAAGGCTGAGACGAGAACACTCCATTATATCTAATAACGTCAATACTACATGTCATGCTTGTGAAAAAAGGGTTTGTAATAAATCAGTGAGGATAAAAATAATAAGTGTGCTCTGCTCCTTCAAATTACCGCTGCCTGGATTTTGTCATGTTCACCATTTTTCCGGTGTCATTAAAGCCCGAGTGGAGAGCAGTTAAAAAGCTCTTTGCATTTATTTTGACACAAAGGCAGATGGTGTTGCGGGCGCCAGAACAATGCTGACTTTATTGGAAATTACTTTATAAAAATGTAACGTATATTGCAGAACCGCAGCAAAAATGCAAAGTGGAAACAGCCTTGACTTGATGAAAGACCAAACAAAGGTATAGTTGAAAGCAAATGTGTTACATAAGACAGAAAATATCATAAATTAATTTACATAAATAGGTTAACTGAAATGAAAACTAAAACAATTGTTGAAATGTTCCATGGCAAAATTTCTAATTTTCATTTAGTTTAACTTGATGTATTAAAATAACTAATTTTAAAACTGAAATGAAAATTTGTAAAACAAAAAAAATATATAACATTTTTTAAAAAATGATTAAAATTTACAAAAACACACAACAAAATTGCAAAAATTTTAACTAAAATTAAAATGATAAGGAAAATATTAAAAATAAAAACGAATTCAAAATATTTACATCTTGTTGCAAAGGCAACATTTTTTATTTTAGTTTAGTTTAACTTATTGTACAAAGATAACATACTAAAACTGAAACGAAACTAAATAAAAAGTACTTTTTTAAAAAATGATTAAAATGTACAAAACACAACAAAATTAAAAAACTGTAACTAAATTTAAAATAAAAACAGAAAATATAAAAATAGAAGCTAATTCCTTTTTTTCCCCAACTAGTTGCCAAGGCAAAATTTCTTATTTTCATTTAGTTTAACTTGACATAGTAAAATAGCTAAAACTAAACATGAAGTGAAAGTTAATAAAAACTATATACATGTTTAAAAAATGTACTAACATTTTTACTAAAGTATAAAAATTCAAACAAATTCAAAATATTAATAAAAAATATAATAGTATCTCAATAATACTATAATAACACTTGATATGCAAAGTCAACGTTTTCTTGTGGCTTAAACAGTAGAGCCTGGCGCTTGCAACACCAAGGCTGTGGGTTCGATTCCCGGGGAATGCATGAATTTAAAAAAATGAATACTTTGAATGCAACGTAAGTCACTTTAAATAAATGCATATTGGTCTAGTTACTAATATGCATGGGCTAAATGCCACAAAATTCCAATTTTGAATTAACTGGGTCTTTAAATACTTTGAATAATGTGAAATTAAATCAGCCACCCCCTAGTGGCAACCCGCTGTTTTCATCAAATGTGGCCTCCAGGTAATGTGGTCAGACTCATCTTTCATCAGTCGAATCCAGTCTTAGGCAATGAAAGTTATGAGCTTTCTGCTAATTTAACATCATAGGCAATTACTGGATCTCAAAAGGAAATATGGCATCTAATGGCAGGGTTTTAAAGTCTGGTCGTGTTGCATGAGTGTCAGTGGTGTTTCACCCGGAGGTGTGGCTTTCTGTAAGAAAGAGAAGTAAGAGAAATGTAAAAACGATGTTCTGTGGGTAAACATTATTGCACACTTTCAATTAAAGAGTGAGTCCTCGACTGCCCATTATTTCAGAGCTCCGGGAACAGAGTAATGATGAAGAAAGGAAAGCACAGTATTAATGACTCCAGAACAAGCGCATGCAAACAAGCTCGTTATTGCAGAAGTGACTTGTTCCTCACGGTGCTTTCATACCTGCTGTGTAAGATTTGACCAGATCCTCAGGGAAGAAAATCTCTGAGGTTTTTGAGGTTATATATGATATATTTTGATTCATCCAGAAATCATATTCACACAGACAGATAAGAGCACGTCATGAAATGAAGGGCATCACAGGAATGAGTTATTCACACAGACAAATATGAGATGAAGTGATGTTCAGACATTCAGAGATACTTTATTATATTTTATAAATGGGTTGTAAAGAAGAATGTTTGTTCGTCTCACCATGTAAAAGGTTAATGTGCTATAAAACACATCATGAAAGACCTTCAGCATTTACACATCAAACCGCTGTTACACAACGTGACATTAACTATATCGTTAAAAGAAAATGAATTCATCTCAGGAAAGGTCGATGGCTTCTGTTGTTCATTTATTATCAGATGTGATTTCTATGCGATGATATTTCCAGCAGTTTCGCACCTGCCATTTGTTATTAAATCAAACCGATCAATACATGTCATTTATCACAAGAAGCATTTATGGCTAGCACTTTGTAATGTTCATTAACAGCGCATTAGCAGCTCAAACATATTATTCATTTACAATTTACAATTCAATTAAATTAATTTACAATTTACAATTCAATTTACAATTATTTCGATAATTCTGCGGTCGCTAAGGTGTCCTGGGTGGTTGCTAGGGAGTAGCTAAGGTGTTTTTTTTCACTTCCTTTGAACATTTTTACCATTTGAATGTAAATAATGATCTTTTGAGGTACTAATGCAGTTGCTAAGGTGTCGGGTGGTTGCTAGCGAATTGCTAAGGTGTCCTATGTGGTTGTTAGGGAGTTGCTAAGGTGTTTTTTAATTATTTTCAATATTTTTCAACATTTGATTGTAAATAATGATCTGGTGAGGTGCTTATGCAATTGCTGAGGTGTCCTGGGGGGTTGCTATGGAGTTGCTAAGGTGTCCTATGTGGTTGTTAGGGAGTTGCTAAGGTGTTTTTTAATTATTTTCAATATTTTTCAACATTTGTATGTTAATACTGATCTTTGAAACTAATGCAGTTGCTGAGGTGTCCTGGGTGGTTGCTATGGAGTTGCTAAGGTGTCTTGGGTGGTTGCTAGGGAGTTGCTAAGCTGTTCCGAGTGTTTGCTAGGGAGTTGCTAAGGTGTTTTTCAGTTATTCTCAACTTTTTTTTTTTATTTGAATGTAAATAGTGATATGTTGAGCCTCTTATCTGGTTGCTAAGGTGTTCTGAGTGGTTGTTAGGGAGTTGCTAAGGTGTTTTAAAATTATTTTCAATATTTTTCACCATTTGTATGTAAATACTGATCTTTTAAAGTACTAATGCGGTTGCTGAGGTGTCCTGGGTGGTTGCTATGAAGTTGCTAAGGTGTCTTGGGTGGTTGCTAGGGAGTTGCTAATCTGTCCAGAGTGTTTGCTAGGGAGTTGCTAAGGTGTTTTCCCACTTATTTTCAACATTTTTCTACATTTGAATGTAAATAGTGATCTTTTGAGGTGATAATCTGGTTGCAAAGATGTCCTGGGTGGTTGCTATGGAGTTGCTAAGGTGTTTTTTGAGGACATTCGGGAATGTTCTTATTGTTTAGTGTATAATACGTTTAGCTTTATATAAAACCATGGAAGTTGATTTGCATTCACTAAGTAAACGTATGTGTGTGTTTGTACATTTTCCAGCAAATTAACTCCTGCGTTCAAAGCCTGAGACTGTAAATGTACTCGTGACAGGTGTCTCAGACATTCTGTGAGCTTGCATGAGGATCTTCAGACTGACTCGGTGTGTTAGTTGACGTGTGTGTTCTCACATGTGAGTTTAATGAATAAATACCGTCATGAGAAGAGCGGCGTGTCCACTTATTTTCAACATTTTTCTACATTTGAATGTAAATAGTGATCTTTTGAGGTGATAATCTGGTTGCAAAGATGTCCTGGGTGGTTGCTATGGAGTTGCTAAGGTGTTTTTTGAGGACATTTGGGAATGTTCTTATTGTTTAGTGTATAATACGTTTAGCTTTATATAAAACCATGGAAGTTGATTTGCATTCACTAGGTAAACGTGTGTGTGTGTTTGTACATTTTCCAGCAAATTAACTCCTGCGTTCAAAGCCTGAGACTGTAAATGTACTCGTGACAGGTGTCTCAGACATTCTGTGAGCTTGCATGAGGATCTTCAGACTGACTCGGTGTGTTAGTTGACGTGTGTGTTCTCACATGTGAGTTTAATGAATAAATACCGTCATGAGAAGAGCGGCGTGCTGATGGCTGATGACATGCGGGCTAATTGCTCAGCGGAAATGTCAGCCGTATGCTGGTGAAGGAGAGTCAGTCGCTCAACTAATAAATGTCACTTGCTTGCTTTGGCTTCACATTTAACACTCCCGAAGCTACAGTATATTAGCACATGCAATAGAAATAATAAAAAGCAAATCTATCAGTAGCCTCCTGCTATTACACCGATGCTTTGAAAACTAGTACACAGACATCAGTTTGTTTGTTTTTATTGAGATCTGCTTGAAGCATATGTGATATGATTATAGTTTTAGTCATTAGTCTTTGATGGCTCGCAATAATTCTGTGACAAATTTTTTTGTGAAATATGCATCTTTCACTTTGCAAAATTATGTATTTGTCATTTGGGGCTCATGTTCATGCATTGCAGAAATATTGTGTTGCTCCTTTACTGTTTCTAATCATCGTGAGTGATTGCGGTCTTTTAGACTGTCTGTATCAAGACAAAGTTAAAAAGGAGAGGGGATTAAATTCAAACAGCTATTAATATCCACACAGTGCATTATTATTGTTCTATATTGAGAAGACAGTTCAGCTGTTCAGGGATTCTTGAGTTTGTTCAATGGGCTCTTTAATACATTTGTGCAGAGCGCCACCTATTGACCACTTACCATTAATCATTATATGAGCAAGAGAAAAAAATCACTGAATAATTACAATGTTTTTCCATTGAGATACAATTAATATTTGAATTAGTTTATTTATTTATTTGTTCATTTTCATTTTAATTAGATAAAGATTTAGTCTGGACAATAGATCTGTCCTTATAGTGCATATTACAGTAATAAATACTTCATTTTAGCTTTCGTGTCCAGAGCTTTACAAAGACAAAATTACTTATAGATTTGATTATAAGTAATAAGCCTTTTTATTGCATGTGCTACTAAAAAAAACAATTGATTTATCAATTGATGGCCTTGATTGACCTGATTGATCTAGTTTCTCTTTGCATTGAAATGCTGCTTGTTTATGAGTGACACCGTCCTTTTCTGCAGTATTTGACTTTATCGTAGTTATCATGAGGTCATTGTAAGAGGTAAAAACACAGATAACGATGCCACATCATGTGAAGAGGCTTTTTCAGTATCACTGTGCTGATCTTTGATCTATATTGAGCTCCAGTCAAACATTGACCCGAGAGTCATAAAGTTACATCACTCACCAGAAACATTCAAGAGACCCGCTGCTGGAGGGCCAAACATGATGCCGGGAGAAAATGAAGGAATTAAACTTTTACACAAATATTTCAGAATACATCTGAATTCGAAAAATAATAATCCATAACAGCTGATTAACAAATACTCTGTTGTTGTAGTGGATGCATCTCACCGTGTACTCATGATCCAGATGAGACTGAGAAAATGGATCCTGGACAGACTTCTGAGACATACATGCAACCATAAAATACACAAATCTAAGACTTACAGTAAATGCAAGTTTGCCTTCATACTTGATACATTTTGCATAATGCAGGCTTGTTAGCTTTAATTTGATTGCGCATATGGCGATTGATTGGATTGGGTAGAATTGATTTGCGTGGAGAGAAAAAACTTTTCAATCAGAACAACCTGTATTCAAATGACAATAATTTAGTTTATATTTTTATCTTGAATACTGTTTGCAAACTGTATGCATTGTGCCCTATGTTTTTTTTTTTACAGACATTAAATCAATAGTTATATCTCAGCATTCACCGTGGCGCCATGCTTATATGTTGTGGACACTTTACTAATTACATACCGTGACATTTGCACAATATTTAAATATTGACCTGAGAGTCATAATGTTACACCACACCTGAGTGGGCGGAGTCAGGCTTTAAAAGGCTTCTCCTGAAACTTCCTCCTGCTCTTTGCTTCGGGAAGGACGGAATAATCTTCCAGCTACAGTAAGAGACGACAGGTATGTTTTGAATCATTTCCTGTGATCATTTCAGTTTTTACAATTACGATGTTCGTGCATGAGAAATAAACTATCAACTGACATGCAAATGAATATGTGTTTTTATTCAGTCATTTACATGCACAAACATACATGCTGCAAAGGCAGGGTTTTCATGCACATCTAACAAATAAGTATTAAGATAAAGAGTAATGCATTTTGTCATTGTTTACTGTATTGCGTTGTACTAGTCTGCACAATAAAGCTTAATCTAATCAACTGAAGAATAAAATGTAAGTAAACCGAAATAAAAGGTATTGGAAATTTTGTTCACCATAAAGCAGTGTGCTGCTGTCTATTCAACCGATTTAAGCCACAATGCCAGCACCTGGTGTGTGTTTAAACATCTTGTCGGAGCGTCATCTCAAGGATGGACAGGGATCTCCCAACAATCCTGAGAAGTTCCTGGATCAGGACTTCCACCGGCTCAAGCAGTTGTGCCTGAAGGAAAGACTGGGATTCGTAGACAACTTGTTCCCGCCAGAGATGAAATCCATCGGTTTGGGTCCCTTGAAGCGTGACGACCTCTGGAGAGTCGTGTGGAAAAGACCACATGTATGTGAACATCTTCACGCACAAACTCCATCAGTTACTGATTGTAGCAGATCATGAGAGTCGTGCACATAAAATGTGAAGTAGCTTAAAGTCATTCGAAATGTAAATGCTAATGCAAATCATGAAGGTTTTTCTTGACTAGTGTGATGCCTAGTTGATGTGGACTTCAGGGCATGAGCGGTAGTAGGGCCTAATATTCACAGCAAAGGAACTGCAGAGTCATGCATGCTTTTCTGTTTAGTTTAGTTTCTATTTTCAGACTAGAATTAAAAACTTAGGTCTCTCTGCTGTTTTTTTAGTGATTTGTGCCCTTGTGATTGTGTGTGATCTGCTGTAAAGTGTGAAATGAATCATCTGTTTCCTTCAGGAACTGGTGCCAAACCCTGTTTACATTGTTCAAGGAGCTTCGAGGTTTGATTTCATCCAGGGCCGTTTAGGTAGGTCTGATATGATATGTTGTGTGATTACAAGCTACAAGTGAAGATTTGGTGAAGGTCATGCAATAATCTGTAATGTAATTATGTGTAATTTAATGTTAATGCAAAATTCCCACCAACGTCCATACCAAACTTGCAGTGCGTCCTGAGTGCCCACATTAAAAAATTCATTCGAAAAATCAATTTTAAACACATCGATGCAACTAACTAAAGCAAAAGTGAAACATTATCATTTATAGATGATGAAAATTTCAAAGGTCGCAGGTCTCAACCACTTTAACAGATTGCAATAAAGCAATAAATTGGTCAAACAGGTGTGTACTGTATGTACAATGAATATTAACAGAAAATGTAAACAGACATTTTTAAAGGAATAGAAGTTAAACACAGTCATTAGGTCAAATGAAAAAGTTGGAGTAGAGTTGAACCCTCTGGTGTTGTTCGGTCATTTTAGTCAAAAAAAAAAAAAATTTGGAAATTTAAAAAATCACTACTTAATTGGAATGGTACGACACTCCACACTCCCAAAATGATAAAAAAAAAAAAATTGTCACACTTGTGTTGTTCATGTTGTTCATATGAATAGAAAATAGGCAAAAATGCAAAGATGTTTTTGTGTGTACAATCTACAAATCAGCCACAATGCAGAAAAAAAAATTGCACAGCAATGAAGGTGTGACAAACTTTTGCCTGAAAACACTGCTCAGTAACTAAGGAATACACAGCACTGAAAATATATGACTATACTGGCATGTAATGGCTAACCATGGTATTACAGATGATTTTATTTATTTTATTTCCACATGGTGAAACAAATCTGCCTCAGTTTAATGGATTTTAAATACTTTTCCTCTATTTTAAGTTAAATACTGCATTAATTAAAAAATTATATACAACTGTTTTTTTTTTTTTTCTACATTTTATACCGAAAATAGTCCATAATTTAGATATGAATATTAATTAATAACATGAAATACACTCAAAATGCTACATATTAAAGAAAAAACATGATTGAAATATAGTATATTTATTTCACAAAAATAAAAATACTACACGATTATGGCCTCTGGTCAGTTTCACAAGTGTGGCTCTCAAATGAACAATACCAGAGGTTAAACAATCCAGTTGCATGCAGCTGTTTTCCACTTTACAGCGTTCTAATGTGTTTGACAAATATATATTCTGTGTGTGTGTGTGTGTGTTTGTAAGGTAACTGCTGGTTTCTGGCATCCGTTGGAGCTCTTACGTTTCAAAAACGAATCATGAAGCATATTATCCACGATGAACAGAATTTCTCTGTGGATTATGCAGGAATATTTCACTTTAAGGTAAACATTTAAACCATTTTTGGGGAAACTATTCCTTTAAGAGTTAAGGCTTCTATATTTTCTTTAACAGCTGAACTGTCATCTTTTGTTTTCAGTTCTGGAGGTTTGGATCATGGGTGGATGTCGTTATTGATGACAAGCTACCAACCGTTGACGGCCAACTCGTCTTTGTTCAGTCCAAAGCACCAAATGAATTCTGGCCTGCTTTGTTAGAGAAAGCTTATGCCAAGTATGTTTCAGTTTAATAACAGACTGTTTCTAAGAGCACATGTCTTTTGATAAACTTATATTGCAATATATTATTTTTCATTATTAACAGTAATTTTATATTGCACTATCTTTTGCTTCAAGAGTTGAAATTAACAAGCTTTTATGAATCAGAACTTTTTTAGAAATGTCTATGGAGAAAATAAATGGTAAAAAAACTTCTGAAAATCCTGTCCTGACCATTATCATCTAAATTTTTTCCAGAGTGTGTGGCTCTTATGCGGATATGGATGCGGGAAGCATATCAGAAGCTCTCATGGACTTCACCGGTGGCCCACACATGAACATTAAATTAAGTGAAGCTTCAGGAAAGCTGTGGGACTCCATGAGACGAGCCAGCCAATCAGAATCCCTGATGGGATGTGGTACTCCTGGAGGGGTAAAGATTGAGTTTTTAATATTACAAAACAATGCAATTATTTATTTTTTAAAACCGTTAAAATATATTCATTGATGCGTTATTGTTATATCATGCTTGCTGCAAGTGAACCAATATTTCATGTCGTCTGGGACGAATTTTTGAGGATGAAGGCATGTCACAACCTGAAAAAATGGATGTTGCAACCCGTTATTTTATATTTGGCACAAATGCATATGTTTGAATGTAATATTTAATATCCAGAAATCTCATGCGTTTAATTTCTAATTTGACTTGCATTTACCAACTGATGAATTTGCACCAAAATACAATAGAGTTTGATTGGACACAAACGAGACATGGGAAGCATTTTATTCTCCTCCCTTTTAAAATGTGTCAAGTTTATTCATATATAAGCTCATTTCCACCATGGAATAAAAATATTTCAAAAGTAATTTCCTGTATATATTGCAATTTTGAATTTTTCTCAGAATTCTGAGTTTAAAACTTGCAATTCTGTTTTTTGTTTCTGCTGCAGAATAATAATAATAAAAAGGTTATTGCTACTTTTTATCTCACAATTCTGTCTTTTCTTGCAGAAGTGTGTTTATACCTCACACAGCTGGATTTTTATTTAGTAATCCTAAGAAAAAAAGTCAGAATTCTACAATTCTTTTATTTTATCATTTGTATTTAGCATTGTTTCCCCCTGCATTTAAGAACAGACCAGCCTACCTGCTAAAAGCCATACAAACACGATCACAATAGTCCTAAAATCTCCTTATTCCTTTAGCAAGCAGGTCTACTGCAGAATAACGTGTTGCCCAATGGCCTTGTGGAAATGCATGCGTACACGGTCACAGGAGTCGCAGAGGTGAGAACAGTTCTGACCTGGTTTACAGTTTTGAAGTGTTTAGTATCTTTCTGCTCAAATAAGTTGATAAGCAAGTGTTTCCTGTGATCTAATGAGGTGTTCTCTCACAGGTTGTATGTAAAGGTCATCCAGTGAAGCTGGTGAGGATCTTTAACCCTTGGGGTCACGGAGAGTGGAAGAGTGACTGGAGTGACAGGTCTGAATCCTTCTGTTTGAATGAAAATGTCTCTATAATTTATCTATATATCACTATATAAATCAGCATCTGACATCTTGTTAATCTGGTCTCTTTAGATCCCCTTTGTGGGAACTTGTACGGCCTGAGGACCAAAACTACAAAATTGTGCTTGACAATGGAGAATTCTGGTAAGCAGAAATAAACATCTAAAGTCTCTAAAGTTATTTTAGATCAATGTTTTTTTTTTTTTTTTTTTACATCTCTTGGTTTTCTTGCTTTTTATGGATATAGTGCATAGTTGCACGTCACTATATTTACAGCAGGCTTTCTGTCTCTGCAGGATGTCAATGGATGATTTCTGCAGGAATTTTTCAGATATGAATATATGCTGTTCGGATGTGAACGTTTTTACTGGATCTCATTCTTCATCCTGGAAAACTGAAGTTCACAGAGGCCACTGGGTGATTGGAACAACAGCGGGCGGCTGCTCAAATGACATAGGTAATATAACTATTTTATTTCATTCTTATTACATCTATTTTAATTATGACTATGAATAGTACTGTTTGTTTAAGCATAAAGATGCAAATCATGTCAGAATAGGACAATTTACTGAAAATCACTTTATATACTGTATGGGTTTATTCAAATGTTGATTGCACTGTTTCAAATTTTAGTGTGAAATTACAGTATATTCCAGGTTAATAATTGCATTACTTTCACAGTGGGACTTCTCTTGGATCTAACAGCACTCTCAGAAATCATAATGGTCATAATCATAACAGCATCATAATGTGTTTCTACAGTGCATATATACTATGAAGGCACCCAGCATGCAATGGAGTTTTTAAATTCTTGTTGGTTTTATTTGCGTTATTGAATTTGTTTTTGGTTCACTTTTAGCAGTTTGTGTTGGTGGTTTATTTGGTAATGTTGGTTTATGTTGTAAGTGTCGTTTTTATTTGTTGAGTGTTACCATTGGTGTGTTTTGTATGTCGAGTATGATGTCACATCTTTCAAAGACGTTTCTCAGGAGTTGCTTCACTATTGTGAAAGATCCACCCACAAACAGTTATGAAAATGAAATAAGTTGCTAAAATGAAATCTTCATGCTCACTTAAAGTCAGACAATTAGTTTATTTCATATTCAAGCTTGTCATCATTTTAACAAATGTTTTCATTTGTCACATTTTTTTTTTTAACTTATCACATTAAATTTGGACCGCAAACTCAGGAGAAATACGATATCTTTTGGTTTGGGGCTGTAGAGTCTACGGAGATGATGAGATGAGAGGAAAAATCTAACATTTTATAAGTAGGATTCTGCTTATAATGTTTGTGTTTGCCCAGAAAATGTAACAACAAATTTTGTGAGCGAATGCAAAAGCAATTAAATTAGGGGTCGACCGATTATCAGCACCGATATTACGATTTTTTATGGTTATCGGTATCGGTCATTTTCAAAACCAATTTGCCGATAAAATAATTTAAAAGCATTTAAAGAAAGCTTTCGTCAGAGCCCTTGTTATTCTTAATTTTGATATAAATTTTCATTTTTACACCAGACATAAATATCGGTTCAAAATATTGGTTATCGGTACTTGATCTGTAATAATCGGTATCAGCCAACCCCTAAATGCATTTTTTTCCTGATGGTCAGATGTCAGATGGCTCCTATTGATATTTTCTAATAATGTTTTGCTAACATTCCCATTAAGTTAGGAAAATGTTATTTCGGAATGCTCTCTGAACATTCCAAATGTACAGTTTTTTTTCTTGGTTATCATTTTGCAAACATTATTGGAATGTTACTTTTGAACATTCTGAAACAAGTAGTATCATTTAAATGTTAGACAAACGTCGAACTGAAACGTTTTAGAAAAAAAATGCTTCATGAACATTTTATAATTAATATTTTTGTTCTAATGTTTTAAGAACATTAGTAAAGACCAGGTACCTTTAAACAAACATTCTATTAATGTTACTGGAAGAAAGTAATATAACTTTGAGAGAACATTAGGGATGTTCTAAGAATGTTTCCTGTTGCATCTTAATCCTTTAAGATTTAAAAAAAGTTTTGTTTTTTAAGTTCTATTTAAAAGTTCTATTTTGAAGTTACCATGGCTACTAAACAGATTGGATAGGAATCTGAGTTAGAACACTTCTAGACTACCAGTCTCTTTCTTTTCTTGCATTTATAGACAGTTTTTCAAAAAATCCCCAGTTCCGTGTGACTCTGAAGGAGACTGTTGAAGACCCCAGAGATGAAAGCTCTCCGAATCTTCTCGTGTCTCTCATTCAGAAATCTCACAAGAGAAACAGGCACTTGGCAACCAATTTTCATATTGGCTTTAACATTTATGAGGTTTGTAGAAATGTATTCTGACAGCTTCTGAATTTGCAAAAGACTTTCTTCACTTGAATGACCATTTATATTTGTTTTCTGTAACTCCTACAGGTTCCAGCTCATGTACGTATTTAACATATTCCTGAAACACTTGGTTGAATTTTGGGTTTGGTTTGCAGAGACAGAATAATCAATATTGCTCCTTATTCGGCAGTTAAAGGACCAAATCGGAAAATTCCCTGCCTCATTCTTCAGAAATGCCCGTCTCGTTGGAAAAAACGAATCCTACATAAATGCTCGGGAAATCATGGAGTTTTTCAGATTCAAAGCAGGCGAATACCTCATCGTTCCTTCAACTTTCCAGCCAAACGAAGCTTCATCCTTCCTTCTGACAGTCTATTCAAAGACAGAAGCCATCATTGAGTAAGAGTTTATGCATATTAATCCGGGATATGAGAAACTATTTACAGCAAACATAAAAAAATTACTTGCATCAGCTTTAGTAGTATAATTTAATGTAGTATTATTGGACTACAGTATTAAAGATTTTGATATTGTGTTTTCAGAGACAGTTCTGGATATGGCATTACAAGAACAAAGGTATATCACAGCTTGGGCTGTATGCAAATAAGAGTTTTGAAAGTACATATATTTTCAACTGATCTCTATTTTTCTCAGATTATTCCCAGGGATAATGATGAATCCTTCCAGCTCTTTCCACAATATGCAGATAAGGTACACGTGACTCTTTTAACAGTTCTGGATTATGAGGGAATGTGACTGTTTATAATCAGAAAATGCAGCTGAAAGTAACAAAAATAGCCCAGATATTTAAAACGAACAGGAAGTTATGTAACATTTGATATATGTCATGTAAAATCAAGTCATAATTGTCTGTTTATGTAAGTATGGAGAGCTGGACACTGAGCGACTTCAGAGACTTCTGAATGAGAATCTTTATGCAGGTGACGCTTCTAGAGAAAAGTCACAATATAAGCTCATTTTGAAATCTCATAATGCTGTTTTGCTTCTAGTGATGTCTGATTCTGCGCATGTTTTGGTCTGCTCTTTCAGGACATTCACAGAAAACAACAGGATTCAGTTTGGATTTGTGTAAGAGCTTGGTGGCGCTGATGGATGTATCCTCAACTATGAAGGATCAGAGTGAGAAAAGGCTTTCAGGGATCTGTGTTTCAGACACTTGTGCATGCTTTTAAATTATAGAACAAAAAAATCACATTAATTATATTTGACAAGTTTCATGATAATCTTTAACAATAAATACAGCTCAGTGTCACTGGGAGGCTGAGTGAATTTGAATGCCTCCGTTTGTGGAAACGTGTGGTTTTTCTAAAGGTAAAGGTCAACAAATTTCTACATGTTTTATCGTCACATATTCTTTTTTCAAAATGCATGTTATGTAAGTAAAATGGGTTGCAATTTCTCTCTGGTCTGTTTCTCAGGACATTTTCTATGGCATGGATGTTTCGCACACTGGAAGTCTGTCTCTTAATGTACTCAGAAATGCTCTTAAGGTTGCAGGTAACTTTATTTTCTCGAAGTTTTCTCTAACTTAAGACCGAGTTAACTCAACTATGTTCTCAACTGATCCTGAAGTCATAAATGTTACATCACCATTTAATCACTTAACATACAAAGCAATAGAATGGATATGCTGATATTTTGGATGTTTTCAAGGGTTTATATTGAGTGACAGTATGCTGAATCTCATGGCTGTACGATACGGTGACTCCAGTGGTGAAATTACACTAGAAAACTATGTTGTACTTGTCCTGCGCATGGATTGCATGGCCAGTGAGTCTAATCTTTAGCCTATTGTGCACTAGATTGCAGTTCAAAATATTGTGTACAATAAAAATCCTAATAGCTTGATTAGAACTTAACTTTGATCATTTGTGTGTCATAAAGATAATTAAATGACTGCATAACATCCACACCTAACCTCTGTAGTGCATTATATCCTTGTCGTGTCTGATTTATGTCACTTGCTATCATTAATGCACACTCACTATATGTAAACTCTTATTATCACCAGAAACATTCAAGAGACTCTCTGCTGGAGGGCCAAACATGATGCTGGGAGAAAATGAAGTAATGTTTTTAATGCAAATATTTAATTAATCAGAATTCATAGTAAGATGAATAAAAATAATAATTCATAACCGTTAATAAACCAGTACTCTGTTGTTATAGTGGATGCATCTCACCATGTACTCATGATCCAGATGAGACTGAGAAAATGGATCCTGGACAGACTTCTGAGACATACATGCAACCATAAAATACACAAATCTAAGACTTAAATGCAAGTTTGCCTTCATACTTGATACATTTTGCATAACGCAGGCTTGTTCATTATAATTGATTTGATTTTGCATATGGTGATCAATTGCAATGTGCATTTTATTAAACAGCAGAGAGTTTAGTTTGTTTAAATAAAGTTTTCAGTCAGAAACTCTTTCATTCAGGTGACAAACTAATCTAGTTAGCACTTTTTAACAAAATGAACAAACCTCACACTGTCAGCAATTAGGAAAATCTGTTTGCTGTACTGTTCTACATATGTTTAACAACCAATAAATCAACACTCAGTACCTCATAATTCACTGTTATATCATGCTTACATGTTTTTGACACTTAACTGCTTTACACTTACAGTAAAACTCAGTCTAACGCCATGAGAACTTGAATAAATACATGTTGGACTCCAATTAATGAATCCTACCACAATAAAGGCTTAGCTCATGAATAGTAATTAGAAACTGTGATGTCTGCCTAATAGATAATAAGCCGAAGCCTCACAAAGGTTACATATCCAAATATAATGATATAATCAGTTTATTATAACAAAACGTTTCCACATACCAAGATTCAGTCCCGCCGAACAGAACTAGCCACAAAAAAACAATTGAAGGAGAAACACTGAATCGTACATTACATAGCCAATATTATTATTATAGCCTTTAAAAACAAAACATGTTTAAATAACTGTAAATCTTCTGAAATAGGCTTATCCTGAGGAGAGTAGATGTCAAATTGAGTAAATTCAAGCAAAAGGCCATAGAAGTTGGACTTAGTCAAGTAGATGGCTTGCAAAGTTAACTAACTTGTGACTTTTGTGTTTACAATCAGGGATTTTATCTCTTTGACCCATTTCTATTTACCATGGTTTTTACATGATACTCCAAGGTAGTTAAAATACCATGGTAAATGTCCAAAAACATGGTCCTTTTAGTAGTGTTTCTTGGTTGTGATAGTTAATCAATCACACCTTTGAACAGGATTGGAACCTGCAACCTTCCAGTATTTTTTTTTTACCTCGTATATTAAGGATATAAATATTGAGCAATTCAGTTTTTTACTCTACTTTTACCTTGAAAGACATCGTATATTGTCATGCATTGTCATATTTTCTCTTTGCTGAGTGAATCTTAGGAATTACAGGTCCAGGTCAAATTCTCCCTCATTATAGTAATGAATCACAATTTTTTAATTTTGAGTGTATGTGGGTTGATGTTTAAAATAACTAACAATTTAAATAACGTATAACTGTTTATAGTTACAGTTATGACAAGCAAATGGGGAAATATTTGTAAGTGACATGAAAACAATGTCTTGGGCTGAAATATGACCTATAGTTATTCTTCAGACCTGCAAGATCCTCCCATAATGATGTAAGTTATTTTGTTTTGGAAAGCAAATTTTCAAATGTACAGTTACGTTTATGCATTGAGCAGGCACTTTTATCCAAATGCATTAGTAAGATCAGCAAAAGAGGTAAATGATAGAAGTCTTTGTACTCTTCCTTTATAAATGATTATGATGTTTTGCTTGTTGTAGCAGTAGACAGTAGCAGACTCACCCTCGTCTCTGTCTATGTACTCAGGGTGGGACATGACTGATAACAAAAG
>NW_015505358.1:1912960-1915048 GCF_001515645.1 Sinocyclocheilus grahami | reverse complement strand
AATATAATGATATAATCAGTTTATTATAACAAAACGTTTCCACATGCCAAGATTCAGTCCCGCCGAACAGAACTAGCCACAAAAAAACAATTGAAGGAGAAACACTGAATCGTACATTACATAGCCAATATTATTATTATAGCCTTTAAAAACAAAACATGTTTAAAGAAGTGTAAATTTTCTGAAATAGGCTCATCCTGAGGAGAGTAGACGTCAAACTGTGTAAATTCAAGCAAAAGGCCATAGAAGTTGGACTTAGTCAAGTAGATGGCTTGCAAAGTTAACTAACTTGTGACTTTTGTGTTTACAATCAGGGATTTGATCTCTTTGACCCATTTCTATTTACCATGGTTTTTTCATGATACTCCAAGGTAGTTAAAATACCATGGTAAATGTCCAAAAACATGGTCCTTTTAGTAGTGTTTCTTGGTTGTGATAGTTAATCAATCACACCTTTGAACAGGATTTGAACCTGCAACCTTCCAGTATTTTTTTTTTACCTCGTATATTAAGGATATAAATATTGAGCAATTCAATTTTTTACTCTACTTTTACCTTGAAAGACATCGTATATTGTCATGCATTGTCATATTGTCTCGTTGCTGAGTGAATCTTAGGAATTACAGGTCCAGGTCAAATTCTCCCTCATTATAGTAATGCATCACAATTTTAAAATTGTGAGTTTATGTGGGTTGATGTTTAAAATACCTAACAATTTAAATAACGTATAACTGTTTATAGCAGGGATCCTCAAATCTGGCCCACGAGATCCACTTTCCTGCAGAGTTTAGTTCTAACCCTAATCAAACACACCTGAGCATGCTAATCAACGTCTTCGGGATCATTAGAAAATCACAGGTAGGTGACTTTGATCAGGGTTGGAGCTAAACTCTGCAGCGCATTGGCCCTCCAGGGCAAGATTTGAGGAACCCTGGTTTATAGTTACAGTTATGACAAGCAAATGGGGAAATATTTGTAAGTGACATGAAAACAATGTCTTGGGCTGAAATATGACCTATAGTTATTCTTCAGACCTGCAAGATCCTCCCATAATGATGTAAGTTATTTTGTTTTGGAAAGCACATTTTCAAATTTACAGTTACGTTTATGCATTGAGCAGGCACTTTTATCCAAATGCATTAGTAAGATCAGCAAAAGAGGTAAATGATAGAAGTCTTTGTACTCTTCCTTTATAAATGATTATGATGTTTTGCTTGTTGTAGCAGTAGACAGTAGCAGACTCACCCTTGTCTCTGTCTATGTACTCAGGGTGGGACATGACTGATAACAAAAGCATAAGACTTTACTGTGTCAACGTCCATCAATAGTCCACAAGGCCATTTGTGGTCACTATAACTGAACCATCTGTATTTACAGTCTTTATTAACTTTCCTTTACACCAGTCTTTCCTTTAAACAGAGCCACTCATACACTTGGCAAACACGTGTTCAAACAGAAGCTCAACAAGTGTTCTGTCATTAGTGTGTGGAGCCATCTAAAGCAACTGGTTATTGTTGCTGTTTAATTTAGTCAGCATGATACTTAAATATATAGCTCTGCTTATGCAGTAGAATTATCCGTGATGATATTTTATGTATACTGTCATCTAGGTGTGTTCTCATAAATTAAGCGTTAGCGTTAGTTCTGGCAGGTCACGTGAGTCAAGCTTTTCAGCTTGCTCAGGAGCAAATTATCCCCCTCCATCCCCAGCTCCTCCTTTCGCCACAGTCAGGACTTGGCTTTCTGATATTCCTTGCTAATCAGACTCCTTTATCTTGAATAAAATGTTACACTTAAATTTCATTAAGTACATTAATGATATCTGCCTTGTTCTGTTCCGTTAACCCTAGGAGAGTTATTATTGCTGCTCTCCTTGCTCATTAATGACAGGCTGCATGGATGGGCAGGGAGGTTTTTGCCCAGAACAGAACCATACCGCCAAACCATCATTTTGACGATAGTGGTCCTGACAGAACTGCCTTTTTTTACTTTATTCCTCCAGGAACTGAAATCATTTTGGCATAAAATCAACAGCAAACATTTGTAAGCAATATCAATGGATATTTGATAAAATCTTGGATTTTGTTT
>NW_015505358.1:1905827-1912950 GCF_001515645.1 Sinocyclocheilus grahami | reverse complement strand
TGTGTGTGTGTGTGTGTGTTAGTTGGTTTGTTTCTCTCTAAAACATTCATCAATTTAAATCAGTTTGGTAAGATCAACATTTCAGAAGATGCGTAAAAAAAAGACAATTAAACTGTTTGCATGCTTTTGAAAGCTAACTTTATGATCTTTATGAACATCCTGTTTGTTTTATTTGTCATTTTGTAAGTAATCAAAATTAAAGTTTGACCAGGGCAGATTTATACCTTATAGAAATTATTTTATAGAAATACCTTAAAATCAAAACAAAAACCGAACAGGAATTACCTAAGTCTAACTTGGCATGACTTATAGTTTTCTTTTGTCCTTTTTTCCCGGCAAGTCATATTTACACAGTGGTTACTCATTTCTGTGTATCCACAAGCAGTTTATTCAGTTAGTTTATGTCCATTTAACAATGTTTAATGTGTGCTACATGAAGGCAGCATAGTGATGGCATTTTTACTTTTTCATGATATGATATACATTATCTAGGCAGTATAAAAGTGATATGATACAATGTTGATAAATGCTTTTGCAACCTTTATACACAACAGGTAACAGACCAGAGATATTTAGGCAATATCTGGATCGACTGGATGAATGAGATTAAAACAAAAATGTCTTTGAAAAGCTCTAGGCCATTTTTGAGGGTCAATACTTCTTTTCAGCATTCAGGTATCATTGGTAAAACCATGTTTAATTGAACTTTTATGAGGCTGCATCGTTGTTATGGTAAATGCAAAACAATGTTAACTAATTGATAAATGAATGTACAGCTGCATAAAGAAACATGTGTATTTCCTCTCGTATACTGTGTTTAATTGATCCTTTGCATTTACTCTGATGCACTGCAATTTCCAGCCAAGTACAAGAGCAGCCGCAAGCCATTAAACCCCTAAAACATTCACTAATAGTCAAGCCTGTTCATGTCTGTCTTTAAATAATCAAGTCCTTGTTGGTTAGTTTGTACACTACATACAAGCGATGTAAAGAAAAGCTTCAACAGTCATACATTCCATTGTAAATTGTATATGTTTTAAAGGCATAACATACCAGAGGTTAATAGTTGCATAGCCTGAAATGTATCATATGGTTTCCTAAGAGGTTTGAGATAGTGTTGCGAACATCGCCATAATAGTCCGTAATCGTATATAGTTCCGCCTGATACGGTTAAATCACAATACATGTACAAATAACCCATGATATTTTTCTCACATACAGTAAGGAGTGTTCTTATATGAATGTAAACCATATATTTCATGGTCCAATAGAATCCACTACATGAGAGGAACAAAGTAACATTCTTTTACAGATGATTTGACTGATCTAACTTCAAGTGCAACATTTATGAAGGTCCATCAAGGTGAAAATGGTCATACTTGTAGAAAAAAGACCAGGTTTTTGCTCTGTGGCCAATGTTATTTATAGCTGTCAAAAACATATGAACAAAAACAGCCCATTTTTGCTGTCCTAGATAGCAAGTTAATCAGAATTATTACTTGTACCAAGAACTTCAATGCTTTGATTGCATTATTGCTATAAATATGTATTATTGGATTTATTTCTCAATTGCTCCGTCCATTGTTGTAAGCATACAGTGTTGTGGGCCAATACATATTCCGATAAATGATTCCTGAGTAACAGGACACATCTGGTATTGAGATTTTTCTGCATTATCGGAAAGACTCTCACGTCTTTTGAACTTCTTTCGGTGGTCCATCATAAAGACGTTTCCACGCACGAGCTGTTCCTATGGAAGGATTGGTGATTGGGGCAACTCTCATTGCAATGGACGATAAGCACCGGGAAGTACAGCGCATCCTGGTAGGGCGGTGGGTCTTCCTCGTCAACATTGATCTGTCCGGACAGGCATCGCGTGTTCTCACTTGGGCTCTCTGGTTCATCCAGACTGCCGCTCCCGCTTCTCCAGAAGCAACTGCGGCGGGAACCGTACAGTCTTCCCAAGGAGAAGCGACTCCCACTGAAGGGGATCCGTGGACTGCCGTTGCAGATGCTGAGGGCGCTGCGGGAGAACACGGAGGAGCTGCTGATGGCGCGATGGCAGCGTTCACAGTTCTGCATGACGCCTCCTGAACGTTGCGCCAGGTCCATCAGACCCGCCTCGGAGTAGCTGGGCACCAGCTGCTGGTTGGATCGAATGTGCCACTCCAGTTCGGTGCTGTCGATGGTGTTGACCCTTGGAATGCGTCTACAGTAAGGTCTCTCGTCGCAGGGCGTCACAGGTATGTAGTCGGCACCAAAGAGCTTTTCCACACGGTAATGGACGTAAGCCGTGCGGTACTCCATCAGCACCCGTAACGGCCAGGATAAGGTAAGAAAGGCCGCCGTCCAGAAGACGGAGTTGGAGACGTACCAAGGATGGTGGTCGGGGTTGGAGAAGGCAATCATGTACTCTTTGAAGTCTACGTTTTTCAGGTGCATCCCTTCCCGAGCCTCCATATAATCATCCAGTCCTTCGTTGTCGGTGAAGAACCTTGCCCGTTGGGTCAAATAGGAGTTTTCGGACTCCACGCTGGCGAAGCTAAAGCACTTAGTGAACCTCAGTTTGGTGATGGCTGACTTTTCCAGACCAGCTAGCTGCTTGGAGACATCCTTAACTCCACAGTGGCCATAGTCGAACTCTGCCTCGGCTACATGCGTGTTCACCCTCTCGTGATACACCTGTGTGGTTGTGTACGCATCTCCGTTGCGGTACCTCGTGACTTGCCGCGTCCGCCGAACGTAGTGGTAGCTGATTGCCTTCCACCAGATGCAAGGCTTCGCCTGCTGCATCCTCTGGACTCTTTCGTAAATCCCCTCCACGTGCACTTTATACTGAAGCTCATTTCTGGCATGACAGTGCCAGCACTCCACCAGGTATACGACATAAAGCATGATGAGAAAGGCCAGGGGAATGTAGATGTAGCCATCAGAGCAGGGACTGTCATGATACATCATGGACTTCCCTTTGTAGGCACTATCAAATGTCAACCGGGTGACCTTGGTGACGTGGCACCACACCATGGCTCCCATGCAGCCGTACATGAGCATGGACAGCAGAAGGCATTTCCAGAACACCTCTCTGCACATGGACTTGCTCAGTGACTGTTTCACAGGCCTCTGCTGCTCGTCGTCAACCACAAGAGAACAAAGAGAATGTAGATGAGTTAAAAAGGACATTGAAACTGTAAGTACAGTGAATTACGCAAATGCATTGCCATGCATGTCGTTGTCTGAAAGCAAGATTTGCACAAATGTATTCCTTTTCTGGTTAATATTCGTGCAATATCGTACCAAGAGCAGCACATATCTAATGGCCATTAGTGCTTGGCCAATATATTTCTTTCAGTATCAAGAGATGAATGAGAGAGTGCTTCCGCATACAAAAATCCCATTATAAACCATCTTAAATGTTCATACATCCAGCATGCATCTGACATATGCATTACATGCATTTGCTATGATGTAATGTATATGTCAGATGCATGCTGGATATATGAACACTGAAGATGGATTATAATGGACTAAAATGGGGGGGTTTATGCACAAGTTCACTTTTTTGTCATATCTCTCTTTTGTACACATTTTTGTAAACTGTGTACATCTCTTTGGTATTTCAATGGATCTTGAACTTTCTTTTTTTAATCTAAATTAGTTTGGTGTTTGGATTTCGTTTTTTTTTTTACACTTGTTTTAAGCAATATTTACTGTAATAGTTACTAAAACAATACAAACTTTACTTCTTTGTCCATTTTCCCTTTTGGACACCTTTTTTTTTGTCACCTGTGTATATCAAGTAAAACCTTCCTCTCCTTGGATCTTGGACTGTAGGCCTCCCTATTTTACTTTTTTTTTCAATCTAAATTTGGTGTTCAAATTCAATCTTTTTTTTTATTATTAAACATTTACTTTAAATACTATTAACTACAATGCTTACTAAATACAACAAAATTCCCTAAAATAAATGGAAAATGTTAATTAACCATATATAAAGCTGTATGTAGACTTTGAACTTGATACAACCTTGTTGAAACAGGCCTAAGCTGGTTTGCTGGTCTCCCAGCTTGGTATTAGCTGATTGTAAATGCCTTTCACGCTTTAAGACCAGCATACCAACTAGCAAACCGTCTAAGGTTGGTTTAGTCTGCACTACTACACTTACAGTAATCTGCCAAATGAGCATGACCAAATATTGGCCTGGCCAGTATATTGGTTTATCACTATCATATGGAGTATGTGATCAATCAGCATTGTCTGGCTTAGCTTCAGGTATCATACTGGGTGTCATTTGATGTGTAGTATCATGCATTAGTGGATTTTACCTCTATTGCTTACAATAACAAAGACTGGTCGAACTGTCCGCCTGTTATTTGATAAAGCCAGTCTCTGCTCATGCATTCTTACTGCAGTATTATCTGCATAAACTTGCATGCTTCCATGTTGTGAACATCGATGCTCATATTTACATTTTTTGTTTCACTTATCACGCGCTATTCACGCATCGTCATGACTGCAAAATGAAAACAGCATCAGTTATTCAGTACCTCCTCTCTAGTGCCGTCTGGGTCGTCCTCGAACACAGTGGTGGTGCTGCTCTCACTGGCTGTCGCAGCGGATGCTGGAGGGGACATGGCTGGAACAATGACGGGGTGTGGACCACCTCAAACTCTCCCCAGACTCCTCAGCATCCAGTAATCACAAACGCGTCGCACACCAATGCAACCAGCGCTTTTAAATCAGTCTGTCCATTCCGTCATGCATTTTGAAATTGAATTTCATCGCTTAATCCTGTTTGCAACACCTGCGATTTGATTAGGCAATTTGTGCACCGTATGCGCGCATATGCATCTTTTGAATGACTAACAATCGAAGAATCGTATTATAATCATATCAAACGCATGCATTAAAAAATCTGACTGGTGCGGATTCACAGAGCGTCTGATTAGCCGCCATACCTCCTGTACGATAACGCGAGCGTGAGACGCGTTTCTGACGCCATTAAAGAAAGAATGTGGTTTATGCCGCTCAAACTGAGTCCTTTGGCGAGGATTTGCAATTCCAAATTGGGAATGTTAGGAGCTGGATATTGTCGTTTCCGCAGGGAGAGGTTGAGGGGTGGGGAGGATGATGAGGAGGATGATGGTGGTGGTGGTGCTCGGTGAAGCTCCCGACAGCAGATGTCGACAACCGAACGCAAAGAAATGTACACGCTACTGGTGAAATCCACACATGCAATCAAAGAAATGAAATACTCTATACAATATATATAAAAAAAAACACATATATCCAACAAATAGTTTACAAATTAATGCAAGTTATTTTACTCTAAAAAGTTGCAACCTGTATTGCACTTTTACCCAATTTTGAATGTAATTACTGCTTAGTAAAATCAAGTTCTGACACATTGTGAGAATTTGAATGGATGGAAGCAAATATTTGTATATTGTAGATTCACTTGTTTGATTGCATGTGTCAATTTCACCAGTTTCAGTGTCTGTCGTGTTTTTGTTGTATTTTTAGTTTAATAAAACCATGATAATTTATTAGCCACTGCTAACTATTGCACACGTTACATAGCCATACCAGTCATTTTTCATGATTGCAATAATTGTGTTCCACCACTAAACTAGTACCAAACTACATACTGAACCTACGTTACAGTCAGTGAATGTGAAATAACAAAGCTTTCTATCTGACTTTTTCAGATTCAGCACCGCGGACAGCGACATACTGCAGCAGCTGAACATTGAAATGTTATGGAGAAAAGTTGCAAGGAATGTGAGGTTGTCATTATGCTTAACATCATATTTTTATGTTCCATAGGGAAAAAAAAGTCATACCGTCATACAGGTTTGGAACCACTTGAAGGTGAGTAAATGACAATTTCAATTTTTGGCTAAACTATTCTTTCAGTAGTACTACATACTTTAACTGCTTAGTGGTTAAAGGTTTTGGCTAAATGGATATCAATTTATCAGATGGTCAGTTGTTAGAATGTTCAATGGTTTACATTTGGGATATTTTTTCCCCCAGTCATCTTAAAGGCAAGATTTCCCCGAATTCACCCTATATTGTGCATATACAGTGCTTTTTAAATGTGCATATACATGGCATCTATTGGACTCACAAATAGTGTAGGCACTGTGAATGTTTATTGAAAAGTTACCGGCTGGAAATTCTTACAGCTATAAGTAATTCAACAGCCAACAGCTCAGGAGCTGTATGCAAGTTGCCAAATCTCCACCAGATAGCGCTATAGTATTTCCCTTATTTCAATGTTATGTTTTGTTCCCTGTAGATCCTCTGTTAGTAGTAGTGATTCAGCTTTATTTATAGTGACACATAATAACCAGATGATTATATAATAAACTGCCTATATACTCATTTAGACATGGATTCATACAGTTAACCAATATGTCTGTTATTTATTGTTAGACCTGGATAAATATGCTTTGACATGAAATTTATTTTACTTGCCATTTATTTTGACGTGAAAAAATGAGATTTTAGCATAATCAATGCTTATCACATTTTCAGGCATCCCTCAATCACAGGCAGCTGCATATGATGGATTCTTTCTAAATGTATTATGACAGACATTATGCGGTTTGTTAGATGACACACCTAACCCCGTTCTAATATCCTCAGGTGTTGTCACGAATTCGGTCCATGGACTTCCGTTTATTCAACACCAGAGGTCACCCTTTCCTTTATATTGACTCTCGCACACCACAAACTGTTGCATAGCACCCCAGACTACATATCCCATCATTCATTGCACGGTTTGCACACTGCACTCATTGCACACAGCTGTTTCGTATCACCTCACTCACTATATAACACCCACTCAAACCACCATTCTCTGCTGAGTATTGTTTAGCCTGTACCCCTTTCCAAGTCTCCGTGTTTTCCTCCTCTTTCCGAGTCTCCGTGTTTTGCCTTGCCTGTTTTTGCGGTTTCTGATCTTTGCCGGTTTTCCTGGATTTCTCCCTCTCGTCTCGCCCCTGTGATTCGGTCTGCCGATCGGTGACCTACGCTAGCCCTAGGACTATTCTTGTGTTTTTGCCCGCCATATACCTGTTTGCCATTGTTTGACCCTGCCTGTTATACCACGTCTCTTTAA
>NW_015505358.1:1898737-1905123 GCF_001515645.1 Sinocyclocheilus grahami | reverse complement strand
CATCAGATTTGGAGAAATGTAGCATTGCATCACTTGCTCAGCAACGGATGCTCTGCAGTGAATGGGTGCCGTCAGAATGAGAGTCCAAACAGCTGATAAAAACATCACAATAATCCACACCACTCCAGTCCATCAGTTAACATCTGGAGAAGACAAAAGCTGCATGTTTGTAAGAAACAAACCCATCAAGAAGATGTTTTTAACTTCAAACCGTTGCTTCTGGCTTCCTCCAGTGAAAAAGCAGTCTGGTCTGAATCAGGAGAGAAATCTGCACAGATCAAGCAGCGTTGACAAGCCAAAACAGCTCTAAACAAATATGTGACTGGATTTTGATGTGAGAGACAACATGAGATGGACTTTTTCACTGGAGGAAGTGTTGTTATGGATTAAAAGGAAATGTATTTTAGCTTGAAGCAATGGTTTGAAGTTAAAAAAGTCTTGATGATGGATTTGTTTCTTTTTTCTTCTCCAGATGTTAACTGATGGACTGGAGTGCTGTGGATTATTGTGATGTTTTTATCAGCTGTTTGGACTCTCATTCTGACGGCACCCATTCACTGCAGAGCATCCACTGGTGAGACACTGACGCAATGCTACATTTCTCCAAATCTGATGAAGAAACAAACTCATCCTAATCTTGGATGGCCTGAGGGTGAGTAAATTGTCAGCAAATTTTCATTTTTGGGTGAACTATTCCTTTAATTTATCATAATTTTAATCTCAAAACAATTTCTTTTTGATTTTGGGGTAAAATAATGCCCTAATATGTTTCGACATTTTCCAGGATTCTGTAGCAGCTGCAAAACTGCATGTATAAAATAATTTATGGCTTTTCTACATTGTATGCAGCTCACTGCACACATTAATGTAAAATGACTTTCATTGTGCAGTATCTGTCTCCAGTAATCCTCAGTTGTTTTTACTGTATTTAAAAAAAAATCATAATACAAACCCATCCGAGCCCCTCCACATTATTCAAATTGAATTCTTGCATTAACATACAAATAAAAAAAATATTTTGAGTTTTTTTCATTGACAGTGACTCTGTACCAAGAATCCTATTGAAGTTTCCTTTGAAATGCCTCGTCTGACACCCAAGATAATAATCTCAACGTCAGGTGGAAACTTCCCCGCAACGCAACAGTGACTGTGAAATTAGACTCGCGGCAAATTAAGTAAACTGCATGAGGAGAATGGAGGATGGATCTGTGCCTCTGAAAATAAAGATTTTGATCTGAGATGTGACCTGGAAGTGTTTTTATAAGATTCACCCAATGAGAAAAGGGTAGGTTTACCCTCTTCAAGGTTTTAAGTCTTATGGAAGGCAGTTAATCAATAGTAATAGTAATAGATTCACAGTGGTGGATTTTCACCGCTCACTTTGTTCCACACAGAATTCCCTGTGAAAACACACTGATGTCTCCACAGAAGAGAAAGCTTTGCCTGTATTGAATTAGGTCAGAAGTGAAATAGATTGGTACATAATACAGCTGGAGATTTGTCAAAAGAATATTCACAATATAACAAAATGCCGCTATGAATGCATGGCCAAAGTGATGCATCACGTGAGTGTTTCATCAGTAATCAGTTACTAGTCCCACTGTAGTCGTCGTGTTTGATCTGACGTGTTGTGTCTTTGTAAGTTTTTGTTTTAGGAGTCATAAGGTTTAAAGTTTCTGCCTACAGACTGCGATGGTGCCGTGGGATCTCACTAATGTCAGGTGGGTAACCTCATCTCGATTGCTTTGCAGTTTCTATGGAAACAGGGCACTTTATGGTTTTCGGAGATGCTATAAATTGAGCTTCCCTAAACTTTCAGATCCTTTGGTGATGCCTGCAAAAAAGACGTTTTCAACCTTTCTTAATGTGAATGTTGTTTTCCATTGTTTTTAATAATTAAGGTTCTTTATTGGAAACTATGGTTCCATAAAGAACTTTTATAGGGATAGTTCACCCAAAAATAAAAATTCTGCTATTGATTACTCACCCTCATGTCATTCTAAACCCGTAAGACCTTCGTTCAGCTTCTGAACACAAATTACGATATTTTTGATGAAATCCGAGAGCTTTCTGAGCCTGCATAGACAGCAAGGGAACCATCACGTTCAAGGTAGTAAAGACATCGTTAAAATAGTCCATGTGACATCAGTGGTTCAACTGTTATGTTATGAAGCTACGATAATACTTTTTGTGCGCAAGAAAAGAATAATAACGACTTTATTCAACAATTCTTCTCTTCTGTGTCAGTCTCTGCCGCCATTCATGAGAGCACCACAAAGTTTTTGCGCACAAAAAGTATTCTCGTAGCTTCATAAAATTATGTTTTCAGTTGCGTTGCTGTCTATGCAGGGTCAGAAAGCTCTAGGATTTCATCAAAAATATCTTAATTTGTGTTCAGGAGATGAACGAAGGTCTTACGGGTTTGGAACGACATGAGGGTGAGTAATTAATGACAGAATTTTCATGTTTGGGTGAACTAACCCTTTAACATCCATGGAAACTTTCCATTCCCAAAAGGTTCTATATGGTGGAAAAAGGTTCTTTAGATTATTCAAATATTCATATTCAAATGAAAAAAATGGTTCTTTTAAGAACTGTTCACAGAAAGGTTCTTTGGTGAAACAAAAAAAGGTTCCAAAAAACACCCTTTTATTTTTACGATTGTCATTAATTTATTTTGCCTTTGTAGTGAAAAATGACTTGGAAATGTTCTCAATAGGTTTTCTGAAATCACATGATCTACTGTACCTGAAGTTTCTTCGGAAAATGCAAAGTCAACGTAATTTTGAACATGCATTTATGATCTTTGCACTTCATCCCGTCAAAAGCATTGAATTTGGATGGAGACTTCATGTTCAGACGAAAAATGTAGGTTCATAAATTTTCTTTGCGTGCTTATGCTGACCCTTAAATAGTGCTGTAAAAAAACCGCAAAAATATGATAATATTGTTATTAATACTATTATAGTTTTTATTAATAGTTTGAATTTATTTTTATATTTTATATTTTCATTTTCATTTTAGTTTAAGTTTTATAAAAAAACAAATTTTAATATGTCTGTAGTTTTTTTTATTAATTTTTATTTCAGTTTTACTTATTCTTGTACATTAAGTTAAACTAAATGAAAATGAGAAATGTTTCCTTGGCAATTAGCTGAAATAAAGTAAGTTTAAGTGTTAGTATTTTATTTTATTGCAGATTTATTTTATTTCTAGTGACAAAAAATGTTTTCGGTAACATTTTTCTTTTTTAATCTTTGCTAATATTAGTTAATAAAAAATACACTGTTCATTGTTAATGTTAGCTCAGGTCCATTAAATAATATTAACAGATACAATGTTTGATTTTTAATAATATATTAGTAAATATTGCAATTAACATCAACTAATAAATGTTTTAGTGGTATTTTTCATTGTTAGTTCATATCATTAAACTGATGTTAACAAATGGAACCTTACTGTAAAGTGTTACCATGTTTTTTTTAATGGTTTTAGTTAATAACCCTGAGCCCATTCAATGAAATGAGCTGAAATTACACACTTCACCTTTAAAGCAAACATTTCAGTGAATCTGTTAGAAATGCCGTCCATTTCCCCCCAGCAGAGACCAGAGACTCGGCCAGATCACGTAACGCTGTTTTTTCAGAGCAAAGCTCCACCAGGGCAAAAGATTGGGCCGGTGAGGGTCGAACACAAAGCTGCAAATGGACAGCGAGCATGAAGAAGCAGGGAGCCAGTGAAGTGCTTCAGCAGAAGCTGAAGTGGAACGGGACGTGTTGTGCTGCCTGTACAGATAAAACACACACAGCACACAAACCCCAATCACCACTAATAGTCCCACTCTTCTGTCTGATAAGCGCTGAGGATTTGCATTAGGCTGAGAGCGCTGTGAAGCCTCTGTCTGTGTGTGCTGAGCACCATATGGGCTTTCTAGCTTTTGGCCCGAGCGCTCTGTATGTTCTAGCAGCCAAAAGCTCCACATACATGCATCCCTCAGTGGCAGAGATGAGCAAATCTCCCGGCATGTTTGGCCATGATATGAGCAGGACAGAGAAGCAGGGTTGGGGAGTAACTAACAAAAGTGACTACACTAACCTGACTGCATTTTCCAATAAAACTAGCACTGTTTACTAACACAGAGAACTGCATCAGTGTTTTTAATATTGTTTTGTGCACACTGGTGAGTCAAGCATCAAATACGCTTAACTAAATTGTCTTTGTCATATGTAAGTAATCAGTGAGTTTGGGTTTGGACATTCATATTAACAAACTCAAAAATACTCAAAAGTTTGAGGTTAATGTTTTTTTTATGTTTTTGAAAGATGCTCACCAAGGTTGCATTTATTTGATGAAAAAATACTGTAAAAACACTAATATTGTGAAATATTATCCCTGTTTAGAATATATTTTGTAATATATTTTAACCTCCTGAGACCTAGAAAAAAACGTTTTGTGAATTTAGTATTTTTTCGTGTCATTACATTGATTAGAGCATAAGACATTTTTTTTTTTAGAAAATTGATATTTTATTCATATGTAATGCTATGTTCTCTGTAGAGGACACCGGGACTCAATACAAAAAAAAAAAATATAATAATAAAAAGACATGAATGAACATGAATAGGCAAAAACAATAAATCATAAATACATTTTTAGGTTTCAGGATTGTTTTTTATACCAAACTTTGTATAAAGATGATTCTCAACTTATGAAAGATAATGAATGATATAACAGGATGATTTGATGTACCATTTTGCTAATACAAAAAAATATATATAATAATAAAAAGACATGAATGAACATGAATAGGCAAAAACAATAAATCATAAATACATTTTTAGGTTTCAGGATTGTTTTTTATACCAAACTTTGTATAAAGATGATTCTCAACTTATGAAAGATAATGAATGATATAACAGGATGATTTGATGTACCATTTTGCTTTATGCAGTATGTGTGTAAAATGGCCATAAGAGGGTTTTCCCATTATATACAATATATATATATATTTATACTGTATCTCATTTGCATATTAATATGTTCTTTGGGCAACATGTAATGAAAAAAGAAGTGTAATAATGGGAGTAATAATTGGCAAGATTTTCATAATAATATCTAATATTTCATAGGAATATTGAAATATATTTTATTTCCCTATTCATTTGTTGTGTCTCCTAAAATGCGTAATAAACATGATTTTAGTGTCCTCTACAGTGGACATGTATGAAATCAACGTCCTGTTTCGTAACAGAAGGTCATATTTTGATTTGAAACCCCATAACATTTTCCTGAGATATTGATTTATGACAAACAGTTTAAACATTTGTCATATTTAAATGATAATTACAAAATAAGATCATATTTCCATAAGAGTGTTAAATTTGATCACTAAATTAATGTCAGCCTTTTTTAAAGACCAAGGACAGGGAGTGGTCATGGAGAAACGTCCAAACATGTGGTATCTCTGAAAAGCCCCGAATGTGCTCTGTACAGGACATCCAGACTTAAAACTGTGCACTGAAATATAATGTCCTCTACTGAGGACAGAGGGTCTCAGGAGGTTAATATGTAATTTATTTCAGGATTCTTTGATGAATAGAAAGTTCAAAAGAACAGCATTTATTTGAAATATAAATCTTTTGTAACATTGTCTTTACTGTAGCTTTTGATCAATTTAATGTGTCCTTCCTAAATAAAAGTATTATCTCTTTTAAAAATATAGGGTTAGTATATAGTTAACTAAAACTGCAACTAAAATTGAAACATTTCTCATCTCATGTACTAAAATAACTAAAACAAAAAGTAAAATAAAATTAGAAACTATAGAGACATAAAGATGTGTGTGTGTGTGTGAAAATGAAATGAAAACTAGTAATAAATACTGATTCAAAATATTTATAAAAATGATAATACTATCTCATCATTACTAAAATAATAGACAGACAGATGATAGATAGATAGATAGATAGATAGATAGATAGATAGATAGATAGATAGATAGATAGATAGATAGATAGATAGATAGATAGATAGATAGATAGATGTAATGATTGTAGAGATTGTATTTTTATTTTTAACTTTTGTACTTTATGTCTGATTATTCCTGCATTACAAAAAAAACTTTTAACGTAAAAAAAAGGGCTATGATCAAATCATGTTTTATAATTTCTCATCTCATGTACTAAAATAACTAATAAATAAAACAAAAAGTAAAATAAAATTAGAAACTATAGAGACATAAATATGTGTGTGTGTGTGTGAAAATGAAATGAAAACTAGTAATAAATACTGATTCAAAATATTTATAAAAATTATAATACTATCTCATCATTACTAAAATAATAGACAGACAGACAGACAGATGATAGATAGATAGATAGATAGAT
>NW_015505358.1:1881640-1898713 GCF_001515645.1 Sinocyclocheilus grahami | reverse complement strand
GTAATGATTGTAGAGTTGTATTTTTATTTTTAACTTTTGTACTTTATGTCTGATTATTCCTGCATTACAAAAAAAACTTTTAACGTAAAAAAAAGGGCTATGATCAAATCATGTTTTATATAATCTGATACTTTATATTTTTGATTTATATTCATTGACGTGTTGTTGATATGTCCTATTGAAACAGGAAGATGGAGCAGGACATATCGAAGGCAAAATAATGTAAATAATGACAGAATATTCGTTTTTGGGTGAACTGTCCCATTAAGTGTATACATACTGTGATTTGTTTTACCAGAATATACACTCTTAAAAATAAAGGTGCTTCACGATGCCATAGAAGAACCTTTTTGTCTAAATGGTTCCATAAAGAACCTTTAACATCTGAAGAACCTTTCTGTTTCACGAAAGGTTCTTTGTGGTGAAAGAAGGTTCTTCAGATTACAAAAAGTTAAGAAAGAGATGGTTCTTTAAAGAACCTTTGACAGAATGGTTCGTTGTGGAACCAGAAATGGTTCTGCTATGGCATCGCTTGAAGAACCTTTTGAAGCACCTTTATTTTTAAGAGTGTAGCTGGAAAATAAGCCACAAAACTCCCATGTTCTTCAAGCAGCTTCAGTGTATTTTTGTTAGTAGCAGCTCGACTGCAGTTTAACTGCTTTGAATTGAGAATATTGTAACTTAAATCAGTCTCAGAAACTTCTCACCACAGCGGAGGAAGATGAATTTATGGTGATCTCCTTCACATAGCCGCTGGTTTCCACCAACAGCCTCCTCATTTCTTGGGAATGAAGGATGTGACGTGCTATTAATGTTAATCTGCTTTTTCCTGCAGCCGACCACATCTCATTTATTGGAGAAAATAACCCGCTGTTATTCTTTTTTTAAATAATAACACGTGGCCCGTAAAACATGTGCACTGTCCTTGAGGCATGTATTCTGTGGGCGAATGTTTCTGATGAAACACTGTTTCATTTAGTCTCACTCCTGATGGAAGTGGAAAGGCTTTGCTCAGATCAAACATTTATGTAATGATAATCAGGATTAAAGCCCAGCTCAGATAAAAGGAAGCGAACTATAGGTGGGGATCCGTTTCAACACATTTTAATAGGTGTTCCATATTCTTTTTCATCCTCTTTTCAGTCTTTTTCTGACTTCGCTGCAAGTTCATTCGTGCTGTCAGATTTTAGGCTCCCCGTCAAACCTGAAAACCATTTCGGCTTCAAGCGCTCAGTCCAGTTTGGCTCTCGATGCTTCATGATCGGTGTAAACTGACTCAGAGGTTCAAAGCGGGCGCTCTGTGCGAACTCAAGAATTTATGATGCTTCCTTTCTTTAGGACGATTAAAAATCTGTCATGCAAACTGGGAAAAAAGTGCAACTATATTTTGCGGTTTTACGGGATCTTTTGAGTCACAAATGCTACGAATGTCCTGTGCAATATGTGATACAGCTGCTTTTTCATGAGTGTGTCTGATACACAAGAGATTAAAAACAACATTGAATGTGCTTTAAGCTTTTTCTTTCTTTCTTTTTCCAGAAAGGACAAGCTGCATTTTTAAAGGGAGATCAAACAAAACACTGGAAGAACATCATGAAGTTTGAAGTGGAGCATCACCTGAGAACCTCAGCCTTCACCTGAGTATAAACACTTATAAATCAGGTCAAAGTGGAGTTTGACTCCAGAAACAATTAAGGCAGCAGTAAGTATATGGAAACGCAGCACACAAAGAGCTGTGATTAAAAGCCTGAGGAGCCGAGAGAAGCGATTGCTCCTCTCTGAACCTGCTTACTTCTGAGATTGCTCTTGAGAGTGAGTCATGTTGTTGGATTTTTCGTATTGCAGCTGTTCTACTTATCATTTAAAGAAATATTCCTAGTTGTGTTCAGCTTAATGTCTATGAGAAGCATCTGTCAATTAGCCTACTACAGACGATTATTTTGATATAGAGGATAGTCTATAGTGATGCAAGTCGAGGCCAGAGGATTTATTAGCAGAAATATGAAGCTCTTAGTTTTGTTAAAGCACTTAAATGAATTATTCAGTATTTTTTTCTTGTCAATATGCACCTTTCTGTACAAAGGTCTCTTCTGCTCACCAAGGCTGCATTTATTTGATCAAATATACAGTAAAAACAGTAAAATATTATTACCATTTAAAATAGCTATTTTCCATGAGAATATCTGTTAAAATGTAATTTATTTCTGTGATCAAAACTGAATTTTCTTCAGTGTCACATGATCTTCAGAAAGCTGCTGCAATCATATGCTAATCTGCTGCTCAAGAAACATTTCTGATTATTATCAATGTTGAAAACAGTCGTGCTGCACAATATTTTTGAGGAAACCATCATGCATTTTATTTTTCAGGATTCTTTGATGAATAGAAAGTTCAGAAGAACAGCATTTATGTGAAATAGAAATATTTTGTAACATAAACATCTTATTTGATCAAATTAATGTGTCCTTTCTGAATAAAAGTATCAAAGTAAAATAAAAAAGACTATACTCCTAAAAGTCGATATATTTTATGCCTTATAAAGATTACATATATATATATATATATATATATATATGATTTACTTTTGCATCTTTTTCACTCAGGAACTGATACTAAATTATTAAATTAAATTATGGAGAAACAGCAAGTAACATTGATTTAATTGTGAAATTTTGAAGCAGAAAGACTGAAATAGTGTTTTCTTGTCAAATATTCTCCAATAATCCTTGTTTTATTCAAAAATTCGAAAAATATTTTTTACAGTGCACTGTTTCTTGTACATTCATTTACATTTTTGAAATCCTGATGTTTTCAAGATACTTGTCGTTAAAGTCCCGTCTTGCATATTACCTCTTCAATTTTAATCACATGTATGTCACAATATGGAAGTAAAAATGGGTTTGTAAATATTGTTTCAAATATTGAACTGCAAAAAGGTGGTTGAAAATAGTAAAAAAATAAACTGAAGCGTACACTGTAAAATATATTTTAAGTTTAAGTAAATAAAACAAAGATTATTGGAGTATGTTTTACAAGAAAATACAATTTCTGTGTTTCTACTTCAAAACGTCACATTTAATATGGTGTGTTACTTGCCGTTTCTTTGTAATTAATTGTGTAATTTATTTCTGAGTGAAAATTGTTACCACATCAAATTTGTTTAGTGTACAGCACCTTTTCCCCATGTAAACTTTAAATCTTGATGTTTTTTTTATCTGAAAATTAATTCAACCACTCATAAGTGTTTATGTATGCACATATGAGTATATTTAAGCCTTTAAACCGTGCTGTCAAACTGAGGATGGAGAATATTTGCTTCTATAAGCTGTAGCTCACATGCACTCGCTCAGGTACATTTCCAGAATCCTAATGCTTGAATGACCTGAAAATGAAGATGTATTCTGGATGCAATCTCTCTCTCGCTGATGTCGTTTGCGAGCACCGTCACTCATGCATGCAGATCAGCGGTAACCCGAGCTGGAGCACATCGTTTTATTAGATTGCTCGGCACAGGGAAAGTGAAATGTGGGCTAATTGCAAAAGAACAAGACTAATCTCAACTTTATATAGGCTACAGCGGGGGGCACGGTTTGATCTCACAGCTACCTGACTTCACTGACAATTGCAAGAGCAGTCGAGTGTCTCCGGAGACTCGTGTCTTATTGGCTTTAAACACTTTTTCTTTTTTCTTTTTTTTTGGTCCTTCATTGACAGGCTTCTTTAAAAGTACAGTATGTTTTATTTAAGGAATATTTCACCCAGAAATGCACATTTGCTGAAAATGTGCTCACATTCAGGCCACCCGGGGTGTAGATGAGTTTGTTTCTTCATCAGGTTTGGAGAAATGTAGCACTGCATCAGTGTCTCACCAGTGGATGCTCTGCAGTGAATGGGTGCCGTCAGAATGAGAGTCCAAACAGCTGATAAAAACATCACAATATTCCACAAGTAATCCACAGCACTCCAGTCCATCAGTTAATGTCTTGAGAAGACAAAAGCTGCTTGTTTATAAGAAACAAATCCATCAAGTCCTTTTTTACTTCAAACCGTTACTAAAATACGAGCCCTCTATCCATAATAACGCTTCCTCCAGTGAAAAAGTGTTCTGGTCTGAATCAGGAGAGAAATCTGCAGAGATCAGGCACCGTTTACAAGCCAAAACAGCTCTAAACAAATAAGTGGCTGGATTTTGATGTGAGAGACAACAGGAGATGGACTTTTTCACTGGAGGAAGTGTTATTATGGATTATGGACTATTTTGGCTAGAAGCAACAGTTTGAAGTAAAAAATGTCTTAATGCTGGATTTGTTTCAGCTTTTGTCTCCTCCAGATGTTAACTGATGGACTGGAGTGCTGTGGATTATTGTGATGTTTTTATCAGCTGTTTGGACTCTCATTCTGACGGCACCCATTCACTGCAGAGCATCCATTGCTGAGCAAGTGATGCTACATTTCTCCAAATCTGTTCAGATAATGAAACAAAGAATGATATTACTAATATATGAAGTGTTTTTTACAAAAGTAAAACTGGTTGTGAAAACAAGCAGTTTGTAGAAACACAAAATGACCCCCATCAGTCGTTTAATCAGCTTGATTTGTCACTGATGTACAGTGGTGTGTAATAGTGGCTGTACAGGTTGAGATGTTCACTCAGTAGGTGTCTGTGTGGTGTCTAGTGTGAATCGCATGTTAACGCTCATGTTTGCCGCTGGCGCCGTGTGAGGATTTCAACAGGGCAGTCATGTGCAATGGCACAAAAACAGAACATATCATTTCTAGTGAATGAACAAACACACCTGTAAAAACGCTGAGATGAACCGTGCATGAAGAAATCTGCTGTTGTGCCCTACAAAATAAGTCACTTTACAAAATCACTTACATTTTAGTACCATGTGTTTTTAGTCATGCTGACATGATCGTATTCTGTCATGAATTAAAACACGGTAAGGTTTGAAAGTCTCTTCTGCTCACCAAGACTGCATTTATTTGATCAGAAATACAGTAAAAACAGTGAAATATTATTACCATTTAAAATAGCTTTTTTTTTTCTATCATCGACATACTATTATAGTTTTTTGTTAATATTTTGAATTTTTTTGATTGAATCAGATTTTTATTTTAATATTTTAATTGTTTCATTGTTCGTTCATTTTAATTTGTTTTTGTCATTTTGTTGTGTTTTGTCATTTTTATTAGATTTTTTTTTATGTCTATAGAGTTTTTATTAAGTTTTAGCTTTTAGTTCTAGTTTATTTCATTATTTTAATACTTAAACTAAACAAAAATGGGAAATGTTAAATAAGCAGAAATAAAATGTTTATTTCAAGTAATGAAAATGTTTGTTTTTATGGTTTTAGTTAAATAATAACCCTGGTTGAAAACAGTTGTGCTGCTTAAAATGCTTCACGGTTTTGACAAAAATATTTTGTAATATTCTTAATAACTTTGTTAATGTCTTTATTGCCATTTTTGATCAATTGAATGCATACTTGCTGATTAAAAGTATTAATTCCATAAAAAAAGAAAGCATACTGATCTGAAAGTTTTGAACAGTAGTAACTACAGCAGTACATGATATTAAAACAGCATTTCCATCTCATTTTTCTTCCATAAGGATATTCATCAGGATGTGGAGCAGTACGGCCATCAGGAATCGACCGGTGCTAAGAACCTGCTCTTTTTGACCAGCAGATCGATGACGTCAATGAAAAAGAAAGTCATTTCAGAGGTGGAACAAGTTCATGCATTTTGATGAAAGATTTCAGGTAAGAAATTTTTCTCTTAATATTTACATGTGCTGCTGTGTCATTCACAATAAAACCAGGAATGCCAATTAAGAAATCAATTGGAATGCATGCTTAATTTGAAATCTATGAAATCCATATTTTCCATATCCATATCCACATTTTAATAATAATAAAAAAAAAAATTAAAAAAAATGAGATTCAGTGATTCAGACCAGGGGCCCGTTCTTCATACGTCGCTTATCACATCCAAGATGATATCATCGCGCTAATCAGGATCTGGCTAATTGGGTTCTTCGAACACACCTGCTGTTGATGATTATTATGGCTGGATTGAGTTATCTGAGATAATTGCGCGTTCATGGGTTGGTTTAAAATGGGCTATGTATCGATACTCGAAACCCCGATCAGCAATGCAGCGATTGGCTGGCGGCAAGACAGCAACGTAATGACATCATATAATTAATAAAGACACCTGACGAAAAACTTGACCAATTTCTGGACTTTTATAAGAAAATGGTATAATAGATCAATGAAATGTGCACTGTTTTTATTTTATTTTATATTTTTTACATGATTCGCAATGATTTATATTCACGATGTCTCATATTTGTACAGGCTTTACATTTTTATTTCAATGTAGTAATTAGCAATTCATTTAATTTTATATTTGAACAGATTTGTTACGTGACGTTTAAAGTTTCTCAAGGGTCAAGATCATGTTATCTGCATCTCCTGCGCTCCATCAAGCCACTCAGCTGTCAGCACTCAAATTAATGCACGACTCTACATTATCTGTACAGCATGTGTGTAAGACTCGAATACAATTATGAAGTAAGAATTTTATGATGAATAAATCTTTCAGTGAGTAAAACCGGCTGTCTATAGTATTAAAGACTACACAACATTATTATATTATCTTTAAATTAATTTTTAAATGATTTATTTAAAATTATTGTCCCTGTATTAGTAGGGTACTCTTGTAATAAAGTAGCGGTGGTAGCAGACAGATTTTAAGTATCAGTTCTGCTTAAAAAGATGCAATCTAATCCTTGTTACATGAAATAAGCTGCTCCCGAGCAGGTTTAAGTTTACGGACCTGTTGTTATGACAGCAACTCCAGGATGAGCTTCGAAGAACCAAACTATCCAAGATCAGGCCAAATCATAAAACCAATCTTTTTCTTTGTATTAACGCACATTTTTAGTTTCAATGAACTCAAAATTTTAAGGCAGCCAGGTTACTTTAAGCTAAAACAACAATAATTTTTTGAAGCCAACATTTTTTTTCATTTTCAGTTTAACTAAAATAACTCAAATTAAAATTGAAGTAAAAAATATTTAAAAACTAAAACTTAAATTACAAAATCACAAAAAATTACCAAAACTTCAACTAAAATGAAAATGAAAATGTAACGTAATAAAAAACTGTATTAATATAAAAATATAATAAAAAATTTTTTTGAAGGCAACATTTCTCATTTTCACTATTAACTAAAAGAACTACAATTTAAATTGAAATGTAATATTAAAATAAAAATGTAATAAAAAACTTTAATATATATATAGTAAAAATAAAAGTATATAATAATATAATATAATATAATAATAAAAAAACTTTAATATTTATAATCTAATTATAATTTGTTACATTTAAAATAGTAACAAAAAATATGATATTAAAATAACCCTGATTCAGACTCCATGTGTTTTTTTTGTTGTTGTTTTTTTTTTTAACTTATGAATATGAATATAGTCAGACTGCAGTTGTGCACCTGATGTGGTTTTTCTGTCCAGATGAGAACTGCTGTTTCATTCAATCTAAATGAGCGCTGGACTCAGGTGTAGGTAGACTTCATCCCATCCTGTTTAGGACAAAAACATGGCACAGAGGACACAAAACACGAGCCCTGTCTGAAAACACCTCTATTTTTAGTCATTTCGAGGTGTTTCAGTCTGTATGGTACCAAAAGTGCATTTCTTTCTCCAAAGTGTCCTCGGTTATGTTCGACCCTACACATTAAGGTCCCAAAAGGCCAATAGAAGCAAAAAAAGGAAATAAAAAGGCAAAGTGAGGACAGGACACTTTCTGTAAAGATCCCTGGAGAAATAAAAAAAAGAAGAGCCACAGAAACGTTTGAAATGGCTTTTCTCAGTCTGACTTATTTTTGAAGTGTTTTTAGGTCAGGTAATTAGTATTAATTATGTCCAGCCTAGATTTGAGCACATTTAGCTATTTAAAACACTGAAATTGCATGTTGTGAGGATTTGAGGTTTGGAAACGGCAGTCTAGCGCTCAATGATTTCCCAAGGCTGTTCTGTTTCAGCTTGCGTGGTCATCTTCATACATAATGGATCAGACTCCAATCGGAGCCCTGCTGTTTTAAAGGCTTTTCTATGTCCCCTACACACTACGCTTAGATCACACGCATATGCAAGGTGTCACCAACATGCTTCATTAGAGGAACAAATCCCACATTATTACAGAATGAATAATGCTAATTTAAGAGTGTAAACCAACTGCATTTGCATATGCATTATTATATGCACATGATGGCTACTTCTTGCTTTGATAAATAATCAAGTTTCCTAAAGTTAGGGTTGGTAAGATTTGTAAAATATTTTTGAAAGTGACCTCTGATCACCAAGGCTGCATTTATTTAATGTAAAATATAGTAAAAACTGTTATATTGTGAAATATTCTTACAATTCTAGGCCCTATCATTTCCGCGCTGTGGAAAACATGGACGGAATCGTGGAAAAGTCAGAAAAATGGAATTTACTGTATAACGAGGAATTTGCCAAATTTTGGATGGATGAATGAAAAGTAGGTCAGTACGCTTCAGGGGCGTAGAATTTAGTAGAGGTGCTATGACTTGTTCCTATCAATATCCAGCGACTACTAAATTGTCCCTAGCAATACCTTTGATCAAACAATTATATATATATACAGTATCTCACAGAAGTGAGTACACCCCTCACATTTTTGTAAATATTTTATTATATCTTTTCACGTGACAACACTGAAGAAATTACACTTTGCTACAATGTAAAGTAGTGAGTGTACTGCTTTGATAAATAATCAAGTTTCCTAAAGTTAGGGTTGGTAAGATTTGTAAAATATTTTTGAAAGTGACCTCTGATCACCAAGGCTGCATTTATTTAATGTAAAATACAGTAAAAACTGTTATATTGTGAAATATTCTTACAATTCTAGGCCCTATCATTTCCGCGCTGTGGAAAACATGGACGGAATCGTGGAAAAGTCAGAAAAATGGAATTTACTGTATAACGAGGAATTTGCCAAATTTTGGATGGATGAATGAAAAGTAGGTCAGTACGCTTCAGGGGCGTAGAATTTAGTAGAGGTGCTATGACTTGTTCCTATCAATATCCAGCGACTACTAAATTGTCCCTAGCAATACCTTTGATCAAACAATTATATATATATACAGTATCTCACAGAAGTGAGTACACCCCTCACATTTTTGTAAATATTTTATTATATCTTTTCACGTGACAACACTGAAGAAATTCCACTTTGCTACAATGTAAAGTAGTGAGTGTACAGCTTGTATAAATTTGCTGTCCCCTCAAAATAACTCAACACACAGCCATTAATGTCTAAACCGCTGGCCACAAAAGTGAGTACACCCCTAAGTGAAAATGTCCATATTGGGCCCAAAGTGTCAATATTTTGTGCGCCCACCATTATTTTCCAGCACTGCTTTAACCCTCTTGGGCATGGAGTTCACCAGAGCTTCACAGGTTGCCACTGGAGTCCTCTTCCACTCCTCCATGACGACATCACGGAGCTGATGGATGTTAGAGACCTTGAGATGCTCAATGGGGTTTAGGTCTGGAGACATGCCCTTGAACATCATATTTCAGCAACTTGTAGACTTACTTTCAGTTACTAACAAGATTTTCAACTTTTGTGAAATAGTTAATTATTATAGTTAAGGTTAAAACGAAAAAATATATAATTCTATTTTTTTGCTGTTGAACCATGGCTTTTATTTATTGTAATGTGAGTCCCTTAAGCCTTTAACGCTCTTGGTTCGCCACCCACATTCAACACAATGGCAGACTACACAGGAAATTGATATTCAGCCTCTTGCGGCATGGCTGAACATTTTATATCAAAGAGAAACCCGACTTTGATGTGTTACTATTATGGCTGGAGATCTAAGACTGGAAAGTGTCAAATGAGTCTGATTGTGCAGAGCTGTTCGACGCGGCTGATGTTTGTGACGGGCCGCTGAGAAGCACATCATCTTTCTGTCCCGTGTGATGTTTGCTAATGCTGGAGCTCCTACTGACCAAAACAAACACTCTGAAAGGACAGAAGACTGAACTGTGATGAGCAGAGCGGCCACTTATGCGCAATTCAGTCTTCAATGATTATTAGAAACTTCAGATGAGTTATTATAGTTAGCTACAACTAAAACCATTTAAAAAATACATTTTTGTTACTTGAAATAAACGTTAAATGAAAAATGCAAATGTTCGTAAATTGTACCCTAACGAAAATAATGGAACTAAACTAAAACTGAAATAAAAATTCATAAAAACTATATAGCCGTTTAAAAAAAACAAACTTTACAAATGATGAAAACACAGCAAATTGACCAAAACAAAAAAAAATTTAAATGAAACCACAAAATCTAAAAATAAAACCTAATTCAAACAATATTAGAAATTGTGAAAAAGTATTACAAAATGAATCCACTATTTGCATTAATATTAATGCACATAATAGATTAGAATTTTATGATACATTTTAAGCCCATCCAGTGTTATTTTAATATCGTTGAGATATTATTATAGTTTTTAATAATCATTTGAATGTATTTATTTTTTTATTTTTTTATTTGATCATTTTAAAAGTTTCTCTATAAGAAGGCGACCAGAATTCATGTTGATTTCATGTTGACTGCCTAAAAATGTCTGAATGGCATTGCTTTAGAAAATATCAAAACAAGCGTCATTTTATCATTGCATGCCGTGACGTTCAGACATTTAATGTGGCTTAATGTCCAAATACTTTAGGGCTGCTGTATATGGATGAAAAAATATATATATATCCTAAACTGTTGCAAAACCATAAAAAGAAATGAAAATGTGATGAGGCCATCATTAATACATGCATTTATGAATCTGTTTCACATCAGATCTGCTCGTAGCCTGAGGAGAAAACTCAGCGTAATGTTTTAAAATCATAAAGCTCAGTCTTTCCTCTTTAATCCAATGATCCAAAACTCATGGAAATGTCAGAATGTTTCACCCTGAAGAAACAGCTTTTTATCCAGAAAAAAAGAAAGGCTAAAAGAACAACTTCAAAACATCATGATATATATGAGTTACTCCTTTTGATATTGACAGGAGTTTGATGTACAAAATGATTTATGAAAATAGTCATGTTAATGACACAGTGACTAAATGATGACAATGTTCTTTAAATAAATAGTTCAACCAAAAATGAAAGTTTGCTGAAAATGTGCTCACCCTCAGGCCATTGGAGATTAGGATGAGTTTGTTTCTTCCTCAGATTTGGAGAAATGTAGCATTGCATCACTTGCTCAGCAACGGATGCTCTGCAGTGAATGGGTGCCGTCAGAATGAGAGTCCAAACAGCTGATAAAAACATCACAATAATCCACAGCACTCCAGTCCATCAGTTAACATCTGGAGAAGACAAAAGCTGCGTTCATTAAGACATTTTTAACTTCCATAATCCATAATAACGCTTCCTACATTGAAAAGTCCATCTCCTGTTATCTCTCACATCAAAATCCAGCCACATATTTGTTTAGAGCTGTTTTGTCTTGTAATCTGTGCTTGCTCTCTGCAGATTTCTCTCCTGATTTCATTGGAGGAAGCATTGGACTAAGCAACGGCTTGACGTTAAAACGTCTTAACGCTGGATTAGTTTCAGCTTTTGTCTTCTCCAGATGTGAACTGATGGACTGGAGTGCTGTGGATTACCTGTGGATTACTGTTATGTTTTTATCAGCTGTTTGGACTCTCGTTCTGACGGCACCCATTCACTGCAGAGCATCCATTGCTGAGACACTGACGCAATGCTACATTTCTCCAAATCTGATGAAGAAACAAACTCATCTACATCTGGGATAGTCTGAGGGTGAGCTATTTTCAGCAAATTTTCTTTTTTGGGTGAACTATTCAATTAATTGATAGCAAGGTGTCTGCTGTGTAGTTAACTACAGCAAATGAAGTGACAGGCACTTTAGAACAGTATACTCAAATTAATTTGCATAACATATCAGCAGTGTGTTTGCCTCGAACGCTCCTGTGGGGTATGAAGCGAATGAAAGAACGTCTTCTTCAAAGCAGGCACACATTAAAGACATCTAGTCTGAAACTTCTGTTTTAAAACTGGAAGCATATTCTATTCTAGCTGATTTTTAGCAGGAAGGATTTGAAATTAAAATTCTCATGAACGCTGCAAGTAGAATGGAGACGTGTGATAGATGCTGTACATTAGAAAACATTGCAGCACAGACGATAAGACCACCTTCTGCTAAACTGCAGGACTCTGCAAATGATTTTTAGAGACATGTTTTGGATTTTATTTTTTCAAAGAATGTATAGATTAAGTGCAGAATTAAAAAAGGGATAGTCTGAGGGTGAGCTATTTTCAGCAAATTTTCTTTTTTGGGTGAACTATTCAATTAATTGATAGCAAGGTGTCTGCTGTGTAGTTAACTACAGCAAATGAAGTGACAGGCACTTTAGAACAGTATACTCAAATGAATTTGCATAACATATCAGCAGTGTGTTTGCCTCGAACGCTCCTGTGGGGTATGAAGCGAATGAAAGAACGTCTTCTTCAAAGCAGGCACACATTAAAGACATCTAGTCTGAAACTTCTGTTTTAAAACTGGAAGCATATTCTATTCTAGCTGATTTTTAGCAGGAAGGATTTGAAATTAAAATTCTCATGAACGCTGCAAGTAGAATGGAGACGTGTGATAGATGCTGTACATTAGAAAACATTGCAGCACAGACGATAAGACCACCTTCTGCTAAACTGCAGGACTCTGCAAATGATTTTTAGAGACATGTTTTGGATTTTATTTTTTCAAAGAATGTATAGATTAAGTGCAGAATTAAAAAAAAAACAGTAAATAATAGAGACTCAGCTATAAAGCTAGAAATAAACTATATTAGGTTTATTAGAAAACTAAAACCCAAAAAACATGAAATAAAATAAATGTTAAATGAAATTGAATTATAGTTATATCAATGCACTAATTTAACTATTTAAAAAATACTATAAAAACTATATAGGCATAGTTAAAAAAAAAACAATATAACTAATATAAATGAGAAAATACAAATAAATTACTAAAACTTAAACTAAAATTAAAATGAAAAATACAAAAAGTAATTCAAAAAATAAAAATTATTTAATAGTATTTCAATGATACTAAAATATCACGTATGCAAACAGAGACACAAATGTTTTTTTTCCTTTCATTGCAAGCAAAATTCTGACTGTTTTTGATGCAATACACCTTGCTAACATAAGTGCACCTTATGGGGAAAAATAAAATGAAATGCCCCGTTTAAATTCCTTGAGAAGCTCCTGTTTCGCTCTCGGGCATCAGATGCATTTATCTGTGATAAACTGCCCATTTCTTGGAGCTGCAATTTTAGACAGCAATTTTAAATGGAGACCTTTAGGAAACACACAGTCCTCATTCATTCTGAGACAAAAGAACAAATATGTCAATGCATGGCCCATTGCCTTTACCTAAATCAATTTGTATGCACAACATACTAGATCGACAAATACATGGTGAAGTGTGAAAGCAGGGCTGGGCAAAATTCATAATTTAAGGTTTGGCTTTCTTTCAGTTCATGAGTTTATTAAATTAGTCACACAGGATGTTGAACTGGAATTTGAGTGACAGGAAATCAGTGAAACAACAACAGAATATAATTACACCATTGATTTGGACTAATTGTGCCTATTCATTCCCTGATATGTAGGAAACATTTTTTTTTCCTGGTTAGATTAGTATTTATTTGTGTTTATATGTACTCAATATAGTGCCAAAACAATTAACAGCTATCAAAACAGAACTTAATTTTACTGTAAAAATGTCACCACATTGTTTTCAGATTTATAAACTCGAAAAAACATTCATACTCAACAGTATTTAATAATATTATAATACTCTCTCTCTCTCTCTCTCTCTCTCTCTCTCTCTCTCTCTATAGTTTTATTTTTATGGTAATTTGATGATTTGTTTAATGATTATTAATTTGTAAATTAATTCTTTGTTTGTCTTGCAATTTTATTATTAGTATTAGCTTTATTTTTTTCCATTCCATTTGAATTCTACTTTCTCAAATTCAAATTAAAAATGCAATTTCACATCCTGTTTGCAAATTGATGATCTGAATTGTAATTTAGCAGTAGGGATGTCCCGAGCAAGTTTATTGTGCCCGGATTCGATCCAAATCACTGAATATTGTGTATCTGTGGGTACCGACTCCCGATCCAATACCATTAATGAGGGAAAAAAAATGAACTTAAATGATTTTAGCAAATGGCTGCAATATAACAAAGAGTGAAAAATTTAAGGGGGTCTGAATACTTTCCGTACCCACTGTATATACATATAAGAAACTCTCTCTCTCTCTCTCTCTCTCTCTCTCTATATATATATATATATGCACATACTGCGTAAAGACATTGGTGGAATATGGGACTACTGAAACGTCTTGTATTTTATATGTACAATAAGCAGAATAATTGTAACATAAAAGGCAAAAAAGTGGAGATATGGTTAGAAAGCATGAAGCTTGTGCTCAGTCAAATCCAAAGCAAGATAGAATCTCAGATATTCTGACGGCAGATAAAGTAAACGGTAAATAAATGAGTGATTGTTACAAAAGTGTGCATTAAACACACAGAACACGGAAGCTCAAAACATGCTAGAACAGCCCTCACGCACATTTCTTCTTTTGCTTTTAATGGCGGCAGAACATACACGTTTGAGCGTCGTCTTTTCCTTTTAATGGCGGTTGGCATATCTACTGGAAGGCGCATACTGCCACATCACCGGCATGACAGATGACGTCAAATACGGGATCGGGCTTAGGAGAGCCGATACGGATCAGTAAAAAAAAAATGCTTTATCGGCTCAGGAAATCCATATTTAGCAGTGATCTCAGTTCTGCTCGCACACATTCTTGTTTTAAAGTCAGTTCATGGCCAAACATCAACGTTTTGTTTTCTGTAGTTTTTAATAAAGCAGAGTTGTATCTGGCGGTGAAGCTGTTGTTTTCAGTCAGAATGTGTTCTCTGTTCCGCACAGCTAACTGAACCTTTGCCTCTGTTCCAGTAAATCCCAGCAGGCACTGGGGCTTTGGAAGGCAGTGCAGGTTGTCAGTAGTTTCAGTTTAGTGTCTAATGATCCCTGAACCTCAGAAGCCATACAGGACCTTGATCTTCTCCCGCTCAAGACCGTCCGGCACACTGCCACACCAGCCCTAGACACAATCAATAAATAAATAAAAGTACAGACAGAAAGAATTCATGTAAAAAAAGAAATTTCACCTTTATTCACTTTTGTCGTTCCAAATCGACTTTCTTTCTTCTTTAGTACGCAAAAAATTGTGTTAAAGATGCTTTACGCTTGCATATGAACACACACATATATATATACAGTATATATATATAGACATATATTATTTTTCATTATTTTATATTAGACATTTTGATTACATATGAATATATATCACTTCATATATAATTAATTGTCATTATACACACACATCAAATGATACCATTCTATCAATATTATTAATGTATTTACAATAAACTCCATATAGTGTCTGACTGCATTATTTTTCAATATCTTATGTATTATTTGTTATATCATTACATATATTTTTATTATATATATATATATATATATGTATATAGCAAATGTGTTAAAATATACTTTTCTATTAATATTTATTATGCATTTATAATAAACTCCATATATCATTATTTTACATATTATCTATCAATGTAGATATCAATGTTTTTATTATATATAATATATCACTTAGTAATAATAAATCACTGCGTTATTTTTCATTATTTTGTTATATTTTATATATATATATATATATATTAATCAGTATTTATATGATGCAATTATGATAAACTCCATATAGTGTCTCACCGTATTTAATTTTGACTTAATTTACCTAATTTTGTGTTTTTTAGGTCAAACACCTCTCTGTAACCATAAAACTAAGGACAACAAGCAAGAGGTACAACATCACTTCATTTTCATTTTCCTTTACAATATATTAATGCCAAGTGCTGGTTTTGTCATAATAACTGTTTATCTTTTATCATAAGTTTGTAATGTGGTGTTTGGGTTTTGTCATGTTCATGTTTTCCATGTCTTTTATTTTGTATTGTTTCACCCTGTTAGTGTCATGCTTCCCTTGCCTTCATGCCATTGGTTCCTCTGTTCATTGTGTCATGTTCTGATTGGTTGTCTTAGTCAGGTGTCTCGTTTCCCATTGGTCTGTTCTTGTCTTGTGACCCTCTTGTCTGCTATAAGTAGCCATCATGTCGCCATTGTCTCTTGTCGTGTAGTGATGTTGTAACTCTGCTGTTGGTGAGTCCTGTCTATGCCAAGTCAAGTCTGTTCTAGTCAAGTCTGTTCATGTCAAGTCAAGTCAAGTCTCGGATTATTGTTTGGATGTTTGGATCACCTTTGTAAATTCACACTTCAACTCGCCTTCAGTGGACTGAATCATTACAGAATACACGACCACAGCGTTATGAATCCAGCAGATCATCTTGTTCGCCTCCATCAAGGTAATCGCTCCATTGAAGAATGTGGCAGACTTTTGTGAACTTTACTATCAAGTGGACTTCAATGATACTTTCTTAAAAGACATTTTTCGTTTTGGTTTAAGTAAAGACATGCCACGTTTAATGCCACGTAATACCCCACACTGGTCACTAGAACGGTATATAGACTTTGCTCTGCAGTTGAGTGGATCTGCTTTCACTGGGGGAGTCATGGAGGAGGAACATGACACTTCCCAAAAGTCTGTTCACATCATGCCTGCCAAGCCTAAGCCTGCTCACGTCATGCCCGTTACTCCAGGACTTGCTCACATCATGCCAGTTAAGTTAAAGTTTACTCATGTCATGTCTACCAAGTCAAAACCTGTTCACGTCACGTCTACCAAGCCAGAGCCTGCTCACATCATGCTGGTCACTCAGGAGATTCTTTACGACATGGCCGCCACGCCTGAGTCCCCGGCCAAGATGGCCGCCA
>NW_015505358.1:1843642-1881108 GCF_001515645.1 Sinocyclocheilus grahami | reverse complement strand
GGCCTCTCCTGTCCATGAATCTGCCCCAGTGGCCTCTCCTGCCTATGAGTCCGTCTCAGAGCCCTCTCCTATCCACGAGTCCGCTCCAAGGGCCTTTCCTGTGCCTCCAGAAGTGGTAGTATGTGCTGCAGAACCTCCAGAGGTGACGGCATCCACTGCAGAACCTCCTGAGGTGGTGGCGTCCACTTCCGAACTCGCTGCCTGCCCTGTCACGGCCACAGAGGCCATTCACGAACTCACAGACTGTCTTGTCACAGCCATGGATGCCGTTCTTGAACTCACTGTCTGTCCTGTCATGGCCATGGAGGCCGTTCTTGAACTCACTGCCTGTCCTGCTACGGCCAAGGAGTCCGTTCTTGAACTCACTGTCTGTCCTGTCATGGCCATGGAGGCCATTCACAAACTCACTGTTTGCCCTGTCACAGACATGGAGGCCGCTCACAAGCTCACAGTCTGCCCTGTCATGACTAAGAAGGCCGTCCATGAATTTACTGCCTGTCCTGTTATGGTCATGGAGGCTGTTCATGAACTCACTGTCTGTCCTGCCACGGCCAAGGAGGCCATTCAAGAACTCTCTACTTGTTCTGTCTCAGGCAAGTGGTCTGTCCATGTCTCTGCTCCGCCATGGCTTCCTGCTCTGCCATCACCCGGCCGCCCTGCTCTGCCTGCACCGTAAGGGTTGCCCGTTCTTCTTGATCCACCATGGCTCCCCGATCTGCCTGCTCCGCCATGGCTCCCCGCTCTGCCAGTTCCTCTTCACGGGCCTGGCCCTCCATCCCTCCCCCAGTTCCGCCTCCACTCCACCACCCTCCTGAACTTTTTGGGTTTTGTTTGGGAGTCTGGAGCCGCCCTTAGAGGGGGGGAAATGTAATGTGGTGTTTGGGTTTTGTCATGTTCATGTTTTCCATGTCTTTTATTTTGAATTGTTTCACCCTGTTAGTGGCATGCTTCCCTTGCCTTCATGTATTCATGCCATTGGTTCCTCTGTTCATTGTGCCATGTTCTGATTGGTTATCTTAGTCATGTGTCTTGTTTCCCATTGGTTTGTTCTTGTCTTGTGACCCTCTTGTCTGCTATAAGTTGCCACTGTCTCTTGTCGTGTAGTCATGTTGTAACTCTGCTGTTGGTGAGTCCTGTTCATGTCAAGTCTCGGATTATTGTTTGGATCACCTTTGTAAATAAACTGCACTTGGGTTCACACTTCAACTCGCCTTCAGTGGATTGATCGTTACAGAGTTGCACAATTTGTGGTTTACAGAAGGTTTTGCCACAGATGCCAAGGCGTTTCTCCCTTTTAATCGTCCATAAGATTATTTATTTTGCTCTCATAACTGATTATATAGTTAGTTGTCAGTTTTAGGACACGACCTGGTGGTTGAGAACCACTGACTTACATAATTCTAGTTCGCGAAGACACTGTTATGTCTTGACTTGCACTTAACGAAAGACCTCTTGCTCTTTAATTAAAGGTAATGATGTTGTCCGTGACTCTAATGGAGGATGATGGATATGATGCCCTGCTGTTTGATGAACTATGCGTCGTATATAATTTCTAATAATTGCACAGATAATGTTGCATGCCTGAGGTCACTTCTCTTGATGATAAACATAAAAGGACACGTTTCCATAATACATACATGAGATTTGGCTGTTTTTAGTCCAAAAATTAGATCCTTGGAGCTTCTTTCTCCTCCCTGCAAGCGACAAAATTTTGATCCTCAATGAAAATTGCTGGGCGAGCACACACCAACCCCTGCTGAGAGTGAAAATAACTGTGCTCGGAGAAGCCGGGGTCCATCCCACCGCTGCTGGATTCCAGAACAAGCTCTCAACCCGCTTCTGACCAAAACCGGCCCTGATCCATAATAGACAATGTTAGGGCTGGAGGAGAGGAAGGATTCAGTGACCGAAGAAAATGTGGAGGGAAAAAACAGTAATACGTTTCTGCCAGTTTCTACATTTCGCCAGCCTTAACCTCGAGGGGACAACGCAAACTGCATGTAGAAATGGAGAGAGGGGGAAAATGTGTCCTATAACCAAGCAAATGAAAGAGCGAACATCATTTAGACCATATTCATGTAGCAAAACTACTTGTTTACTCTCATTGCCGTGAGACATCGCGGCTGAAAACAGATCCATTTCCAGGAAATCGCTGGGAAATTGCAGAACCGCTGTGTTAGATCATATCGCCCCATACCTGCATAGTTTTCACCGTCATCATCTCCCAAAAAAAGCATCACAGGCTTGTAGATTACGATGTTTACTGGAGCTCATGTGGGCAGATCGCTGGACTGCGCTTGTTTCAGCTGGAAAGTCATGTGAATGGGACTTTTCTAGGAATGAACAGACTGAGAAAAATAATTAAATATTTTGTTGTAATTTATGGGACACAAAAAGTTTGATCGTAGAAAAAAGGCACAAAAGCCTGCACTCAATGTCCTCTTGAATCTTCAAAAGTCTTTATACAGAGGCCATACAAATACAAAATGCACAGTGAAAATATAAAACAAAAGATAAATATTTTTTAAACATATAGATTACACACCTGATCTTATTTATAGATATTTTACTGTACTATTTCTAAAAGAGTTAACCATTATTCTTCTAATACATGTTCTAATATTGAAGTCATTTTTTTTAAAAAATATGGCAAGTTTTGTACTTCATTAATATAATAATTATATACATATAAATATAAAAATAAGTCAAAATAAACAAACAAAAATATGTTTAATGCATAGAAGATATATACATTCCAAATATAAAACCTCAAAATCCTAAATTATTAAAATGTATAAACACAAATTTACTAAAGACATTTTAAAGAATGTTTAAATACCAGATCCATATAAATATAAACAACAAAGTACATTATAAAAATATTAAAAGTCCCCTTACACTTATAAAATATATATATATAATCTTTATCTTTTTTAAAATCTTTTATCTTTATATTTTATCTTTATATATATATATATATAATTTTGTAAAGGTTTTCCCATACTTGAGCTTGTTGTGAGTTGAAAAGCTAATAATTAATTAATAATAAAATTGTAAAATCAAAATAAATAATTTCAATAAATACAATCAACATAATACACTTTGTAAAAAAGACAAAATATTTTAATTATTTACATGCATGTCATGTGACCAGTAATAACATCAGAGTACTGTAAAAAAATGCAAATGTGTTGTTAAATGACTGATATATTAACTTCAAGTAAATATTTTAGGTTGGGTCTAATTTGACCTTCTGAGGTGGATGAACAATAAGTTCAGATGTTTCAGCATCTCCTTCCACTGACATCAACTTTTTTTGTGAGAGTTTCAAGCCCCTTTTCTACTCTGTACGTGGAAAGTGCCAGCTGTCATCGACAGGATATATATTCCCTAAAAAAGTGGTTTCTGCTGAGTGCTTTTCACTTGTGCTGTTCTTAAGGTGAAATTGCTTTCCTGGCATGTCCTGCCCACCATCTTCACCCACCTACAATAGCTAATGTTTTTTCCCCCTGGGCAATTACTTCACCCACACCCACTTATATTAATATATGCATGTGTTTTTGATACTGGAGAATGCAGTTTTGATGCTGATTTCTTGATTAGACAGTGCACAAATCAGAATCTGCACCAAAGTGTATTTTGAATGTGCATTTCATAATGCCAATGTACAAACTGCAAAGCTTAGTTCACTCTGTCAGTATTTCTAAACATGCACACTTTTTTTTTTCTTGCTGATTCTGAGCTCTAATAAATAATGCCAGAAATACATTTTAGAATTATTGAAAGAGACTTGGTTTGATATGTGGGCGTTGCACACAAACATGGAGGCAGATGAATGCAAGCTTGCATTTCATTGCATTTCAGTTTCAACAAAATTGTTGCCTTGGTAATCAACAGAAATAAAAATATGTATAAAATGCCTAAGTTAACTTGTTAAATACTAAAATTACTAAGACTACAAATGTATAAAATAAATAAATTAAATTAAATTAAAGGAAATTGCCATTTTTATCACAATTCTGACTTTATTTCTCACAATTCTCCCACCATGGAATAAATAAATAATAATAATAATAATAACAATAATAATAATAATCAAGCAATTGCCAGTTCTCACAATTCTCACTTTTTTTCAGAATTTTGAGTTTATATCTTGCAATTCTGCTTTTATGTCACAGGTCTGCAATTTTGAATTTATATCTTCAAATTTTGAGTTTACCATGGGATAAAAATAGTTCATTTCTACTTTTTATCTTTTTTATCTAACAAGCCTTGAGCAGGGCCAGATTAACATAAGGGCTAGGCGGGGCTGAACCCCCAGGGCCCGCGAATTGAGGGGGCCCGACGTGATACCTGGACAATTTTCAATCTGGTTTCCAACCGCATCACAGCACAGAGACAGCGCTCATTAAGATAATAAATGATATTCGCTTAAATTCTGATTCTGGCAAAATATCAGTGCTGGTACTACTACATCTCAATGCTGTGTTTGACACTGTTGATCATAACATACTACTAGAGAGACTGGGAAACTGGGTCGGGCTTTCTGGGCTGGTACTCAAATGGTTCAGGTCATACTTAGAAGGGAGATGTTATTATGTGAGTATAGGAGAGCATAAGTCTAAGTGGACGTCCATGACATGCGGAGTCCCACAAGGCTCAATTCTTGCACCGCTCTTGTTTAGCCTGTATATGCTCCCACTAAGTCAAATACTGAGAAAGAACCAAATCGCCTATACTCCCTCTGCCAATGCATTGATGAAATTAACAGTTGGATGTGCGAGAACTTTCTTCAGTTAAACAAAGAAAAAACCGAAGGCATTGCATTTGGAAACAAAGATTAAGTTCTCAAGGTGAATGCATACCTTGACTCTAGGGGTCTAACAACTAAAAATCAAGTCAGGAATCTTGGTGCTATTCTGGAGACAGACCTTAGTTTCAGTAGTCATGTCAAAGCTGTAACTAAATCCGCATACTATCATCTCAAAAACATTGCAAGAATTAGAGGTTTTGTTTCCAGTCAAGACTTGGAGAAACTTGTTCATGCCTTTATCCCCAGCAGGGTGGACTATTGTAATGGTCTCCTCACCGGCCTTCCCAAGAAGACCATTAGACAGCTGCAGCTCATCCAGAACGCTGCTGCCAGAATTCTGACTAGAACCAGAAAATCTGAGCATATTACACCAGTCCTCAGGTCCTTACACTGGCTTCCAGTTATATTTAGGATTGATTTTAAAGTACTTTTACTCGTTTATAAATCACTCAATGGCCTAGGACCTAAATACATAGCAGATATGCTCACTGAATATAAACCTAACAGACCACTCAGATCATTAGGATCGAGTCAGTTAGAAATACCAAGGGTTCACACAAAACAAGGGGAGTCCGCTTTTAGCTATTTTGCCATCCGCAGTTGGAATCAGCTTCCAGAAGAGATCAGATGTGCTAAAACATTAGTCACATTTACAACTAGACTCAAAACTCATCTTTTTAGCTGTTTAGCTGTGCATTTATTGAATGAGCACTGTGCGTTATCCGAACTGATTGCACTGTATTTTATGTATTGCACTGTATTTTATGCTACCCGAAATGATTGCACTGTATTTTAAATCAATTTTTAAATATTTTTCAAAGTTTTTAAATTCCTTGTTTTATTTTTTGGATTGTTTTTTATGATTATTTTACTTTCTTTTATGTAAAGCACTTTGAATTACCATTGTGTACGAAATATAAACAAACTTGCCTTGCCTTGCCTTGCCTCGGCGTTACTGTAGCGCATGGGAAACAAACACTAAAAGCCAAGTGATGAAACGGCACTAAGTTACCTGATTAAACCGCGCAGCGCAAGAGAACAGCTGGACCACACCGGACTGGTGTCTCCCACCCGCGACTGTAGCTCGACACTTTCGCCACTCTATTGAAGTGATAATAAGCAGCGCACGACACTTATATGTGAACAGCAAAGTCTCTGTGGTGAAGCTACAATAAGCAATTTAATCCACAGCACCACACCTAGGCTATTTAACATGCAGTTACTGACACTGTAGAAATATGGCATTATTACTTATAGCCTATTAAATATTGGGACAAATAAAGGCAAAAAGTCACTTTTGTAAAGGTTTAGTTAACTCTGGATTGATGAATTAGCTTTTCATTAGGGCAACTACAAAGGAGAATTTAATAGTTCTAATAAACTTTAATTGCAGAAAAATATGATTTCAATACTTAAGAGCCTGCAATATAACGGAATATTAATATTGTTAAATGCATTTTAAGTATTCAAAATATCATTGGTTTTCGTCCGTTATTTATTAATAAATTATTTATTAATAAATTATTTATTTATTCCAATTGCCCTAACCCCAGCAAACATTTATGGGGGACTGTGTGGGCCAGATGGGCTGAATTTTAACACCAGTCCAGCCTTGATGATTCTCCTCTTCTATGGCCAGAAAGAAGACCTTCTAATAATAAAACTATTTAACGTAAACTCCTTAAGTGAGCTGTATATGCTTAACAGTTGTTGCTGCTTCTGGAAACCTGTTTGCTTTGACTTCATATAATGTATTTATTATTTTAATGTGTTGTAGCCTGGAATATGTAGTGTGCATACTCACTGTATCTCTGTGTGTTGGAGATTTTATAAAAAAAAAATAAACAAATTATCCCTGTGGTAGAAAACGTTGTGGCACCAAGATAGGCTACTATGGGGGTCCTTGGGTTTGCTATAGCACCAGGGCCCTATATGTTCTTAATCCGGGCCTGGCCTTGAGATAAAAATTCACAATTAATAAATAATAATAATAATAATCCTGTGGCAGAAACAAGCTTCCATAATATAATTACTAAAATTTAAACAACGATTAAAATAAAAACAATAATAATCATAATAATAATAATAAATACAAATATTTTAGAGTTTGAAAAAAATGTACACATTGTAGAATTAACATTTTAGATAGACTTTTAGGAAATGTCGTATACGATTACTAGAGTACATTGCTGAACTAACTTTGTTATGGATGAGATCACCGAGGTGCCACGTTTTGGGGAACTGGTGGCTAATTTGTATGAATTATATAGAAAAAATTATACTCACTATTTATTCAAATGTTCCTAGTTAAAAGCTTTATTGCAGAATTATTGTATATGAGTCAGTTATATGCTGTTTTATTGTCTTTTGTGTGCACTTTTTCTCATTTTGTGCAGTGGAAAAGATGGCTGGGAATGACGTTTGTAGTTACAGATCTTATATGGTGAAATATAATATGCTCAGTTGCATTGCACATAAAAAAGTGACTAATTAATGACATGATTCGAAAGGATAACTAGCTATTTGCACCTATTTTTTATTTTAGGTTATTTTTTAGGCAGCTAGGTTTTATTATCTTTTGAGTTCACATTTTTTTGTCATATACTTTATGCATTTTAAAAAGGTGCTTTGCAGATATGAAGTCAGCCAATTATTTTTGTATACGATTACTAGAGTACATTGCTGAACTAACTTTGTTATGGATGAGATCACCGAGGTGCCACGTTTTGGGGAACTGGTGGCTAATTTGTATGAATTATATAGAAAAAATTATACTCAGTATTTATTCAAATGTTCCTAGTTAAAAGCTTTATTGCAGAATTATTGTATATGAGTCAGTTATATGCTGTTTTATTGTCTTTTGTGTGCACTTTTTCTCATTCTGTGCAGTGGAAAAGATGGCTGGGAATGACATTTGTAGTTACAGATCTTATATGGTGAAATATAATATGCTCAGTTGCATTGCACATAAAAAAGTGACTAATTATTGACATGATTCGAAAGGATAACTAGCTATTTGCACCTATTTTTTTATTTTAGGTTATTTTTTAGGCAGCTAGGTTTTATTATCTTTTGAGTTCACTTTTTTTTTGTCATATACTTTATGCATTTTAAAAAGGTGCTTTGCAGATATGAAGTCAGCCAATTATTTTGTATGTGAATGACACACTTGGGATTTCTGAGCGCTTGGGTTTACAGTATATTTAGGCTTTTGGTATTTTTGGTTTATACAGTATATTTATGGAATATATTGACATTTTTGCACTTAAAATAAGGTGCAAAGTCAGTCCATGCCAGTGTATAATAATTAGTTTTTTTATGTAAATGAGGTAAGATAATGAGCTATTAATGTAAAATAAATATGGGATATACTTTTTGCTTTTTGCCACAGCATTGTTGAGAAAACAACAATAAAACCATGCAGGAAATGTTGCATAACTGACAGAACAAATCCTAGTAGATTTGAGGTGACAGTGTAATCTCAATGCACAATGAGTTTTTTGTGCTATTGTTCTCATTTGCTGTATTCCTCTTTGTGGAGATAATGATGTGTGACAGTGTGGAGTAGCTTCATTCGCACTATTCTTGAGGTGTTCAGAGATGTCCTCTCAAAGGATTTCTCAGTCAGTACATTGAAACTGCTGTTAGAGATTGCTGCTCGCTTGCTTTATTTGTTTTAACACGTATTTCTGGTGCCCGTTTGTGGTTTTTCTTAATTGGTAAATGGAGTCTTGCCAGTGACAGTGTATGTCTTGCAGTATGTCTTTATCAGGTTGGAGGGTATTAAGGGTTTTCCGAGGTATCGATAAATGCTGGCTCACTGCTTTTGGATTTGAAAAGAACTTGCAGTTTTTGCCCCAAAACAGAACCACTGAGAAACCATCAAGAGATTGGATGTCTGTAAGAGCAGAAATCAATAATGAGTTTTAATTTTTTCCTCATAAATTTGTTCCTGAGCTGCATCCAGTTACTGAAATCTTTCTATTGATACCTGCTCAGATTAAGAGAGCAGAGTGTTGTCATTTCACTGAGAAACACAGCATATAGCAGTTATTCCCAGAGGTGTGCAGATATGATTTGGAGGCTTCACCTTTGATCTGATTTTCTGCTGATCTTTTTTAGATGAACTGTGGTCGTGTGATAAACCCGCTTAGTTCTGGGTGTACACCCTGCTTAGTTGAGTGAATGATGAGGGTTGCCAGGTCTGCATGACAAAGACTTAGCCAAAACTCAAACTATACCACTTACAAAGCACAGATTTAAGAGTCCTTATTATGCATTTCAGCTTTCTTTCTTTTGCAGAGCTAGATAGCATTATTAAAACGTTCAAAGTAAAAAAACCCCTAAAAAACAAGTTCATAGTGAGAAAACAAAACCCGACATCATCACCATTTCTATGATGCCTTGTAATATTTAGGGAGCAGTAGTGGGTTGCTTGGATGATGCAAATGCATACAGTACTGTGCTGCTTTTTCATTTTCCTGCAGATTCACATGCCCATAGAATAGAAATTATGTAAGTGCAATTATTTCAAACAAAGATTGTATGTAAAAATACTCCAAAATACTAAAACACACTCATGTATGCATATTTTTTACTTTTATTTGACTTATTATGTGTGGTATAAGTAATAGTATGCTTTGTCAAACCACCAATCTTTGCAAAATATATGCTAATTTTTATTTGTTTATTTAAATATATGCAATATGATATTAAATGCATGATATGCGATATAATGTCAAACCATCAAACTTTGCAATATGTATGCATATTTTTACTTATTTATCAAATATGTCATATAAGTAATAGTATTGCTTATGTCAAGCCATTAAACCAATTTGCAATTTGTATGCACATTTTTACTTGTATTTATAATGTCAAACCTTGCCATATGTATGCATATTTGTACTCATATTGCATGTTATATAAGTAAATGTAAGTAAAGTATGCTTTATCAAACTTTGCAGTACAGCATGCATGCATATTTTTTTGTACTTATATTTACTTACGTTACTTGTCAAAATTGTTTGATAATGAATCAAACCTTGCAATATGTATCTATATTTTTACTTGCTTATGAAACATGCAATATAATGATCAAACCTTGCATGAATAGTTTTACTTATATAATATGTAATATGCAACATATTAAATAGTATGCATTGTTAAACAATCAAATCTGGCAATACAGCATGCATGCCATTTTTTTTAAACTTATATTTACTCATATAAGTTTTTTGTCAAAATTGTTTGTCAGTACATCAAACCTTGCAATATGCAATATTTTTACGTATATTTACTTATAAAACCTGCAATGTAATGACAAACCATCAAACCTTGCAATATGCAATATTTTTACGTATATTTACTTATAAAACCTGCAATGTAATGACAAACCATCAAACCTTGCAAAGTGCATGCATATTTTTACTTATATAATATGAAGCATAATTAATAGTATGCATTGTCAAACCATCACAATTTGCAATATGCATGCATATTTCTACTTATGTTACATATTTTATAATTTACTTTAAGTAATAATATGCTTTGTTAAACCTTGCTATACAGTATGTGTGCATATTTTTACTTGTATTTACTTATATAATATGTAATATAAGTAATAGTATTGTTTGTCAATGCATAATTATGTATGCATATTTTAAGGTCATTTATGTATATAATATGCAATATAAGTAATAGTATTGTTTGTCAATGCATAATTATGTATGCATATTTTTAGGCAATTTATGTATATAATATGCAATTTAAGTAACAGTATGCTTTGTCAAATCATCAATTTGTGCTCTAAAAACAATTTAAAATGAGTGCAAATCCATGGAAAAGCTGCAGACTTGGCAACTCTGCAAGCAGTCTTGTGTATAAACTGTGTATTTGATTTATTTATGTCATCTCTGTGTCAGAATGAATGAAGATCATTTACATTAGGTTATTTGTCTTGCAACAGATGTACGTTTCAGATGAACTTGCATAACTGTCGCCAGAACAAATTATGTGTCTTACATGTGTACTTGTGCAGATTGGCTTTGTAAATCTGTCGTGTAATCTAAACAGCTCTTATTTATATTTGTGAAATTTGATTCAGATCCAACACTGCTGGAAAGTTATTGTGTGCTTGTCTTTGGGATTTGGAGACTCTGCTAAATGCACCCTACGGAGACTGTGATTGGCACATGAATGTGATAACCTTAAAAGTCACAAATCTTTTATTCATGTTCTGTTGGACAGGACTCAAGTTTTTTTAGCTGGTAGTTGCAGCTGTATTTCTAACAGGTTTAGTGATGGGAAAGCAATGGTTTACTGTCAACCAACAGGGCTTAATTGGGATAATCCTGGTAAGAAAAAGACGACTTTTTGAAGAAAATAAGAGTGATGTTTGTCTGTGCAAAACACGCTGCCATGCGCTGATGTGTTGTGGGAGTATTGCAACAGTAAGGGTTGTTAGCAAGGGTAGTTAGTTGCTATGTGGTTGCTAGGGTGTTTTGTGTTTTTACTGACTGACTCTTCTGTGATCTTCTGGTTTTCAGATATGATTCGGGAGAAAATGGTGTGTCTGATCACTTAGTAAAGCAACAACACATGATTTGAGGAATCAGCAGGATGAATTAGGCATGAAAGTTTAACCCTGTAAAGTCTACTGTATCAGATTTAATACGCAAGGCCTCTGAATGATCAACATGATCAAAATGTTGCTGTTGCACACAATCTACTGCATGTCTTCTGTCGTCTGATTGATAGTTTAGAGTGTTTCAGTGTAATTGTACAAACGTCCAGCTTCAGCTGGAGCTTCTCGTGTCTTTCTGCTGTCAAATCTGGACTGATTTTGATCAAGTAAAGGTCAGAATAACTGCAGTAATATCTCCAGATGAACACTCACTGCACTGAAGCAGCTCAGCTTTACTTGATTCTCCATCAATCATGTTTTAGAGTCTCAAATCTGATCCTCAGGATCTTTTGAGGAGCGTTTGTTTCCAGAAGCTTTACTTTCACTGTTCCTCAGCGGAGGAATGATCTTCACAAGCCTCCAGAACATCTCACGGTTATTTCTTCAGCTCTCAGTCAGCACTGGATTGCACTGCATTATATGTTTGGATCATCAAACTAAGCATTTAAATGTCATCTTACTGCACTGGAAAAAAAATGTTTTTGTACTATTTCTGTAAGGCACATATCTAAACATTTTTAAATCAAGGAACATTTACTTATGAAAGAAAATAAAAAATGTATTGCAATTTAGTTTGTTTTTGCTTAAAAAAAAAAAAATCTGTCAATGAGGCAAGAAAAAAATAAACTCACTTCAAAGGGAAAATAATATATTTTTCTGACCCCATTGGCAGATATTTTTTAACGTTTTAAGCAAAAAATGCATTTTGATGCATTTTTCAGAAAAACACTTTTTATGACATTTTTATGACAAGTAAATATCTCTTGATTTAGGAATGTTTAGACAAACGTACTAAGAAACTTTTTTTGTGCTATATGGCATATTATTGGGAGATATAGAGTGACGATTGATATTTATTATCATTTTTTGATTTTATGTCAGTATCTGTTGTACTGTTATAAAGATCTCATTGATTTACGTTACAAGCATCAGAATTTGAGTCTCTGATTAAAATTGAGCTGTTTTTTCCTCCATATTCTATTACCCACAAAAGCTGATGTATCAAATATGATACTCAACAAAAAGCTATGCAAACTTCCAAATGGTTCAATAGAAAAATGATTTTCTGACCATTATTTCTTATGTCAGGTTTTATGGGTTAATGCTTAGTGTTAGAGGTTTCATCTAGCACCACTAATAATTGCATTATGAACATAATGAATCTGATGCACAGCGTATGGCCATTTTCAGCTCCGCTGCAACACAAATCTATTGCGATTCGTCCCCGGGGCCGCAGTGATTTACTTCCAGCGTGACGTGATAGATTGTAATAGAGTCACAGCCAGGCAATTAGTCAACCTTAATATAAAGCTGCATGTGACCTGTTGGGTGTCGTCTTTATCTGTGAATCGCCACTGCGGTGTTTAATATCTCTCTCTCTCTCTCTCTCTCTTCGTAATACATGCTCAGCTCTTAAACGACTGCACTCTATTAATACTGTCCCGATATGTTTACTCAGCCTGTAAAAAGACGGCTCTTTTCCGCCGCATATTTGTCACTGAGCCCAGCCTTGCCTTTTCATTTCCATTTTGATTCACGACAGGTATGAATTTTAATGAGCTCCATTTCACATTTGGAAACTTACCTCGCCTAAATGTTACTTCATAATGCAGAGTTTGATGATTGCAATGTTTTTGGAGAAAATGAGGGTGCCGGGAGCACGGAGTGTGAGATGATCAAGGATGCGTGGTTTATTAATAGTTGGTTATTGATGCAGAGTTGGTCAAATGAAATATTGTAATTTAATATTGAGTTGCATGCTGGAAGTGTTTTTGACCTTTACTGATAAGACTTGGCGTGCTGAAGCCTCGGGTGAACAGAATGATGGGTTTCTCCTCACTATGTGGGCAGCGAAGATTTCCATATGAACACAAAGGGTTCGAGTTCAAAGACAAAGCCTTTATTTCTAGGGGTGGGAAAAAGTACAGAGATTTTATGCTGTTGAAGTTGAAGTGGATGCTGACGATTTTGCTTCATTAAAAGACAAACTATGTGGCCAAGAACATACTTGAGTTCAAATGTTTGGGTCAGTAAGATTTTATTATTATTGTTATTATTATTATTATTATTATTTTAAGAAATTAATAGTTTTATTCAGCAAGGATGCACTGAATTGATCTAAAGCAACAGTAAAAACTTTTACATTGTTGCAAAGAAATTCTATTTCAAATAAATCCTGTTCTTTTGAACTTTCTATTAATCAAAGAATTGTGAACAAAAATATGGTTTCAACAAAAATTATGAACTGTTTTCAACGTTGAAACTAATAAGAAATGCAGCAAATCAGCATATTAGAATGATTTGGTTTGGTTTTTATTTTATATTTTATTTTATATTTTTAAAATAATTTTTCATTACTACTGAAATAAAAAAAAAACAAGAACTGAAATAAAATAAAATAAAACCATAAACTTTGTTTTAGCTACTTGCCAAGGCGACATTTCTCATTTTCGTTAAGTCTGTGTTGAAGTAACTGTTAATAAATTAGAACTAAAAACTAAAACGTAATAAAATATTATATAAATAATAAAACTAAAACAAGATAAAATAGACAAATACAAATATATTTAAAAACTACAAAATGACAAAAACACTTAACAAAAAAAATTACTAAACCTTGGTTAATAAATTAATAAAACTCAACTAAATTAAAAAGAAAACAGAAAAAAATTTAATCTAATTAAAAATATTAACACAAACTATAATCAATAATCAATATATATATATATATATTTTGTATATTGATAGAGCTGAAGAAATAAAGGCTCCGCAGAAGATGTGAGATGTTCTGGAGGCTTGTGAAGATCATTCCTCCGCTGAGGAACAGTGAAAGTAAAGCTTCTGGAAACAAACGCTCCTCAAAAGATCCTGAGGATCAGATTTGAGACTCTAAAACATGATTGATGGAGAATCAAGTAAAGCTGAGCTGCTTCAGTGCAGTAAGTGTTCATCTGGAGATATTACTGCAGTTATTCTGACCTTTACTTGATCAAAATCAGTCTAGATCACTTAGAGGCCTTTCGTATCAAATATGATACAGTTGGCTTTATAGGGTTAAACTAACAAACATTCTTCCAGAAACGTTAATACAAATGTTCATTCAAAGTTATCTGGCCTGTAAAAAAAACAAAAAAACAAATTGGAATATTTTTTGCAGGCATTTATTTGAAAGTTCATCTAAGATGGTTTTGAGAAAATTCTAAAGTAACATTCCCATGCTGTTTGCAAAATAATCAAATGTGACATTCCACTTAATGTTGCTTTTAACGTTCACAACATTTGCAGAAATGAGCGTTTTGAGCATTTAGAGAGCATTCAGAAATAATGTTCTCATAGCTTAATGGGAACGTTAGAGAAACATTCTTAGAACATATTTTTGTTAGTTGAGAACGTTGCAAATGCTGTTTCAGCTCGCTGCTCGGCTGTAGCTCATGTTTAGAAGAGTAAATCATGATTATGGCTCACTCAGCTTCACTCTTCTGCTCAGCTTCCAGCTGCTTGAACCATTTCTGGCTGAGATACGGTAACTACTGTCTACAGCGACGTGTGTGAGCTTCCCTGCCTGAGCGTCCGGTGAGAATGCATTGAATTTATTCCAGCCTCCTGCTTCTCGCTGGCCATCAGGGTTATCTGATTGATCCGTGCGTCGTCCGCTGCCACTCTGCATAGATTATCAGAATGGCTGCACATTTGAACTCTGTGATTGGCACGTCTTTGATATCTGAGCACTCAGGACACACACGGCACGTTCAGTTGTTCAGACATTTGCCCTTTCTAATGCATGAGGATTGCATAAGGTACAGACATGCAAAAGCATCTATATTGACTATTACAGCCATCCTCAAAAGACAGAGGAGAAAGGCGATCTCAGAGGCGTTCCAGCCCTGCAGCGGTACCACATTATCAGCTGTGATCTGATCTCCAGACAGCAGTTGACCTTCATTCTTCTTCTAATTATTATCTTGATTGAAGCCGTCCAGTGGCGCTCTCTCATCCGCCTTTGTAGTGAATTCAAATTAGAGGCAGTATTTCACAATTACAATGGCAAACACTTAAAAGTAGTTATCGTTATAAGCAGATAATTGACCTTAAAGGCATTTAAAATCAGATCTAACAAATCTAAGTTTTTGTCGCTTGATAAGGTCATTTTCAGACAGCAGTAGATGGGGTGGGTGGCGTGACTAAAGCCTTATATCATTCTGTGAGTAATTCTGGATCAAAGTGACGGTGTGCATCACAATATAAGAGTTATTTTTATTTGAAGTTCTATAAAAAGTGATTTATATAAAGCAGACGTGTGGAAATTGATAATTTTCTCTTGCAAAAACCAAAGAAAGTAAACTAAAATCTGCTTTTTTAAAAGCAATTATTTGAAAGTAGTCTCTTCTGCTCATCAAGGCTGCGTTTATCTGAGCAAAAATACTGTAAAATCAGTGAAATATTATTACAATTTAAAATAAGTGCTTGAGCACCTGTCGCTTTGCCCCTTGATGCCCAAAGTGCCCTTTTGTCAAGGCATTTTTTTTTCTCCATCAATCATTTTGTAGAAAAATCAGTGCATCACAAATCTGATCCTCAGGATCTTTTGAGGAGCGTTTGTTTCCAGAAGCTTTACTTTCACTGTTCCTCAGCGGAGGAATGATCTTCACAAGCCTCCAGAACATCTCACGGTTATTTCTTCAGCTCTCAATCAGCACTGGATTGCACTGCATTATATGTTTGGATCATTTCAATCTCATCTTACTAAAACAGATTATTGGAGATATTGAGTGACGACTGATATTTATATCATTTTATGTCAGTATCTGCTCTACTGTTATAAAGATCTCATTGATTTACATCACAAGCAGCAGAATTTCATAACATTTTGTACATATAAATATCAGCATCTGCACCAAATTGGCTAATTTTGCTCAGTTTGGGCCTCTAAATAATATTTTTTTCTGTATATTCTCACTATATGAGCCATAAAAGCCTGATGTATCAAAAATGATTCATCAAAATACATATGCATAGTTTTTTTCTGACTATCATTTCATATGTCAGACTTTACCAGGTTAAGGAAAAATATCCACTGTTACTCTTTCATGCTCTCATGCATTGATTGCTTTCTTTTTAGATGCTCCACTGGATGCGCAGAACATCTTCAGATGTTTGAACACAGTTTGTGGAGTTTTTTTACTCTTGAGTTGGTCCTTTTAAAAATCGGACAGAATCTGCACTGCTTTAAAGTTCCTCCTCGTCTTGTTTGGGATGCGTCCCACTCTGTTTTTTGGTCGCTCACACACACCACTTGAATATATATCCAGTATACTGTAGCACAGAATCTCATTCTATATACTCTTATTCCAGCCGGTCCCAAGCGTAGCTTTCTATGGGATTTATTCTAGAATGCACAAAAGCAAGTCAGTACTTGATTTGAAACGGCGATGCATTTCTCCCGGGTTATTCCTGATTCCTGACAGCCTTCAATTTAGAAAACATGAAAACCAATATGGACAAAAGCAGCATATGCCATACGTCCGTTTCCCTGCGGGAAATTATATATATTATATATATATATATAATTATATATATTATATATATAATTTTTTAATATATATTTTTTTCAAATTTGATTTTTATATTTTCTGTTTTACCTAAAGTTTTAGTAATTTTGTTGTATTTTTCAAAATTATTACCATGTAATGTTAGTACTGTAGTATTTTTTATATACACATATACTGTACGTATATGCACTGTATTTAGATACATTTATAAATATACCATCATGGTAATATGGTAATATTTTGAAAAAAAAAAAAAAAAAGAATTAGTTTTCACTTTAAATTTAACAAAGTTTTGTGTTTTTGTCATTTTTTAAATTGTCTATTTAGTTTTAAGTTGTATTTTTTTATGTTTTAGTACTTAAACGTTTCATACATTTATTTAATGTAATTATATATATATAATTTCTTAATTTATGTAAAATGCTGTTTGCATTTGCTTAAGGAGATGTGAAGCTGCTTTCCTGTCTGAGGTGATCCTGTTGGACATTTCATGATGTCTGGCTGTAGAATCTGTATTCTTTTTTTTTTCATTTTTGCTCAGAGTTGGTGCCCGAGGGCCGTCATGCAGAGGTGTCCCTTAGCCAGATCCTTTGGCCAAATCTGGATTTCAGTCCCGACCAAACCATCAGGCCGTGACAGCCACACTTGTGGCCTTGAGCGAAGCTTCTTAGCCCAGATTTCTCCAGAGACTCTGCCGGAGAATGAAGGCTTTCCCGGCTATCTTTGCAAATGCTGTATAAATATAGCAGAGGCTCACCTTTCCTGCATGTTGAGCGTGTGCCGCACTCTCTAACTCCAAACTTTGATTAATTATCCTCTCTCTAACGGGAGACTCACTTGACCTACATCCCGGTGTCTCCGGGGAGAATGTGTTTAGGTGCCAGAGAGAGAACTAGACCAGAACAGAGAGACTGTGGGTCTTTCAGAACCAGACTCATCATCATCATCATCGTCACAGGACGGACAAACACATGCACTGCACAAAATACATGACACTTCAGCAGCTCGCGCACTAATATATATGGGATTTCACCTCAAAATTAAAAGTTAAATAAGGAACATAATCTACATAATATTTAATAATAACAATGACATTATGTGTGTGTATATATATATGTATATATACAGTATATATATATATATAGCATTTTTTTTGCATTGTGACATTTTTATTTTTTATAAATGATTGATATACATTTTTAGAGCGCAATAACCGATATATAAAACATTTTACTTCAAATAATACATTTTAGTACATAATTTTTTTTATTTCAAGTAATGAATATATATATATATAATATATATAATGAATATAACCCCGGGTATGATTTATGTTTCTTTTCTTTGTTGTTGTTTTTTTGTTTGTTTTTTGTTTTGTTTTTTTGCATTACAATATTGCATAATTCAGTGGAAAATGAATATTAATTATTATTCTCTCTAAAAAAAATAAGAAAAAATTATAAATATATCAATATGTCTTCAAATATTAACACTTTTGTCCTAAAAGTCCTAAAGGATGCTGTTTAATAGGGTTGGGTACCGTTCACATTTTATCGGTATCGGTACCTGAATTTCGGTACTTTACTCTCTGTGTAATTACAAAAACATTTATTTCAGTGAAAAAATAAGTCCAAAAGTCTCAATTTCAACATTTTGAACAATAGGGCCCTACAAACTTTTTCTTTCTCGCGACGTGACTCTCACAGCAGCTCTGCGGATTATGTTTTTCTAGGGATGTAACGTTATGAAAATTTCATATCACGATTATAGTGACCAAAATTATCACGATTATCAATATTATCACGGTTTTGTTCAAATTAGATGAAAACGTTCAAAAAGAACTGATACACACACTGAAAACATTTCAATATGTTTTATATTTGAAAATCAATAAACAACAAATACAATTAGCAGCTATATGCACTTTTTTTTTAGCATAAACATTAAATTAACATTAACATGAAGCCCTAATAATAATAATATTAATAATAATAAATCACTTGAAGATCATGTGATCTTCGGTTAGGAGATCTTGTGATGCTTTTTAAAGCAAAGTTGGGGTTGATTTCGAGTTCACATACAAACATATCAGACTGATGCTAGCTGGACAGGATTTACAGCGAGTTTTCAAAAGCGTGATAATCAAACACGGTTTTGATGATAATTAAATGTTAAACGTAATACTAACCGTCAGTGCATTTTATCATGATTTATCGTGAAACCGGTAATCGTTACATCCCTAGTGTTCATGCTGTCATATAGTGAGACGCAGTGGCCGAAAATCACCACGAGCGTCACGCGTGCTTCAGTTTTTGTGTAGTAAACAAAACCGCGTTTCTGCCATTCATACATACAGAGGCTAGCGGAACATGCAGGACTCATATTTAAACTGTCTTTTTGCATTTTAATATTCACAGACACTAGTTCATATCGCCATTCCAATAAAGTGGCAGTGGCTACTTTTGATTTATTCGTCCAAAATTGACGAATTCCGTGGCATTCCGCGCTATAGAATAAATTACGTTTTTATGAATGACTCCACGAACCCGTCCGCGTTTTCTCAGAAATCATATGGCCCTGGAAATGTAACCACACTTCAGAACATTTCGGCTTGCCCTGTGTGTTGTTTGAACGAGTTGCAGGGGTGACCTCACGTCACAGTGTCTCTCTTTCTCTCTCTCTGTAGCGTATGCGCCCAGATGCGTTCTCGGGTACCGATATTTGGCACCGATTGATTTAACGTGAATCGGTACTCAGTAGTACCGACGCAATTTGGTCGGTACCCTTAAAAGTACCGAGTTCGGTACCCAACCCTACTGTTAGAGCATCATTGTGAACACAAATAAACCGCAGCAGATGTGACTGAATGCATGTTGCTATTCTATTCAAAATATCAAAAATTACTGCTTGATTTTCCATGTTGATTTTGCACTTCTGGCATAAATTAAGAAATTATTGTCACTGCAACTGAGTTTTATCATAAACGGGTCAAATATCGAAGCTGCAGTCTGAAATCTTTGTAATGTTGCACATTTTATAGAGATTTTGTCCAGAAGAGTGTGATGTTTTAGCATGCAGTGAATGGTGAACTACAGCAATCTGGGGCCGCCAGCCTCAACGCTCTTCATTTTATTTATGCTGAATATAGTTTCTCTCTTCTTGCAAAATCACCCAGTCATTTAATCAGTTTCATCTGCTGTATTTCTGTGATAACTTGACTTGCAGTCAGTTATTCTGAAGCAAATATGAGGATGTTCTTCTCATCTCTGTCTCATGACGGAGGGGGGTTTTGCTGTGCTGTGTTCATCTGTGCGTGACCAAACATCCCGCCGCTTGTTATTTGTCTTTGAAGATTCCTGTCAGGCGATCTTCGGCTGTTAGAACGCGTCTGAATGACACAGAAGCTGATGTTTGCACATATAAATGCCTCTAGAGTGATGTTTCCTTATGAGAGTGTGTTGAGCCGAAGCACATCCTGCAAAGTTTATGAAGTGACAGTTGCATTGAAATATGAAAGGCAATCCCTCGAAAATGAATAATTCTGTGTGTGTATGAAATACAAGTCACTCTTGAGCCTGTGATTGTTCACATACTGAAAATATTAGTGATGCTTTAAATCAGCGTTATTTTAATATAATTGAGATACTGTTATAGTTTTATAAATGTTTAATGTTGAATTTGTTTTTATTTTAAGATTTTCTGTTTTTATTTTTTATTTTATTTAAAGTTTTTGTAATTTTTGTACTTTGTTAATGTCTATATCATTTTTTATTTATTTATTTTATTTTAGTACATCAGTGTTATTTTAGTATCATTGAAATACTATTGTTTTCGTTCATATTTTAAATTAGATTTTAATTGTGATATTTTCTGTTATTATTATTACTTTTAATTTTAGTCAACTTAATTTTTAAGTTTTAGGTGTATTTATTTTATTACATTGAGTTAAATTTGATTTACTTTCAGTCAACATTTATTTCACATTAGTGTTATTTTAGTATCATTTAAATACTCTTTTTGGTTTTTAATTTATTTTTAATTTGATAATGTCATTGTTTGTTTGTTTTTTGGTTAAAACTTTAATAATTTAGTTGTATGTTTGTCACCATTTACATTTTTTAAATATGTCTACATAGTTTTTATTATCATTATTATTATTATTTAATTCTTTTAGTACAAGTTAAACTAAATGAGACATTTAAGAATAAGAAATCTATTACTTTGGCAACTAGATGGGACACATATTTTATTTTAGTTTATGCTTATTTCACATCAGTGGTATTTTAGTACCATTTAAATACTATTATAGTTTTTTTTTCTGTTTTCATTTTAAATGTAGTTCAAGTTTAGTAATATAGTTGTTTTTGACATTTTTATTAGTTTTTTTTTTTTTAAATATATGCCTATAGTTTTTATTTCAGTTTTATTTTAAGTCATTTTGGTGTTTGAAGTTAAACTAAATTAAAAAGGGGAAATGTTTCCCTGGCAAATACATAAAAAAAAATGTATTCTGTATATATATTTTTTGTATTACATGTATTTATTTATTTGTCTGTCTATCTTTAGGTTTAACTTTAGTTACCCTGGTTTTAAATTCGTGTGGCTATAAGAAAGAATAATGTTCTCTATTTTCACCAAAGTAGTAGATAATGTATTACAACCCTGCAGTGTTATCTAAAATATATAAATACATTTCTATAAAATAATCCTGTTGGTAGAAGCATCATGTGTGTTTATGCTCGTGGTTCTCTCTGCTCTGTAATGGATGTGTTGAAGGAGAAAGCGTGCTGTTGTCAGAATGACTGAAGACGTTGTTCCTCCATTGCTGTGATGTTTCGAGCTCCTCAGCTGGGTTCTGCTCAGGTTGCAGGTTTGAAAGCATCAGGAACCCTTCAGGAAGAAAGCGATCCTCACGGCAGATGTGAATCCACAGGAAGCGTGATAAATAAAGATTGTAATTGATTCCATTGCGAGGAGTATTTTTCAGCCACGGGTAGCTCCTCCGGGACGCTTTTGTGGGTTAACTGAATTAACACTGCTCTCTCGACTCAGAGAAAACCTGAAAGTAATTGAAAGATCCACAGGCGACTTTTCTGTTGCATTTATTCAGTTTATCTTCCAGAGGAGACAGAGACAACTTCACAAAGTGGAGTCAAACACTGCCAGAAAAAGAAAAGCCCAGCGTTTTTACATTAATCTCAGTCTTGTGTGATTTTCAGGAACGGTTCATCTGAAAAGAGAACGATTTTCAGGGAGTTCCCCGCACAAAGCTCTCATATGACTTACATTTTTACATATCCAAAGCTACCTATTAAAGAAGAACAAAGAAATTCAAGAGCCAACAATGATATTTTTATTGATGTTTTATATATGATTTGTTGCAGGGATTCCCAAACTTTTTTGTCATCTGAACCACTTTAGGCCAAACCATTTACTTGAAGTCCCCATGAGATTTTAAGTCATTATTTCAATAATTTAACAACGCTTTTGCATGTTCACTGATGTTGGTTAGTGTTCACATGACATGTAGATAAACAAATAAAATATTTTTTATGTCTTTTTTTAGTAAGTGTATTATTTTGACTTGTTCGTATTGTAAAATTATTTATTCTAAATTTAAATGTAAAACTAAAATTTGATTAAAATTTAAATGTTAAAGTAATCAATTATTAGCTTTTCATCAACTCACCTGTGGAAGAATTATTTAGGCCAAAATGAATTGGCTTAAATATTTGAATTGCTTATATAATGTAATTAAAATTTCATGGATTATATAGATTTCATATAAACTAATAATCTTAATATGATATATATTATTATAATATTAATATGATGATATATGAAGCGGGTCAGATTTCTGCACGGATAAATAAATCAATTGTTTCTTATTAATTATGTACATCTATTTGATTTTGTTTAAATAATTATATTTTCAAAATGCATTTCTTCAGATTGCTTAGAATCAGCATACATCTGTTAATTCTGAAAAAAATGTAATTAATTCAGTTAAAAAGTATGTACAGTAAACAAAATGACTAGCTGTGGAATAAATGTATGAGGTAGAAACAAATGGGATTTATTGATGATGAATGTATAAATCTGGTTATTGTGTATTTAAAACGCATTTAGTTTATTAGTACTATTACAGAAATCTTTTATTTATGTAAGACTGACAAATCTGCATCACATTAGTTTGTGTTAAAACTGTGTAATACAACTGGAAGGAAATTTATATGCAATTCAAATACATAAATCTTTCATTTGGGCCTAAATAATTGAGTGCATGATGAAGTGTTTATTTTGGAGCGAACTGTTCCTTTAAGACAAACAGCTGTTTGAATGTCAGGTTATGCATGAATTAAGTTTTTGTCATTTTGAAATCCCTTCAGTTCTTTATTAGACAGATTTTCCAAGATACTACTACATTTTTAACCATTTATTGATCAATCTAAATCTCATAATGCCTTCTAACACATTTGTTTTTTTGCTTTTTCGACAGACGAAAACTGGACTTGCCCTTTTGTACGACGAACACACGAGTAACACCTACGACGTTCGTTTAAAGTTAACGAAAGAGCTGTTAATCATACAGAAACAGGATGTGGTTTGCGTGAGCGGTGGCGACTTAAATGTAAGTACTGAGTCTTTACCTTCGATTCGATCACGATTCAGCCGCACGTTTCTCGTGTGCTCATCACTGTGAATCACAGTCGGCAGCAGAAGAGTGCGTTTTGTTCGTGACAGATTACAGAACAAGATCCATTAGACAAGTTTTCATTACATTTGACATCCTTGTCATGAAGCACATGCCACTTTATTGTTTGTTGGCATGAGATGCATCATCATCATCATCATTCATGATGCTGTCAAAACGCAATGAAAGTCATTACATGTGTACAATGCACGCTAGAGAACCCAATATAGTCCTAATCAACGTCATTAGTGAGTTTTAGAGCATATTTATAATTTGTTTTATAACTACACGTGACCTGATCCATCATTTAGAGTCACTTTGACCCAGAAACACATTTTGAGTTTTATGCACTAAAGTAAAAAGGAAAGTCTCAGCTCTCTAATGGTGTAATCAATGATGTTTCGACTGTAAACTGAGGTTGTCATAAAGCTTGCAACCCTTTCGATGTTATTTGACATAGTTTTATGAAGTGTTCCTATTTCAATGTTTGAATTTGAGACTTTTGTGTCTTTTTCAATGTTATTTAAAAACAGTAAAATAAATGTAGGTCAAAGACGTTGAGATGTAAAAATCTAAAGAAATTTACAAAAGTGATTATATGTCCATCGAAAGCACTTAAAATGCAAGTAAAGTGTCTACATTTAAGGTTTCAAATAAGCTTTTGGAAGAATAAAATGTCGATGTTTCGTTGAAATGTTCCGTTGTCATTCAGTGTAACACTTATAGTTATGTCAAAATTCAAACAACATGCTTATTCTGACCTGTACATATTAAAATATATAAAATAATAAGTGAGCATATTACATTTTATTGGGTTTTAAATGAGTAAAAAATTCTTACTGACAAACGGGCAAAACCTAGGATAGTGGCACATTGTAAAAATGTAAAATAACAACTAATTAGTATTTGGGGTGAAATTAATTAGTATTTTAATATGTCATAAATTGATTTTTGTTGTAAATATGCCTGACAAGATTGTTACACTGAATGAGATTTTAGTGGGTGTCTTCTGTAAATCAGGGGAAAATGTATGATATTTATTTTTTGCTCAGAAAAACAAAAACAAAAATACAATTACATTAAACAGAAAACTTTTTATTTTTTTATTTTTTTCTGGAAAAACAACAATTTAAAGCAGTATTGTTTTTATGCTTAAACCCTTTTTCGTCTTTGACCCATTTATTTATTATGACCACCAGTAAATAAATTAATTAACTAATTCATTAGTTAATTTATTTATTTCCCCCTGGTATTACCTGTATATGAAAGTTAAGGCTCTTTGTCTTTTTTATGTTACTGAATATTAAACACATAAACAAATGATAAATTATTTATTTATTTGACTTTTTTGTTTATTTGGTTATTCTTGAAAGTAAATTTTTTCTTTTTCTGTTTATTTTTTCCCCTGATATTACCTTTATATTCCCTTCCCCTGATATGAGGCTTTTTTGTCTTTTTAAATCTCATTTAAAATACATTAGACACACAAACAGTAAAATGCATTAATTAATTAATTTCCCCCTGATATTACCTGGATCTTTATTATTTATGTATTTATGTGTTTATTTGTTTATTTTTGCCTGATATTACCTGTATTTGAAAGTTGAGGCTTTCTGTTATCTTTAAAAAAAAATAGACAAATAAACAGTGAAATATTTATTTATTTATTTATTTTGCCTGATGTTACCTGATTTGAAAAATTGTTGTTAATGCTATTTAATAAAAACAAACATTGAACACATCAACAGTACAATTAATTTATTTATTGCCTGTATATATAAACAATTTATGTATGTAAGTGTCGCCTTATGACCACTTCTTTAATTATGTGTTATGCGGTTGATGCTATGAATATTTTACCAATTAAATTCCCATTTTTTAAAGCACAGAACTGTTGTACTTCGAAGACAGCTGACTGGAAAATTTTCCCCTGATATTACCTGGATCTTTATTATTTATGTATTTATGTGTTTATTTGTTTATTTTTGCCTGATATTACCTGTATTTGAAAGTTGAGGCTTTCTGTTATCTTTAAAAAAAATAGACAAATAAACAGTGAAATATTTATTTATTTATTTATTTTGCCTGATGTTACCTGATTTGAAAAATTGTTGTTAATGCTATTTAATAAAAACAAACATTGAACACATCAACAGTACAATTAATTTATTTATTGCCTGTATATATAAACAATTTATGTATGTAAGTGTCGCCTTATGACCACTTCTTTAATTATGTGTTATGCGGTTGATGCTATGAATATTTTACCAATTAAATTCCCATTTTTTAAAGCACAGAACTGTTGTACTTCGAAGACAGCTGACTGGAGGTCTCGGTCTGAGTATCAAAGTAGGTCTTTTGCTTCTTTTAATATTGCTCATTCACTTTAAAGAGCTTATTTAAATGTGCTCAGGTAGTGCACGCGTATCTCCACAGGCCAGATAATTATTGCGCAATATAAGTCTTTTAAAGATCAAAGAGAATCTTGATATAAGGATCAAGTCTCATTAGTTTTATTCACAATAATCTTTGAAGAGGCGATAGATTTGTATTTCTGAACAGTGCTGGATGTAAGATGTAGAAGTGAATTTCCTTGATGGCTCTTCATGCATTTCAGGGGGGAGCAGAACATAAAGTGCCTGTGGTCATCTCAAAGATTTTCAAAGATCAAGTAGGTAAGATGACAAGCGTTCCTCCCATCCGCTGTAAAGCAAAGCAAAGCGCTAGCGATAACTGTTAAAGGAGTAGTTCGCCCACAAATGAAAATGTGCTGAAAATGTGCTCACCCTCAGCCCATCCCAGATGTAGATGTTTGTTCTTCATCAGATTTGGAGAAATGTAGCATTGCATCAGTGTCACAGCAACGGATGCTCTGCAGTGAATGGGTGCCGTCAGAATGAGAGTCCAAACAGCTGATAAAAACATCACAATAATCCACAAGTAAACCACAAGCCAAAACAGCTCTAAACAAATATGTGGCTGGATTTTGATGTGAGAGACAACAGGAGATTTTCACTTTTTCACTGGAGGAAGCGTTATTATGGATTATGGACTCATATTTTAGCCGGAAGCATTGGTTTGAAGTTAAAAATATCTTAAAGGGATTAGGAAATGTGTTTTCTAAATAATATTCTTGTTTTATTTTATAATGTTTTTGTGAGGTGCATTTATAATCTTAATGTTTTTTTGTTTTTTTTTTCCATCAAAAGTGGCCAACATGTACATATAAATAGTCATTTTTTTACCCTGAATTTCGCCTCTGATTTGAATGCTATGTTGGAAGGGGTGTGTCTCCTGTGAGACTTGAGTGGAAACGCCCACTACTGTGATTGGATAACATATTTGCATATGAAATGAGCATTACATGAGGAACTCTCTCAAAACTTTACTGCATTTTTGATGATGTTATTGTGAAAAGTGATTAGCTTTATAATTAGAACAACTCCCGTTGCGTCAAGGCTGCAGCCAAACAGTCATGTTTACTAAACGCAGCTTTGGTCTTCTCCAGATGTTAACTGATGGACTGGAGTGGTGTGGATTATTGTGATGTTTTTATCAGCTGTTTGGACTCTCATTCTGACGGCACCCATTCACTGCAGAGCATCCGTTGGTGAGAAAGTGACACAATGCTAGATTTCTCCAAATCTGATGAAGAAACAAACTCATCTACATCTTGGGTGACCTGAGGGTGAACTATTCCTGTAATATATGGTGTCTTGTAGAGTACAGTTCTTGCTACTTTTGTTTTATATTTAATATAAATGCACTGCACAGCCTAAATGTAGTCCTTTTGAAATCCATATAATTAGCACTTGCTGAACAGTATTTGAGAACGGTTTATCTTTGTTGCATGCTATACATGATGATGTTATTGTGAAAAGTGATTATTAGCTTTATAATTAGAACAACTCCCGTTGCGTCAAGGCTGCAGCCAAACAGTCATGTTTACTAAACGCAGCTTTGGTCTTCTCCAGATGTTAACTGATGGACTGGAGTGCAGGTGTGGATTACTTGTGGATTATTGTTATGTTTTTATCAGCTGTTTGGACTCTCATTCTGACGGCACCCATTCACTGCAGAGCATCCGTTGGTGAGAAAGTGACACAATGCTAGATTTCTCCAAATCTGATGAAGAAACAAACTCATCTACATCTTGGGTGACCTGAGGGTGAACTATTCCTGTAAAACATATTTGCATATGAAATGAGCATTACATGAGGAACTCTCTCAAAACTTTACTGCATTTTTGATGATGTTATTGTGAAAAGTGATTAGCTTTATAATTAGAACAACTCCCGTTGCGTCAAGGCTGCAGCCAAACAGTCATGTTTACTAAACGCAGCTTTGGTCTTCTCCAGATGTTAACTGATGGACTGGAGTGGTGTGGATTATTGTGATGTTTTTATCAGCTGTTTGGACTCTCATTCTGACGGCACCCATTCACTGCAGAGCATCCGTTGGTGAGAAAGTGACACAATGCTAGATTTCTCCAAATCTGATGAAGAAACAAACCTCATCTACAGCTTGGGTGACCTGAGGGTGAACTATTCCTGTAATATATGGTGTCTTGTAGAGTACAGTTCTTGCTACTTTTGTTTTATATTTAATATAAATGCACTGCACAGCCTAAATGTAGTCCTTTTGAAATCCATATAATTAGCACTTGCTGAACAGTATTTGAGAACGGTTTATCTTTGTTGCATGCTATACAGTTCAAATGTATTTTAATCACAGCGAATTCAAGACTTGATGCATGTCGTGCTGCATTGCATTTGCAGTTTTATTGGTTTTTATTAGCTTCCCGCTGTCCTTTCTTACTTCTGAGATGCTTAGTGTAGAAATATATCCACCCTTGATATCAGAAAGCTTATGAAGTTTCATCATATTTGTCAAAACGCATTGAACTAAAACCCAGATTTGTGTGAAATTCATCCCAAAGCACTTGACTAGATCGAAAGGCTCCTCAAACTCAAATCCTGATTGCATGTCATCGCATTAAAGCACTATTAAATGAGTAATTATGTCCCAATCTTTCCATTAACCTCTGGCCGGACCGTCCGGGGCCGCAGCCGATCAGACGGGGATGCTGTTTATCGGCGACGCCGTGTTACAGGTCAGTGTTTCGGGCTTTTGCACGCTCTCGTTCCTGACGCGGCCCTCGGGGGCCAAGGGTCCATGTTAGAGCAGCGTTCCCTCTGAATTTTAATGATGCTTCCCTCTGATTCATTTACTCCGGCTTGACTGGAGGTTTAACCTTTATCTCTTTGTATGAATCAGAGGAACAGCAACAGAGAGAGAGAGAGAGAGAGAGAGAGAGCAATAAATAAAGTAATAGTTCCTGTGGTGCGACTGAAACAAATGGTTTTATTACATTTTGAATGTCATTGAAGCTCTTTATATAAAGGCTCTATAAATACACATACAATACAAGGTGAAGTAAAATTGATTCATTTCGGTTCATTTGGACAGTTTGTATTTAATCAGACAAAGAACTTGCAGCGTTTTAGTTTCATAGTAGAGGATGTGGGTAAATGCTGCTGTACTTTACTATGTTTTCAACTCAGTTAGAGGTATATTTTTTTTTAAAGTTGTATTTACTGTAAATTTACTGCTAATTGAGAGTGTAATCAGAGCTTTTATGCCACAAAATTATGGCTCTTATTATATAATTTCTTTAAAAAAAAATCTTGCTTACAGATCTCAACCTTTTGAATGGCTGTGTATATATAATAATTAATACATTTATATACAGCTGTGTATATAATAATAATAATTATAATAGCACAAACATTTTTAAAATGATTAAAATGGAACCAAAAATATAAAATGTTATATTATATCATTTACTAAAATTATATATGGCGCTTATTAAATTATATAATGGAATAAATATGCAATTAAAATAATTGTGTACCCTTGAATATTGTGTGTGTGTACAGTATATATAAAATGAAATTAATAATAAAGTAATGCTTTTATTCAGCAAGGATGGATTAAAATATTAACATTTACATTTAAAATTGAAAGTGACAATAAAGACATCTATAATGTTGCAAAATATTTCTATTTCAAATAAATGCTGATTGAAGTTTTTATTCATTAAAGAAACCTGAAAAATAAAATGTATGACCGTTTCCACCAAAATATTGTGCAGCACAACTCTTTTCAACATTGATAATAATCAGAAATGTTTCTTGAGCAGCAAATCAGCATATTAGAATGATTTCTGAAGATCATGTGACACTGAAGACTGGAGGAATGATCACAGGAATTAAATACATTTGAACAGATATTCAGCTATTTTAAATTGTAAAAATATTAAATTTTTTTTACAGTTTTTCCTGTATTTTTAAACAAATAAATGCAGCTGTGGTGAGCAAAGAGACTTCTTTCAAAAACATTTTTAAAAATTGTGTACGGTAGTGTATATACATTTCCAAAAAATATTTCTAAAAATAAAATGTTGTATTACATTAAAGAGAATTTGTGGAATAAATTGGGTTAATTGTCAAAAAAAAAATTATGTCAGAATGCAAAAAAAAAACAAAATTAGAATGATTTCTGAAGATCATGTGCCACTGAAGACTGGATTAATGATCACAGGAATTAAATACATTTGAACAGATATTCAGCTATTTTAAATTGTAAAAATATTTAATTTTTTTTACAGTTTTTCCTGTATTTTTAAACAAATAAATGCAGCTGTGGTGAGCAAAGAGACTTCTTTCAAAAACATTTTTAAAAATTGTGTACGGTAGTGTATATACATTTCCAAAAAATATTTCTAAAAATAAAATGTTGTATTACATTAAAGAGAATTTGTGGAATAAATGTGGTTAATTGTCATAAAAAAAATTATGTCAGAATGCAAAAAAAAAACAAAACATTTTTTAATCATCTGGCTTTGCGGTGAATTGTGATCTCAATATGTTTATTTGAATATTTTCTTTTCCGTTTGCAGGTCAATGGCATTAACGTGGAGAAGTGTACACACGAGGAAGTCGTGAGTATCTGCTCGGCTCTTTGGTTTGTGCTCTTGAAATGACATTGATACAGAATTAATCAGATTCCACTGAAGCGCTCGGCCCTTTTATATCAGCAGCGAGTGATTCGTTTCTCCCTGAACGGCCTCAGCTGTAACTGATCGATAGTGAGTAGATTCATCACACGCCGATCTCGAGAGAGAAGCGCTCGCTCACTCCGGCAGGTTTTTCTCTGTGATCCTGACAGCTGTTCCTCACATCTCCATCCAGACGTCAGAGGACGTGATTAGTGATTTCCCCGGACAATCGCAGACTAACTAAGACAAGCTGACCATGACAGAAGATGACAGAAATCATCCTGTAGGACAGAAACAGCACAGATGAGATCTGTAATGATCAGTGGAGATCAAATTGAGCTTCTGCTTAGAGTTTATTCTGATCCCAGTCTCTGCGATCAGAAGATCTCAATATGAGTTCAAACATTTCGAGTTCCTCCAACATCAATGATCTGAGCTTCTTTTTACATTCAATTTATAGCTCGATGTACTCGTTTTCGGTAACACTTTACAGTACAACCTCATTTGTTAACATTATTAATGCAAAAGCTAAAAATGAGCAATATATTTTTCTAGCATTCCTTTAGAACAGATATATTTTTAATTATTTGAAATATTTGTAATATATTTATCTAGCATTCTTTGTTAATGTTCGTTTCTAAAAAATACAATCTTTCATGTTCATGTCATTGTTGTTTTAGTATCATTGAGATACTTTTATAGTTTTTTATAAATATTTTTTTTTATATTTTCTGTTTTCATTTTAATTTTAGTTAAAGATGTAATACTTATATTGTGTGTTATTATATATATATATATATATTATAATAATTTAATTATTAATAATTAATAGTTTTTAATTCAGTTTTAGTTATTTTAGTACGTTAATTTAAACTAAATGAAAATGAGAAATGTTGCCTTGGTATCTTGCTGAAAGTTAGTTTTATTTAATAGTTTATTAAAATTGTATATATTATTTTTTTATATTTAGTATTTCAGTTAAAGGGTATTTTATATAAGGTGTTTTTTTAAGTTAGCTTTTATAGCTCTGGTTCATGTTAGTTCACAGTCTGAGGAGAAACAAAGGAGAAACGCCTGAGACAAAGCTGATGCATAATTAAAAGTCTCCTGGGCAATAAAAAAGCAATAATACACGTTTTTTATCTGGGATTTTACATACTGTAGGTGTCTCATGTTTGAGATGCGAGACCAACCTCATGAGATCATTTCTGAAAAATGGGAATGGTTTCTTAAAGCAGTCTTTTAAATATGATTAAGCGATCAGAGCCAGATTATAATGATATTCACTCGCTGCATGGTCATTATCATTGAGTTACCCAGCACTCATAATTCTACATTTTATAATCTAGTTTAAAAGTTCAAAATATCTCTATATGAGCTCAAACATGTCTTGTTTTCAATAAGATTGCTTATTTAAAGGAATGTCCCTGGTTTGCCCTCCTGCGATGAATGTCTGTGAGTGTAAACAGGCTTTAGATTGAAGGCATCTAGAGTTTTGAGGCTCAAACACACACAAGGGTTTCTTGGCGAATGCGTGGTTTCTTTTAGCATCAGCTCTCTGTGGAAATGTTGTACAAGTGTGTCATGTTTTCATCAGATTTGTCAAATTAAGTCACTTTTCTCGCTGTGGTTATGATCAAATGAAGTCTAAAAGTCAGCACGTTATCAGAATTGATCCTGTTTCTGAAACTGCATTCAGATATGACTTATGATATATATATATATAACTGTAAAAATTAAAATTGTTGCCTTAGCAATTAACTGAAATATGTGTGAGCTGAATTACTTAAACTAAAACTGAAATGAAAATAAGTTAAAAAATATTCAAATGTAATATTCTCTCTCTCTCTCTCTCTCTCTCTCTCTCTCTCTCTCTCTCTCTCTCTCTATATATATATATATATATATATATATAAAATAGTAAAAAAAAAACATCAAAATGTCAAAAGCATATAACAAAATTATGTGCAACCAAACAACATTTCCCATCATTCTCTGTAGCAGCACAATAATGATAAAATACACAAATACAAGATCAGTTAACAGTGTTATTTTTATTATAATGTATTTATTACATTATTTAAATATATACATATTCTGAATTGGCTTTTGTTTTCATATTTTCAGTTTTCATTTTAATTTGAGTAATTGTATGTACTTTTGTCATTTTTATTAGTTTTTGGTCTTTTTAAAAATATTTCTATTTGACTTTCATTTATTTGTATTTCAGTTTTACTAATTTTAGCACATTTCTTATTTTCACTTAATATTTTAAGATTTATACACTGAACAAAATTATAAACGCAACACTTTTGTTTTTGCCCTCATTTTTCATGAGTTGAAGTCAAAGGTCTAAGACTTTTTCTATGTACACAAAAGGCCTATTTCTCTCAAATATTGTCCACAAATCTGTCTATCAATTAATATTTATATATTATAAAAAAATTATAAAATTTAAACTAAAATTAAATACATTTAATTTAAATTGAATGCCTCCTTGCAAAGTATTAATTTCTTTTTTTTTATTATTTTGTTTTATTTATACATTTTTTATAAATAAATCTTACACACTGTTATGTGTTAAATCAGGGTTTCACAAACTAGTGTTTGTAAGTTTATGAAAGGGTAATAATTCATACAAATGTAAAATTAAAATGAATCTTTTAAAAATAAAAACAATATTAAAAATAAAAACAATAAACAAACAAACAAAAACTTACTAAAAAATATGGAATTTTACATGTTCTTGCATGTCATGTGACCATTAGCTGACATCAGAGGACCATAAAACATTAAAACATGAAACTAATTTAAATTATTAAATATTTAAATGACTTAAATTAGATTTAAGTAAATATTTTAGGTCAGAGGGGTTCAGTTGGCAAAGAAGTTTTGAATCCCTGCATGAGATGATGAAATCTGAAGATACGAGACACTGACGGAGTAATTGCTTGTCTAGCCTGAACCCAGCGGAGAGGTCACACGACGCGTGCTGTAATAACCATTTATGAGAAATCTCTGAGAGATTACATGCTGATTGCATAAAGTGTTGATTTAATCGAAATGTTGAGGCTCCTCGACTCAATTAGGTGTGAATCAGTCATTTAAATGCAGCTCAAGTGCTTCTTCTCATCTTGATATCAGGAGTATGTTTTGTCTCTTTTATATCTCTTTGAAGGTTCATCTTTTGCGGACGGCAGGGGATGAAGTCACCATCACTGTACGCTACCTCAGGGAAGCGCCGGCCTTCTTAAAACTCCCATTAGGTAGGTTTGCTTCACATCTGAGCTCTGTTATAAACCTCACTGTCTGGACAGGCAGCTGCCTTCAAAGGAAGCATCCTAACTGAAATGCAACCTCATTAGTGAGTGATTTGGATGCTCTCCATAATCAGAAATATTGCATTTAATACAAATTGCATGGCAAACGCATGGGAAACTGTTGCAATGCATGCTGGGATAGTCTTCTCTGCAAAGTATTAATGTGATGCTGCTGAATTAAGGTTATTTGTCATAATTAAGTTTTAACTGTAAATGTTGCTTATACAGTTTAGTTTGAATGCACTTTGTGCTCTGTTGATGAAGAACAGCAATACATCTTAGCAGACGATGCCACTAATTTAATCAGTTTATTAGGCAGCCGAACAACGTTTCATCTTATCATTCTCCGTAGCAACACAATAATGAAAAAATATGCAAATATAACATTAAGTACCAGTGTTATTTTAATATTATTTATATACTGTCAGTTTTTATTAATATTTTGTATGAGCATTTTTTTTTTTAGGTTTTAGTAATTTTGTCATGGGCTATTGTCATTTTTATATATATTTCAATATAGCTTTCATGTATTTTTTTTCTTTCAGATTTCGTTTGAGTAATTTTAGTAATTTTTTAAGACATTTGTTATTTTAGTAGTTTAGTAGTAGTAGTATTTTAAACGTAAACTTTTTTTTTTCATTTATTTGCCAAAGCAACATTTCTTATTTTCATTTTAAGGTTTAGGTTTTTCATCTAATATTTATATATTTAAAATATATTCATGTGTGTGTGTGTGTATGTGTGTATATATATATATATATATATATATATATATACACAATTTATTTTAATTGCTAAATATTTTTTTAAATGGTTAAAAATTTTTAATGATCTTATTTTTAGTTAACAATAACATCACTGTCAGTTATACACCTAATTGTAAAGTTTATTTATTTTTTCATCTAGTATTTCTATTTGTATACATTTATTTTTTATGTGCGTGTGTGTGTGTGTGTGTGTGTATAGATACTTCTGTTTTGTTATGTCATCACTTGAAAGCATCCTGGGTATTTGTCATGAAGTGAAAAATTGATTTTCCAAGTCATCCCTTTTTCTTCTGACTAAAATTACTTGAATGAACGTCACATTTCATCTAGTTGGAAGTAGAAGTAGGAGCTTCACAGACGAATCTGAAGGCAGCATCGACTCTGCAGGAAGGTGAATCTCTCGGGACTGAAGCGAGCAGCTGTGTGCTGCATGAGACAGAAAGACGACTTTCAGAATGGCATGTTGTAGATTCCCCTGCATGAAATTTACTTTTTGCGCTCTGCAATTTTCCAGTGACCCCCGTGTCGGAACTCCTGCGTCTCGTGCATTTCACACTCACCTTATACCCATAATCTACTGTGATGTTGATGTGCATGGCATCACGACAACCCAGAAAGCGGCTTGCCAAGCTAATACATGTCATATCGCGTGGATTTAGAAGTGTGGAGTCACTAGAGTAGATTTGCACACAGTATGAGCTCTGCTGTATATAGAATATGTAGTAATCTGCCGTATTCCCTCAGGTTCACCCGGACCGTCCAGCGATCAGAGCAGCAGGGCGTCCTCGCCGCTTTTCGACAGTGGTTTGCATTTAAATGGGAACTCGAGCAACACGGTAAGTCACCTTTTGTATCGATGTGAGCTTCACCTCCGTTAAGGAGCTTATTCATAAGCCTCGAAAGTGAGACAGTTGACAGAATCAGGTTGAAAAGGCCTCTTTGTCAGATAGAGAGGTGGACCTGACTCTAGATTGAGCGCTGTTGGTTAAGGCGAGCATCACTATTATTTTTGCTCATAATTAGGGTTAGCAGTTTTGAACAAACCTCCAATAATTAGAGGTTTTAATAATTAAATAATTTCCCTCAGAATTCTCAGTTTACATCTCACAATTAAACTTGCAATAGCCAGATATAAACTTGCAATTCAGAAAAAACTCTCATAATTGCAAGATGTAAATTCGCAATTGTGAGTTATTCATTGATGTAAAGTCATAATTCTGAGAAAAAAAGTCAGAATTGCAAATACTTTATACATATAGTTAGGTTTTAACTATTTAATGGTGCAACACAAAAATAATTAGTAGTGCATAAATTGTAACTTAAACTAGGCTAAGTTGTAATTTATGCGCAGCTGATGCAACCGGCCCCAGATTATCATTTAGACTTTTTTTAAATACTGCTAGTTACCATCCATAACACTGCTGTCCTAAAAAGAAGCCTCAACTACACCAACGGCCCATTCAAGCAGGATATAGAGGTCATGTATTTCAATCTGACCTTGAAATATCATTGCCAAGGCTCCTCGCTGCTAGTTAATAGAGTGCAGCAGCCACACAACCTGACAGACTGAAAATATCCTGCCGTCATCTGAACGAACACGCTGTGTCTTGTTAAGCCACCGGTCACTTTCTCATTCAAATCAGAGAGCAAAGGGTAAGGCAGACGTCTGACTCGATCTGATCACAGCTCACATGAACACGCAGAGATTTACATGCTGTACATTAATGTGAGGACATGCGTGACACTGAGACTCTGGGGAAGCGGCGGCCGAGCTGCGTGTCAGCAGGTGAAGCTCTGAGATCTGAGACCTGCATACAGCCTCTGAAAATCCATTCACGCCTCAAAGAGAGAGAGAGAGAGAGCGCTGAAAATGAGAAAATCTCAGAGCGCCGACAAATCAAGATTTCTGTGTTGGATGCGACCCTAAAGTCTATAAATAGAACAGAGCTCAGAGCTTGGTTAGTAGAGTTTTTTTGCTAGGGTGTTTGCCAGGACGTTGCTACGGGGTTGCTGGGGTGTTTGCCAGGACGTTGCTATAGGGTTGCTGGTGTGTTTGCCAGGGCGTTGCTACGGGGTTGCTGGGATGTTTGTCAGAGCGTTGCTATAGGGTTGCTGGTGTGTTTGCCAGGGCGTTGCTACGGTGTTGCTGGGATGTTTGTCAGAGCGTTGCTATGGGGTTGCTGGTGTGTTTGCCAGGGCATTGCTACAGGGTTGCTGGGATGTTTGTCAGAGCGTTGCTATAGGGTTGCTGGTGTATTTGCCAGGACGTTGCTACGGGGTTGCTGGTGTGTTTGCCAGGGCGTTGCTACGGTGTTGCTGGGATGTTTGTCAGAGCGTTGCTATGGGGTTGCTGGGGTGTTTGTCAGAGCGTTGCTATGGGTTTGCTGGTGTGTTTGCCAGGACGTTGCTACGGGGTTGCTGGGATGTTTGTCAGAGCGTTGCTATGGGGTTGCTGGGGTGTTTGCCAGGACGTTGCTACGGGGTTGCTGGGGTGTTTGCCAGGACGTTGCTACGGGGTTGCTGGGATGTTTGTCAGAGCGTTGCTATAGGGTTGCTGGTGTGTTTGCCAGGGCGTTGC
>NW_015505358.1:1828672-1843435 GCF_001515645.1 Sinocyclocheilus grahami | reverse complement strand
TTTGCCAGGACGTTGCTATGGGGTTGCTGGGGTGTTCTGGTTGGGGTGGTTGCAGGGTGTTGCTATGGGGTTGCTGGGGTGTTCTGGGTGGTAGCAGGGTGTTGCTGGGGTGTTTGCCAGGGCGTTGCTATGGGGTTGCTGGGGTGTTTGTCAGAGCGTTGTTTAGGGGTTGCTGGGGTGTTTGCCAGAGCATTGCTATTGGGTTGTTGGGGTGTTCTGGGTGTTTGCAGGGTGTTGCTATGGGGTTGCTGGTGTGTTTGCCAGGGCGTTGCGACGGGGTTGCTGGGATGTTTGTCAGAGCGTTGCTATGGGGCTGCTGGGGTGTTTGCCAGGACGTTGCTACGGGGTTGCTGGGGTGTTTGCCAGGACGTTGCTACGGGGTTGCTGGGATGTTTGTCAGAGCGTTGCTATAGGGTTGCTGGTGTATTTGCCAGGACGTTGCTACGGGGTTGCTGGGGTGTTTGCCAGGGCGTTGCTATGGGGTTGCTGGGGTGTTTGCCAGAGCGTTGCTATAGGGTTGCTGGTGTGTTTGCCAGGGCATTGCTATGCGGTTGCTGGGGTGTTTGCAAGGACGTTGCTATGGGGTTGCTGGGGTGTTTGCCAGGGCGTTGCTATGGGGTTGCTAAAGTGTTTGCCATGTCACATCATTGACATTACCAGATGCTAGAAAACACCGCTCATTCAAGAACTCAAAGCTAGAGGGTGCCCTCGTGCAGATGGCGCAAGAGCTTAATGTAAGTGTCTAAATCAAATGTGCACAGCTCAGTTGAATGATACATTTGTGCTATTTAACTTAATGCTGTTGAACCTACTTTATAAAGCAAACTTTCTGCTAAATAAGTGCGTGCTGTTTATCTTTCAGTCAGATGCGCATGAAAGTTGTGTTCTTTACTATAGTAACATCAGGTTTCAGGTGCATTTTCTTTCTGAATCATCATTGACCGGTAGAAAAACTGTACCATTTTGTTTAAAATGAAAGTAAGATAAAGACCCTCACGTCATGTAGAGGTGTGTAAAATGTTTGGTTGAAAATACAAATACAATAGGCCATATAGTTGTTATGAATAATTCACTGACATTTAAATCAAGACATGTGCCTGAGAAAGAGAACAAACAAGGCAATATCTTATTATTCAGTGAAGAGTTAGTGAGGGAATCGTGTGGAAAGTGCATAATATTCTAAAGTAGTCTGTCATATGTTTCTCGGTAACACTGTAATAAGGAATGAAACTATTACTAGTTTCACAATAAAATTCCAGATGGTTATGTTTACTATTTCACATTTTTAGTTATGTTATAGTTATGTATAGTTATATTTATGGCTGGGTGATATGGCAAAAAAAAATTATCACAATAATTTTTTTTCATATCAGTCAATATCGATAATTATCAAAATACATTTCAAATATTTCTTTCTTTCAAGTTTAAAAGCAGATTTTTCTACTAAGTGAAAGTTTTAGAAACCAGACTGTTAATTGTGGTTTAAACTACTCTTAATGGTCAGAACAAAATAAATATCTTAATAGAAAAATGAATTTCTTAGTTTCTGCATGTTCTAATGAGTGATATTGTTTTAAATCCTGAAGCAGGTTTGTGTTCCTGACTTTGATGACGAGTATCTTCAGCACAGTTTGCAGTGCAGGCTTCAATATTAATAACAGTACATTTTTTGTCTCTTAGAAATGCACATTCGACAGTAGCCTGAGTTGATAGTAGTAGTAGCTTGAGTTTGGATGCAGATGTAAATTTATGTTCATTATCAAAAACAGTAACATCTGTAAAAATTGTAACAACCTTATTTTTATACAGTATGGTGAAATTTAATTATGAGTTTCATTAAAATTAACCATTGGTCTTCCATAGTAGTATACATTTAGATCATGATAACCACAGTTAAAACCTCAATACCATGGTAAAAATATAACTATAGGGTTTCTAGGTATTTGTATGAAAAACAGTAGTCTAAATAAATTTATAAACACTAGCTTAATCACAAAAAATATTGTAATTATATTCCATTACTCCTTTAATACAATTAAAGCATGTCTACATTAAAATATAATAAAATTTGACACGAATTTCTGAGGTGTTTGCCCAGGACGTTGCTATAGGGTTGCTGGGCTGTTTGCCCAGGCTGTTGCTATGGGGTTGCTAGGCTTTTCTGAGGCGTTTGTCCGGGGCGTTGCCATAGTGTTGCTGGGTATTTCTGGAGTGTTTTCTTGGGGCGTTGCTATGGGGTTGCTGGGCTTTTCTGGGGTGTTTGCCTGGACTGTTGCTATGGGGTTGCTGGGCTTTTCTGAAGTGTTTGCCCAGGGCATTGCTATGGGGTTTCTGGGCTGTTCTCTGTGTTTGCTAGGCGTTGCTATGGGTTTGCTGGGCTTTTCTTGGGTGTTTGTCAGGGCATTGCTATGGGGTTTCTGGGCTTTTCTGGGAAGTTTGCCTCGGCATTGCTAAGGCATTCTAGATGTTTGCCGGTACATTGCTGTGGGTCTTTGCCTGAGTGTTGCTATGGAATAACCACAGTTAAAACCTCAATACCATGGTAAAAATATAACTATAGGGTTTCTAGGTATTTGTATGAAAAACTGGTCTAAATACATTTAGTATAAATGCACAAACACTATATCTTAATCACAAAAAATACTGTAATTATATTCCATTACTCCATTAATACATTTAATACATGTAATATAAACCTAATATAAACCCTTCTGTGTTGCTATGGGGTTGCTGCGCTGTTCTGTGTGTTTGCCAGGGCATTGCTATGGGGTTACTGGGCTTTTCTGGGGGGTTTTACCGGGGTGTTGCTATGGGGTTGCTGGACTTTTTTGAAGTGTTTGCCCAGGGTGTTGCTATGGGGTTGCTGAGCTTTTCTGGGTTGTTTTCCCGGGTGTTGCTATGGGGTTTCTGGGCTTTTCTGGGGTGTTTGCCAGGCCGTTGGTATGGGGTTGCTGGGCTGTTTGCCCGGGGCATTGCTATGGGGTTGCTAGGCTTTTCTGAGGTGTTTGCCCAGGACGTTGCTATAGGGTTGCTGGGCTGTTTGCCCAGGCTGTTGCTATGGGGTTGCTAGGCTTTTCTGAGGTGTTTGTCCGGGGCGTTGCCATAGTGTTGCTGGGTATTTCTGGAGTGTTTTCTTGGGGCGTTGCTATGGGGTTGCTGGGCTTTTCTGGGGTGTTTTCCTGGACTGTTGCTATGGGGTTTGCTGGGCTTTTCTGAAGTGTTTGCCCAGGGCATTGCTATGGGGTTTCTGGGCTGTTCTCTGTGTTTGCTAGGCGTTGCTATGGGTTTGCTGGGCTTTTCTTGGGTGTTTGTCAGGGCATTGCTATGGGGTTTCTGGGCTTTTCTGGGAAGTTTGCCTCGGCATTGCTAAGGCATTCTAGATGTTTGCCGGTACATTGCTGTGGGTCTTTGCCTGAGTGTTGCTATGGAGTTGCTAGAGTATTCTGAGTATTTGCCAGGGTGCTATAGTGTTGCTAGGGTGCTAACAATGGTGTTGCTATAAGGTTGCTAGAATGTAATGCCTGTTTGCTAAGGCATTGGTATGTGGTTGCTAGGTTGTTCTGAGTGGCTTCTTACCATCTCAAGTGAAAGAAGTCCCTCCTCATCTCTCTGTGATATTCTGCTCTCTAGATATAGCTTAGTTTCCTTCTTTAGTGTAAGATTATAAAATGTTTATTCTATGTTTTAAACACACCTCTAGCGTTGAGTAATAGTGATGTTTGCCTTAACACATAATATGTGACATGGTGGTCACCATGGTGTGTTCAGATCTGCTCATTTGTCAGTTCTGTGTAAATGAGAGCATCTCCCGGAGCAGAACTGTTTCTTTTAATGAAGTTCCTCTATAGACGCATTGTATGCCCACAAAAAAAAAAAAAAAAAGTCAAGATTGGGAGCTTGTAAGGCAGCTTTCCAGGAACACTGTACACCGATACTTCACTATTAAACATTGAATGGCAGCTACTGTGTCCAATTAGCGTAAACAGATGAATATTTTTCTTCTATTGACTCTCTCTGCCTTTGCCAGGCATGGAAATGTGCAAAAACACACATAGCACTCTCCTGACTGCTGACTCAACAATAATTGTGCTTTTTCTTGTGTTCTTCAAATGATTTTTTTTTCTAATCCTCTTGTAGTGCTTGAACTTGTCACCCACAGGTGATTATAATTCTCTGAGCTTGTCGTCCTCTCCAGGCTGCTGTGACATTGAGCTGATTGACGGCGTTTTGCTTTCATCGGCCGACGGGCTGGTGCTTTAGCGTTTATTCATTTACATAATTGCCAATAATTAGCATAGTAGCTCTTTTTGCCAAATCTGGAGGTAGGGTTGCCAAATAAATCTGGTATTTTTGTGCATACTTAATATTTACATTTACATTTTGTCATTTTGCAGACGCTTTTATCCAAAGCAACTTACAATTGGGGAATACATAAAGTGACAAGTATAACGAAACTTATATAATAATTATATAATAATAGTGAAATAATTACAAAATATACTAGTTTCATTAGTAGCTTGGTTGTACCATCTCTACATATCGAGAATTGTCAAAATACTGATTATTAAGAATATATATATTAACGTAAACACTCAAATGAACTCACTTGAAGGCTAAATGGCATATATTAAATATTAATATAAATATTAATTAATGTTAATATTTAAGCTTATAAAATTAATTAAAATTACTTGAATTAAAAATTTACTTTTTGATTAAAGTCCAAAAACTTACTTGAAATAACCTAACAAATCAATCGGGGCTAAAGCAGTTCCATTAACGACAAATTAAATTCACACAATCTCACTAATCTGTGCACGCTTATTCTTAAGCAGCCCTTAATGTCGATCATGGATCAAATCGATCCACCATGACAAACGGCGAATATATTTGTGCTGTTTAATGCATTTGAGACGTTGTGTTTTCCTCAGTGCATAACTGACATGGCACATGTATATTTTTCGTCTGTAAATGTTAGAACGTCATGCAGATATATCCATTTTGCTGTCAGGAGTGAACGAGCGCTGCACGCTATACAGATGGAGCACAATCGATACATTTTGCTAAAATATTTGTTGTTGGACATTAAATGTGTCTTTTGTAGAATTTTAAACCTATACATATAAATGTATTTTTATGATAGCAGTAACTGTAAAGGGACTATTGTAACGGGTAAATCAAATATAAGCTAGTATACTAATTACTAAGCTCAAATGAGTTTCTTAGTTAAAATATAGTCATTTTCTTTAATATTTATATCATTTTTAATTCAATGATTTTAACTTTTAATTGAGCTATTTTAATGCTTTAAAGATCTGTTCTGCAAACTGTAAAAGGTACATCTGTCATAAAACCAGAGAGAAAGGCTGCATGGCTAGAAACTGTAAAAAAAAAAAAGTCAAATCATAGTATGTTTGAGAGTCAGAGCTTGATCTAGGCCTATGTTAAATTAGCTTTATGGAACCAAATCATTTGACAATTAATCACTGAAAATAAGCATGGCTTATTTGGTAAACTTGTTTTATGAAACAGGCTGTGATTATATTTTTTCCATTGCATCGCATTGTGTTGAATCGAATCAAATCAAAATTGGATCGCACTGTATCGTAACGGGTGAATCGTTCCGTATCGCATCGCATCAGTAGCTGCTTCATATGTATCTTTAATGTACCGTATCATTGGCTATGCATCGAGATGCGTATCGCATCGGCTTCATTATGGAGATGCACATCCCTAATATTTAATATACTGTATAATAAATACTCTTACTGTATGGCAACAATGGACTCATTTGGAGCTGTTTATAATAGAGAAATATTGACATGTCACTGCTGTATGGTGATGAACCTCTCTGGACGTATGGAAGAGAAACCGTAATGAAGAGCTGGTGTTTGGCTCCTCATGAGAGACGCTCTGTCAGTCTGATCCGTCTTGACGTGCCGGCGATATTTCATTCAGTGTCAACTCTGGGCTCTTTCTAGAGCAGCTCAACATGAAAGTCAAATCAAGTTTAATTATCCAGCCTCGGTCCGAATAAACAGCAGAGTGGAGAATATGCCTGGAGAAAGGCCTTCACATGTAATTGGTGATGGCTTGAAAATTCAGCCACAAGTGAAAGAATCCAGTCAGAAATGAAATAGGAAGGTAATTATGCAAAGAAGTTTCTTATAGAGGAAAAAGAAAACTCTAGTTTAGTTATTAATATTCTGAATTTATTTGAATATATTGTAGTATTTGTTATATTTTCCAGTTTAAATTTAGTTTTAGCAATTGTGTTGTGTGGTTTTGTCAGTTTTATTATTTTTATATATTTGTACATAGATTTATAACATTTTTATTGAATCAGTTATTTTAGTACATCAAGTTAAACTATGAGTATTGCCTTGGTAACTAGCTTAAATTGTTGTTGTTATTATTATTATTATTATTATTTTATATTACAAATTTTATTCCAGTTACCGTTTATTTAAGTAATGATTTTGTTTAAGTAATGATTTTTTTTTAAATTGACTATTTAATGGAAAACTTTAATAACCCTGCTAGTGTGTTGTTATTACTTATTATATTATGTTTTATTATTTATCATTATTTTGTATTTTTATTATATATATATATACATATTTATGTTTGTGCATGTTTTCATATGTTATAATATGTTTATTTTATTTTATTAAGTTCATGTTAAGTAATTTTTTTTTTATAGTTTTAGTTAACTAATAACTCTGTCAGTTGTGTTGCTGTAGTTGGATGCAAACTGTAAGAAATCAAAAGTCTTCAAGTTGCATTTTTACCTCTTCAAGTTTAGTTTCTGACTTTTTAAAACAAACCTAAAATGCCCTGAACATTACATCTAGAAGCAAGGTCAGAAACGACTCAAAAAAATCTATATCCCCATCTTGAGCATCCTGCAGCTACTGTGAAGCACCTGTACTGATGTGTTTTGCAGAAAAATATTATTTTGATTTGATATGAGGAGATTTATAAGCTTACCTACTTTGCACTGACTATTTGCATCCGAGAGATTCATGCATGTCATGCATAATATTACAGTAATACTGATATGACTTATGGGATTTTGCAGTTGAAGTGAGCATTGCACAAATATGATGCACACTAAGTCTGCACATTTTGAAGACTATAAACTGTGGACTTAACAAGCTGAATTTTATGGGTTCCCAGCAGCATTTGCAGCCATTTCTGCCATAGACACTGGGGGGGAAGTTTTCTCCAGTAATTAGAAATGGCCAAATTGTCCCTCCAGTGTTTGAAAATCTTGCACTGATCTGCTTCACTCTTTACACAGCGCTCTGTTTGCTGATAGGATGACAAAAAGATTTAAAAGTTAAATTTTTAGGCAGATCTGCCTCAAAAGTCTAACAGTGCTCATCAATGTCAGAATTATTGAGATGGCCAAACATATCAAAGTAGGCGGGGCTTACTGTCAGCAGGAAGTGTCAGTTTCAACTGAGAAATCAAAATTCCCTTGATCTTTTTACATAATAAGAGGTCATTGTACTATAAAAACATCCTGTAAGTTTCAGAACTCAAAACTTTCTCATTAGTCTACAATCATCTTATATTGAAGCCAATCTGCCGAAACGACAGATTGTGGAATGTGCCGCTCTATGATGTAATAGTGTGGCTAAACTCCGCCTCCGCAGGAGAAGACCAATGCCTGTTTAGCCCCGCCCACCGATTCACGCATCTAGTGTAAATAATGAGAGAGGCAAACGCAGGTCTACACAGAAACTAAATGATAAAGATGAATCCGAAGACAACAAGACGCTGTTCAGAGCCAAGTTGTGGGAAAAACACAGTCTTTGCATTGCCTTCCTTCTGATCCCAACATTAAGAAAGAGTGATTAGTGGATGAACTTTATTTTTAATGAAGATCTAGACCTCGTCAGTAAGAACTTGGTCCTTTGTCCACTTCATTTCACCGTGGATGCGTTTACAAACAAGGCACAATTCGATGCAGGATTTTCAGAAAGATTGAAACTAAAAGACGATGCTGTGCGACTATATCGGATCCGACAGTAATGTCGCACCACACGAGTGTGAGTAACTGTTTTTCTTATGTGCTCACTATTGCTTTATCTGTTATTACAGATCGTTTGATATGAACTGAGTATTTATGCGTTTTTAACTTAAATCACTGCAGCATCCATCTGTGAAGAATGTAGCTGTTAAACATACACAACTGTTAGCCAATCAGATCAGTGGGCGTTTACTTCCGAGTCTACAATCCGCCACAGCTATTCACACAGAGCGTTCTGATGAGGGTCAAAACAGGACAGAAAATAGCCTTTTACTGCTAAATTATGATGTTTTTTTGATGTAAAAATACTGATGATGTTATAAGTGGACCTCAGAGAACAGTACAAAATAATTTTAAAAAGGCAGTTCATGACCCCTTTAAAATATTATTTGCTAATAATTCAAAATTATTACTTCCAAACTATATATATATATATATATATATACAGTGTTTAAGACATGGTTATGGACTTGCCACAGAAAATAAAAAAGGTAATTATGACTTTTTACCTATTTTACTGATTTTTTACTTGAGTTTTTATCTCACAATTCAGACTTTTTTTTCTCGCAATTCTGACAAACTGTGATATAATAATTCTGAGAAGAAAAGTTCAAATTTTGAGATATAAATTTGCAATTGCAAGAAAAAAAGTTGGAATTGTCGCAGTTACCTTTCTACATTTTTATTCTAAGGTGGCAACAAAAAAAATTAATTGCGAGATGTAAACTCTGAATTCTAATTTTTAAAAAAAGTCACAATTGAGACAAAAAAAGTCAAAATCTGAGTTTATGTCTTGCAATTATTTATAAATCGTTTATATAAACAAAATCCAAATTGTGAAATAAGAAGCTGCAATTACTTTTCAAATTTTTTTTTTATTCTGTTGTGGGGAAAATAAATTATTGTGAGATATAAACTCAGTCAGAATTTTGAAAAATTCTGTGTTTATATCTCACAGTTCTGTTTTTCTTTGTTTCTGCCACAGAATAAGAAATAAAAAAGGTAATTGTAAGTTTTTATCTCACAATTTGTACTTAGTTTCTTACAATTCTTAAAAAAAAATCCGAATTGCAATGTATAAACTCAGAATTGTGAGGAAAAATCATATTTCTGAGATAAAAATGTGCTTTTATTTATTTATTTGAATTCTGTGGCTGAAATGCACTTTCATAGCTTTCAAAGTCTGTAACTATGTGTATACAGTGACAGAAACGTTCATCTGCTGTAGACTTTCATCATCTCTCTGCCAAATTCTCCTGGTGCGCGTGTGAATATGCATGAAAAATGTCACACATTTATGTAAAGCAACTGTAATCCTCATTCATTTGTAAAATACTGCAGGATCACGTTTAGCCGGAGTTATTATCAGCCGGGTCTGAGTGCCGCGGATGCTTTTGGATCGTGGCCTGCGGCTGTCAGAATTGCAATGTATAAACTCAGAATTGTGAGGAAAAAGTCATATTTCTGAGATAAAAATGTGCTTTTATTTATTTATTTGAATTCTGTGGCTGAAATGCACTTTCATAGCTTTCAAAGTCTGTAACTATGTGTATACAGTGACAGAAACGTTCATCTGCTGTAGACTTTCATCATCTCTCTGCCAAATTCTCCTGGTGCGCGTGTGAATATGCATGAAAAATGTCACACATTTTTGTAAAGCAACTGTAATCCTCATTCATTTGTAAAATACTGCAGGATCACGTTTAGCCGGAGTTATTATCAGCCGGGTCTGAGTGCCGCGGATGCTTTTGGATCGTGGCCTGCGGCTGTTGCAGGGCCGCTGGCGCTGTGATCAAAGGGCACTAAAACGAGATGTTTCTGCTCTGGCCTCTGACTCTCTCCCTCTCATTTATTCCGTCCAGGCCCCGTCGTCGCCCTCCTCACCTTCGGCTAATGAACCGAAGTATGAGAAGCGCTGGCTGGATGCCGTCAGCCTCCCTCTGTTCATGGCTCGAATCTCTCGACGCAAAGCTGGAACTGACAAATTAAGGTACGGTAATCTGCCGTGATGCGGCTCGAGCTGCAAGGTTTGCCCAGTGTTGGTTTTGCAAGCGTTTTTCATTTAGGTGCTACGATGTTAAATCCAATATCTATGCAGCGGCATGCCGTGTCTGGAAAGGTCAGCGATGCAGCAGCAGCAGGTCGAGAAGAAGTGGCTCTAACTTGAGTCATCTGCCATTGAAATCAGAATGATATCGCATCATGTCGGCGGAGAAAGATCTATAAATATGCACTTTAAAACTCAAAGCTCGTGATTGCAGCAGGTGGAAAGCAGATCCTTAATTAGGCAGAATGCATAATCTGAATATATTTCGATGTGCCTCGGGCTCGATTCCAGGTGGAGTTTCAGGTCTGACAACTTTGATTTTAACCCTGTAAAACCTACTGTACATGCCTTCTGTCGTCTGATTGATAGTTTAGACTTTTTATCCAGTAAAAACTCTTTTAGTGTAATTGTACAAACGTCCAGCTTCAGCTGGAGCTTCACGTGTCTTTCTGCTGTCAAATCTTGACTGATTTTGATCAAGTAAAGGTCAGAATAACTGCAGTAATATCTCCAGATGAACACTTACTGCACTGAAGCAGCTCAGCTTTACTTGATTCTCCATCAATCATGTTTTAGAGTCTCAAATCTGATCCTCAGGATCTTTTGAGGAGCGTTTGTTTCCAGAAGCTTTACTTTCACTGTTCCTCAGCGGAGGAATGATCTTCACAAGCCTCCAGAACATCTCACGGTTATTTCTTCATCTCTCAATCACTGCATTATATGTTCGGATCATTTCAATCTCATCTTACTGAGACAGATTATTGGAGATATAGAGCGACGACTGAGAATTATATCATTTTATGTCAGTATCTGCTCTACTGTTATAAAGATCTCATTGATTTACATCACAAGCAGCAGAATTGCATCATATAAATATCAGCATCAACATCAAATAATTTGAGTCTCTGAATAAAATGTAGCTGTTTTTTTGGCCTGCATATTCTCACTATATCAGACTATATGAACCATAAAAACCCGATAGATCAAATATGATACAAAACATAAACACATATGTAAACTTATTATATATGTAAACATTTTTCGTAATACAAGAGGAGAAAAAATGGGGAAAACATGCCACTGATGCATATAGGCCATTCTAAATTATATTTGTGTTGTTTTATTTTTGCATTGAAATGTCAAAAAACAATAGTGTTGAATTTGATTTAAAGTTAGTTAAAGAAATTATTTACATTTTTGTTTATTTATTAGTATTATTTTTTTTATTTAATGCATTTTAAAATAACATAATTTGATTTAATGCATTATTTACTTTTGGCCCACAGCTCTCATTCAGGTTTGATTTTTAGCTCTTCGTATTAAGAGGAAAAGAGGAGGAAAAATATGGCATTGAAGCATATCTTCTAATTCATATTTTTGTTTTATTTTTGCATTGAAATGTCAAAAAAACATTTGGATTGAATTTGTTTAAAAAATAATTTAGAATAAAAAAGTATTACTTGTTTTTTTTTTTTTTGGATGTATTTTAATATAACAATAATTGGATAAAATGCAACATTTACTTTTGACCCACGGCCCTCAATCAAGTTTGATGATTAGCCTTTCATATTAAAAACATCTTCTGCACTTTTTGGTCTAAAGATTCAATAAACTGTTTCATTTCTCAAAAAAAAAAAAAATATATATATATATATATATATAAAAATTGACTAAAATTTCATATGCCAGGCTTTACAGTGTTAAGTATGTTGTGCTTTTGATCTCTAAGTAGTTATTGATTTGTTTTTCCGTCCATCAACTATACTTTTTCTATCAAGCAGAACTTTTCACTGAATACGACTCCTCGAGTGATATTTTTGGTGCGACTGAATGCATTTTTAAGCTTTTAACATCTAAGAGTCCATCTTTCATGAAGGATTTTCAGCTTTTTATCATTTTAATACTCCGTTTTCACATCCCAGTACCATTCCCACCGAATGTAAGACGCTCCCAGAAGCCGAAAGCATCTTCAGTCTCTCGTCCTTTCCTCTCGCTGCTCTTTCGTCTTCGTTGTGAGCCTCTCTCTGTGTATGCGATGGCCGATGAAGACGCGCGCTCACCAGACTAATAGATTTTTTATTGTGTCCTGTCAGTCACTCAAAAAAAGCTCAGCTACAGTCTGCTGCTAGTTCAAGCAGAACATTACAGTCTCCAGGCAATTTCTATCTGAAAAAGGCCCAGCGCTGAATGGACGCATCTCACACATGGTTGGCATTAATTGAAATCATGCGATTTATTGAATTGCTTTATTGGAAAAGTTGGAAGCTGCTAAAGATGCCGTGTTTTGCTTCTGTAATCTCACTTCAATAACAGTGTTAGTCTTGCTCTCACTTGATTTAATGCTTTAGAAATGTTCATCTCACGGCCTTTTGCCCTCTGTAGCCCCTCATAAGCACAATAATCTGCATTGAGGAGGCCAGAATGGAAAGGACTGCTGAAGCGTCACACAGAATAGGTTTTGAGGCGACAGTCTTTCTGACAGCTATCATTAACTAGTCAGTCCGGCAAATCAGAGTGTAATTCATCTGTGGCACGCTCCAAACACGCTGAAATGACATGCCAAAGCCGCCCATTACAGACAATTGATGGTGGAGTGAGTGTGCCAAACCTGTCATCAACGAATGCATCTCATCCCTCAGAATCTGAATTGATAGCTTTGAACATTTTAAACAAACTCAAATAAGCAGGTAGCAAAATCTGAACTAACAAATGTGTTTGAGGTCAGTCTTTTGATATTGCTGGGAGATTTGATTGCAATCTGGTTTTGTGGCCTGGATTGATTGATTGATTTGAATTTCTAATGGGAATACATTCCATCTTTATTACAATTGTACACTTCACAGATCTACTGTACAATTTAAAAAACACTTCATTCGTTCGTTCATTCATCTATCAGTTTTGACGTTGCTATTGCTGTTTGTTTTTATGACCTATTTATTAGTTTTGATATTGCTATGAAATTTGTGTACCGTCTGATAGAGTGTATTTGTATGCACTCTATCCATCCATCAGTGTTGATGTGTTGCTATGATATTTGTATACAGTCTGGTTTTATTACCTATCTATTAATTCATTTACATTTCATATGGATCATCATCTGGGAATTTCTACTGGAAATACATTAATGTAACGCAATAAAAAACAGTACTGTAAAATAGTAATGTACAATTCACAGATGCACTTTACAATTTAAAAGTTATTTTATTTTATTACAATTGTATTATCATTAGTGGTTGTAATATATAATTAGTAGTGTATGATGAATATTATTTATTTATGTATTTATTTATTTTGCACTAAAGTGTGTTATTGAGAATTGGAGGGAAAGTGTACATTTGCTTAATTGCTTTTAAAGTAATACCAAAATGCAAAGTATTAATGTTTTAAAATGTATATTTATTTATTTATTTTGTTTCAATGTTGTTGTGATTTTTTTTTTAATACAATCTGGTTTTATGTCATTATTTTTTTTTTAGTTTTCAAATGTAGCATCTTTAAAATTTCTACTGGAATACATTACTGTAATGCACATTTTCTATCATCTATCTACTTGGCTATTTTTTATTTTAATTTTTTTTATTATTCATGTGAATCATCTGTGAAAATGTACAGTAAGCCACCTGTAACCGAAAGCAATGATTCAATACTGTGCAAATCGTGACCACACTTATCGATTTGTCTCTGTTCATGCAATGTACAATATGTCTCTGATGTCTTATTCATTTCTTCATCAATAATAGAATAAATCTCTGTGGCGTTGAAGATTTGATCAGGAATCTTTTCGTTCCTGACACGAATCTTGCATCATGAACTAATTACTGCCAGAGTGTATTTTATCGCAGGGAGTCACTCCAGCAACAATGGCTCTGTTCACTATAGAGCACTAGTGTACGAGTGTGCCCTTAACAGGCAATATGGACTTTATTCAGCTGCATGCTGTTTTTTAAAAATAATTTGTGAAGCAGTAGACAATATACAACAATAAGTGTTTCAGCTAGAAGTGTGCTAATGTTGTCAGATTGACAATGAAAACAATTATGATTATTATTAATGCCTTTATTTTTTTATAATGTTTAATGTATTATTATTATTGTATATTCATGCTTTAATAATTTTTTTTACATTTGTATATTTAATACTTTTATAATTACACTTTTATTCATTTATTATTTTAATATATCATTAATATTCTATATTAATAATAATAATAATAACCAATCAATATAATCAATTAAATTAATAAATAATAAATTTAAAATAATACAAATAATAAATAAATCATTATTTGTATTTGTATTATTATTCATTATATTTATTATAGTATTATTCATTTTTATATTTAACTGAATGATGATGATGATCATATTAATAATAATAACAATTATTATTGCTAATGTATTTTAATGTATTACTATTAATGCATCATTATTAGTATTATTAGTGTATAACATTTTAATAATAATAATAATAATAATAATAATATTTTAATCTATATTAATATTATTATTATTCTTGTATTTAATTTAATAATAATAACAATAATGATAATAATAATAATAATAACCAATCAATATAATCAATTAAATTAATAAATAATACATTTAAAATAATAAATAAATCATTATTTGTATTTGTATTATTCATTCTATTTATTATAGTATTATTCATTTTCATATTT
>NW_015505358.1:1824094-1828636 GCF_001515645.1 Sinocyclocheilus grahami | reverse complement strand
TTGTATTTAATTTAATAATAATAACAATAATGATAATAATAATAATAATAACCAATCAATATAATCAATTAAATTAATAAATAATACATTTAAAATAATAAATAAATCATTATTTGTATTTGTATTATTCATTCTATTTATTATAGTATTATTCATTTTTATATTTAATTGAATGATGATGATGATGATCATATTAATAATAATAACAATTATTATTGCTAATGTATTTTAATGTATTACTATTAATGCATCATTATTAGTATTATTAGTGTATAACATTTTAATAATAATAATAATAATTTCAATTAAATAAATAAATAATACATTTAAAATAATAAATAAATCATTATTTGTATTTGTATTATTCATTCTATTTATTATAGTATTATTCATTTTTATATTTAATTGAATGATGATGATGATGATCATATTAATAATAATAACAATTATTATTGCTAATGTATTTTAATGTATTGCTATTAATGCATCATTATTAGTATTATTAGTGTATAACATTTTAATAATAATAATAATAATTTGTGATTTGTGTGGTAGCTTGGTATTCTAGAGTTATCAGTGAAATTGATATTTCATATTCCTGTTTTTTCTTCATCCAGATCGAACAGTTTTGAAGTCATTGCCTTAGATGGAGTTTGCACGCACGTTCTTCAGTTTTGCACTGCAGCTGAAAGCACAGACTGGCTTCAAGCAATATCAACCAATATCAACGATTTGACCCAGGAGAGCGTAAGTAACATGCATTATCTGCTGCCGCATTAGTGTGAGTGAAACCATCAGATCAGAGCAGATCCGGCCGTCTTCTATAGACAACAGCAGAAACGTGATGCTAAAGAAGACAATTAAACCCCATGCGCTTGTCATGCACTGATGTACAGTACTGCAGCAAACGCACTGGACTGGATGCCGGTCAGGTTTTATGACCGTTTTCAAAATGAAATATGAATATGCAACTGGAATTTTGCTGTTTTCAGACCTTCTGCAGCATGGCATGAGATACAGTTCGCCGTATTTTTATGTAGTTACTCTGGGTGACGCGTCCAGGCTGTATTTCACAAATGTATAGAGAAAATGTAGACCTCATATTTTGCATAAAGGACGTGGCGTAGATGCAGGTGTATCCGCTGGAGAGTTTAAGTCACGTCTCATTTCTACTTTTGGTGCTAGTTTTCTGTAAACCACAGGTTTGTTTTATGAACCTTGTCAGAGAGCAAAACAATTTCATGTATTTTGCTCTTCACAAATATGATTTGGAGTCGTCTGAAGATAAACTTAAGTTTCCATCTTGAGTGAAAACCATCCTGTCTTGACAATTTTTCATTATTAAAAATAGTTTATTGATTGATTAATTAATTTATATATTCTTAAAATAGACTTTTGTGCACTTCACAGATGTGCTACACAATTTAAAAAATACAAATTATTATTATAAAAAGATGTATTACTTAATTTTTTTTTTTGCTTAAAATTGTACATTTATTATATGAAGATTATTATTAATAACATTTCATTTATTATAATTTTACTTGAAATTGTACACCACCGATGTACTTTAATTTGATTTTTTTTTTACTGTTAACAATGTATTATTATTTTATTTTAATTTTACACTTTTTTATTTACACAATTCACAGATGTAGTTTACAATTTAAAATAACATTACAATAAATTTTTGATTATTATTTTAGGACTATAGTAACATTGCTGTGTTGGGTTATATTATACATTTATTATAATTAATATTATTATTAAATTATATTAATATTATTATCAAACTGATATAATATGGCATTTATTTCTAGATTATTATTTTATTTTAATTATTTAATATTTATTAGTAATTTATTTTCTCCTTGTACAGTGACCTTGAGCTTGGGAAAGGCGCTTTATAAATAAAACTTATTATCAATTATGATAATTACCTATAACTATAATGAAATCATTTAAAAAGTCACATTGAAACATATATAATTAGTCATTATATTTAGAGTTGTATAGTGCAGGCCCGTGTTTTGAACACTTTGGAGGCTGTAATAATCTTTCTAAATCAGTCTGTTTGTCAGCAGTGATTGACAGTATACTGGAGCGCCAGTGAATCGCAGCCGAACTCGACTTATCAGCCGATAATACGCCAGCGGGTCAGAATCTGTCAAACGACACTCATCTCCCATCATCCTCGCTGCTCGAGCATGTGTCACTCGCTCTGTTTATAGGTTATAGGTCAGCACAAAAACAGATCCGCTTCCACTCGCACATACACTCAGCTGGTAATTGGACATTTAGCAATCAGCGTCTGTCTCCGTCATTAGCTGACGTCAGCGCAGTAATTGCACGTAAAACAGGCAGCTGTGTGACAGCCTCAGAAAAAGCCATTGGATCATCAGCGCATGCACTAATTAAAACAACGCTCAGGAAATGAGATCGTTAGGCAATATTCTTGGCAAGCGTTGGGCTCGAGCGCAGCAGACTTATGAATCGGGGCCAAAGAGCATGAATCTGGAGAAACGCTAGAGACCTTTATGCTGCATTTTTACAAAAAGCAATGCATTATTAGTAAGCGTTTTCAGAGTGCAACTCTCCCTCATAAAGGTGACTCGCACAAAAAAAATATCTGGAATTGTGCTGGCAATATTTAACAACAAAATAAAATGAATAAGTAAATAGTTTGCATAAAAATGAAGCATTTTTAATACTTTGTGATATTACTTTCACGACAGTGAAGCTAATTTTAACCTCTCTAATGCTTAATAGCATCATGTAATACAAAATAAATAAATAATTCTGTTATTATTATTATTATTATTATTAATTGCTATTATAATCACAATTTTAAGTAAAAACAAATCTGTTTATAATAATCATATTATAATAATAATTATTTGGATTTTCCTGACAATATTTAACAACAAAATAAAACGTAAATAAATAGTTTGCATTAAAAAAATAATTGTAATACTTTTTTTGTTATTACTTTCACGACAATGAAGCAAATTTAAACCTTCCCTCTAATTTTTAATAGCATAATGTAATGCAAAATAAATAAATCAATTCATTAATTAATACTTCTGAATAAAACAATAATATTTTTTTTTGAATTGTGAAGAAAGTGTACAAATGTAAGTATAAAATAATAATAAATAAATAATTTTGATACTAATAGTCATATAATAATAATAATAGTTTTTTATGTAAAGTGAATCTGTGAGGTGTACAAAAGTGTATAATTTTAAGCTAGAATAAAAAATAAATATATAATAATGTTATTAATAATCATTATAATAATCATTGTTTTTATTATTAAGTACATCTGTGGAATGTACAAAGGTATACAATTGATTTTAAAATAAATAAATAAGGAAATATATGGATTAATTAATATATAACTAAATGTACTGTTATTGATTTGTAAATGTTTTTGTTCGTTTCAGATAAAAATGGCAAATAAATACTGTTCTGCTGATGATCAGGTAGGTCATTTGTACAGTGACATATTCATCTAAATCATAGGACAGAAAGTAATTATCCCTATTGTGCAGCCTCATCATTTTTTATCATTACAGTATGAGAGAGATCACAAATAACACATCTCAGAGCAATCGTGTCATGACTTCTGACTCTCTGTTGCATTATGATTAGTAATTCATAAGCAGCAGAACGTAAGCAGAAATCCAAAGGCTGTGGATGTGAGCACACACAGATGGGTTTCTTCTGTCGGATGTTTTCTCCTCAGATCGTCCACATGGGTTGGGTGTGTGAACACCTGCAGGGCGGCGACGTGGAGCCCCTTCACAGCTGCAGGTTCCTGGCGCTGAGAGGATCTTCTCTCCTCGTCTTCAGGAGTCCTCCTGTAAGCTCATGCATTACAAACACTCGAACAGTCTTCAGAGACGTGATGTGATGTGATACAGGCAGCGCTTTTCTGAACACTTGCACTAATGTTTGGACAAACAACTGCCACAAAACCTGACCTTTATTCAAGCTAATGTTGCTGTGTCAGGATAACATAACATAACATAACATAACATAACATAACATAACATAACATAACATAACATAACATAATATAATATGTGACTCTGGAGCACAAAAGCAGTGTTGAGTCGCTGGGGGATATTTGTAGCAATAGCCAAAAATACATTGTATGGATCAAAATTAGCGATTTTTCTTTTATGCCAAAAATCATTAGGATATTAAGTAAAGATCATGTTCCATGAAGATATTTTGTTATCTTTTGTTTCCTACCGTAAATATATCAAAACGTAATTTTTTATTAGTAATATGCATTGCTAAGAACTTCATTTGGACAACTTTAAAGATGATTTTCTCAATATTTTGATATTTTTGCACCCTCAGATTCCAGATTTTCAAATAGTTGTATCTCAGCCAAATATTGTCCTCTCCTAACAAACCATACATCAATGAAAAGCTTATTTGTTCAGCTTTCAGATGATGTATAAATCTCAATTTAAAAAAATTGACCCTAATGACTGGTTTTGTGCTCCAGGGTCACATATAATATAATAT
>NW_015505358.1:1814860-1822945 GCF_001515645.1 Sinocyclocheilus grahami | reverse complement strand
ATTTATATTATATTATATTATATTATATTATATTATATTATATTATTGTCATTTTAATAATTACACACTCACATATATCATTTAAAAAAATTATTATTTATGAAAATATTTATTTAAAAAAATAAACATACACTTGAAATTATATATTATATATATTTATGTTATAATAATTAATCAATTTCATTAATAATTTCACCTGAAATTAATAGAAAATCTGTGGAAGCTTGTTTCTAACATGGAATCAAAAAAAATGTATTGTGTTTTTTTTACAGTTCTGACTTTTTACTTCAGAATTGCGAATTGTACAGTTCTTCTCTCGCAATTGTGATTTTATGTCTCACAAACTGGACTATTATTCTCAGAATTATGAGTTTATATTTATAAAAAAAATGTAATTGCGACTTTTTATCTCACAATTCAGATTTTTTTTATTTGCAATTCTGAAACTTATAATATATTAATAAAAATCTGAATTGTCAGATAAAAAAGCTGCGATTACTCTTTTTTTTTTATTTGTATTTTAATCCAAACTTCCATAGAAATCTGACCAACCAATCTCTATAAATGGCTTTTCTCTTTCTGGAAAAGCCATGGAAAATATTTGGTCAATGTGGGAGCCCTAAATAGCATTTCAATCACTAGTGTACTACATTACACTGGAAACTATAGTACATACTGCAGAAATAGCACACATAATATGGCAGTATGCTGTTCTGAACACAGCCAGTGTCTTCCCTCCTGAAGCATTGTGGACTGTGCCAAACCTCACCTGTCCTCTGCTGCTCTGAGACTCAGGACATCCATTCTAATTATATATAATCAATCTATTAGTTTCTAATGGGCTGTGGCGAGGAGAAGCCATTACCGCGGAGGCCTCGCACTCATATGTTATTGGTGACAAATGTTTTATCTTTGCCATTAAGCCTGAAGACACAAGTTTCATCAGTTATGAAATACAGCCCTGCACTTTGTGTTGGCACTGTTTTGTGTGATATTTTAGCGTCTGCACTTCCTAATGCGATGCGATATTTCGCTTGACTCCAGCGTCGTCCTCTACGTGACGTGCGTTATGACTGCATTAATGTTATTGTAAGTGGTTTTGATAAATTCTGTGACCAAAATAACGCTGTGCTGATATTTCTCGCCATTTCATTAAATGTGCATTACTGAATTAATAAAGAGAGAAATCTAAGGAAACATAGCATTTAACATGACTTAAAGCCTGGAGAGACATTCAGCGAATTCATTAGCATCTCATTATGTTTCAGATTTACGTCTGTGCCGCTTTAGCTCGGTGTGCGCAGAGAGAACAGACTGTTAAATAAGCGTTATGTCTCTGTAGGTCATGAAGAGGTAATTACTGCAAACTTTTTCATACGCATGAATTTTAATGGAAATGGCAGCGTTGAAATCTATTTCTGAAGGCAAGAAATAAAACAAATGACCAGTGCAACTAGTTTTCCAAAACAGAGGAGTGAATTCATGAATCGGTAGAATCTAAATCAGTGTCTGCATTACATTGCATTACTTGGTTAACAGACTTGTGTTGAAAGAATGTAGAATTGATCCACAAACCTAACCATTGTGCACATGTTTTCTTAATGGAGTAATTCACATGAAAATTAACATTTGCTGAAAATGTTCTCACCATCAGGCCATCCAAGATTATAGGATGAGTTTGTTTCTTCATCAGATTTGGAGAAATGTAGCATTGCGTCAGTGACTCAGCAATGGATGCTCTGCAGTGAATGGGTGCCGTCAGAATGAGAGTCCAAACAGCTGATAAGAACATCACAATAATCCACAAGTAATCCACAGCACTCCAGTCCAGCAAAATCCATCCGGAGAAGACAAAAACTGAAACAAATCCATCATTAATACGTTTTTAACTAAAATACGAGTCCATAATCCATAATAACGCTTCCTCCAGTGAAAACGTGGTCTGGTCTGAATCAGGAGAGAAATCTGCAGAGATCAAGAAGCGTTTACAAGCCAAAACAGCTCTAAACAGATATGTGGCTGGATTTTGATGTGAGAGACAACAGGAGATGGACTTTTTCACTGGAGGAAGCGTTATTATGGATTATGGACTCATATTTTTAGTTAAAAACACCTTAATGCTGGATTTGTTTCAGCTTTTGTCTTCTCCAGATGTTAACTGATGGACTGGAGTGCTGTGGATTATTGTGATGTTTTATCAGCTGTTTGGACTCTCATTCTGACGGCACCCATTCACTTTAGAGCATCCATTGCTGAGCAAGTGATGCAATGCTACATTTCTCCAAATCTGATGAAGAGACTAACTCATCTACATCTCGTATGGCCTGAGGGTGAGCACATTTTCAGCACATGTTCATTTTCGGGTGAACTAGTCCTTCAACCTCAGGTTACTGCGAGAAAACAAGTAAGCGGCTGTGTGCTCACTAATCATAGATGTGTAACAGTATGATTTCTTTCTGTGTTTTTGTATCAGATCTTGGCATCAGACTGGACTCAAGCAGAGGCTAGTTTTCACCTCTGTGAGGTTCTTTTTAAGGTTCATAAGGTACGAACGAAAATGAAAAATAAAATGTATTACGGTTTCCACAAAAATATTGGGCAGCACGACTGTTTTCAACATTGATAATAATCAGAAATGTTTCTTGAGCAGTAAATCAGTATATTATTATGATTTCTGAAGATCATGTGACACTGAAGACTGGAGTAATGATGCTGAAAATACAGCTGCGCATCACAGAAATAAATTACTTCTTAAAATATATTTAATTAGTGATTTTAAATTGTAGTAATATTTCGCAATATTACTGTATTTTGATCAAATAAATGCAGCCCAGTCTTACAAAAATCTTACCGACCCCAAACCTATGAACAGTAGTGTATCTATTCATATTTATAGTTATATAGAATCCAAAAAAAGTTAGAACAGTAATGTGTTTGGCTCACTGTTTCTCTTTCGTTGCTGTCTAGCTGTGGATAGCTGAAGACTGCTGGATACAGACCAAGTTTTATCTGGGGCTCCAGCAGGACGGTGAGCTGCGGGACAGTGAACCCTTCTGCTTCAGTGTGCTGGTGGGTCACGGCCAGAGCTTCTGCTACAGCGTGGAGCTGGGCTCCGAGCTGGTGCTGTGGGAGAAGGCCTTCCAGAGAGCCGTCTTCATGGAGGTGCAGAGAGTCCGGGTGAGTGAGCGCAAACCTACAAAACATCAAACACTGGGAACAAATCATTTGTAACCTATTATAAAGGGCTTTTATTGCTTCATTCTTATTACTGTATATATACAGGCTTTTTGATAACAGTTTTGCATTTGCTCTGCCAATATTTGTATGTCAAAAATACACTAGCATTCAAAAGTTTGGACTCAGTCCGTTTTTTTACTATATATAAAAAAGGTAATTGCGACTTTTTTCTTAGAACTGCAAGGTTGTCTCACATTTTTTGGACTTTTTTTCTCAGAATTGCAAGTTTATTTGTTATATTTGTAACTTTTTTCTCAGAATTGCATGTTTATATCTTGCAGTTTGGACCTTTTTTTTCAAAATTGCAAGTTTATACCTCACAATTTAGTTTTTTTTTCTTAGAATTGCAAGTTTATATCTCACAATTTGGACATTTTTTTCTTAGAATTGCACGTTTGTGTCTCCCTTTTGGACTTTTTTCCTCAGAATTGTGAGTTTATATCTTTTGCGATAGAATTGTGCAAAAGAATTACGAGTTTATACGTTTCTATCACACAATTCTGACTTTTTACTGAATTGTGAGATGTAAACTCGCAACTAAGTGAAAAAAGTCAGAACTCAATTACTTTTTAAATGTTATTTTCTTGGCAGAATCAAGCATCAATAGAAATCAATACAAATGCCATTTAAGGGGTTTTATTGCTTTATTCTTATTACTATAATACAATAATGAAAATCATCCTGTTCTGACAATATCAAATAGCAGTATTTTTTGTACTTAAAAGAATTATCGTCTGTTTTTCAGTAATGCATTACAGTAATAATAATAATAAAGCGATGCTGTGCACTTTTTGCATTTCGGCAACAAGAATGAGGCCTTTAATTTAAAATATATATCCTGTCAATCAGCATTAAAATGCCACTTCAAGAGATGAAACACATAGAAAGCGGAATATTACAAGTGAAGCATTGATTTCTGCATCTGTCAGCACTGCGGTGCGATGCGATGTATGCGAGAGCAGAAGCTCGTCTGTGTCTGATTTGTGCGTTTCAATGTTATTACTGCTTTAATTAAATTCCTCTGAAGAGTCTTTTCTGTGAGACCTCTCCTCGCTGAGCCGTTAAATTACCTCCAGCACACAAAGGTCTAGCGCATCTCCGGTGTCCCCGTGAACTCCTGCAGGGCACCCATTATGAAGTATATGCTAACATAAGTTCACGGGATGAAGGGGATTTAAGTCTGAGCGGCTCCGGAGACTCACGTTACTCACATTTAAGTCGTCTTAAATACCACCCGGGGTCAAACGGAGAGCGTCACATTGCTCGTTTCTCCAAGTGTGCATTGCTATGGCATATTTATTTACGGCTCATGAGCATTATGTAGGTTTAGCGCTCTGCCAGCGGCTCTTCGGCGTTGATTCGCTCATACTTTGGCTTAGAGGAGCAGATTAATGTCTCTCTGGATAAACTGCGTATCATATTCCATGCAAGAAATCAAAATCCTCATCTAACACAGCACTAATGTTTTATTCGAGGCTAATTGAGGGAGTAAAGGCCACAAAAAGGCCTAATAGACCATCGTGATGTGCTGCCAAGACAGTGAAATGTACTATATGTGTCCGTTTGGTCTTTATTTCAAGGTTGATTTCCAGATGGCATTTCTGTGTCCCTGAAGGGCACGTCGGGAATGAGACAGTCTGTGATGGATTTATTTGTGTGCAGTGCTCACTTTATAGTGAGCCGATCAACATGACGCTCGCTTTCAAATGAAATTCGCCTCAGAATTACAGCTCGTGATGGGATGTGATGAGTTTGACCTTTGTAGGATGGTGGCACAATATTGGGAAAAAAAACTGGCATTGTGATATTTTTTTCTGCAATATACAGTATATTGAATTTGTCATTCTAGAATTATCAGGGTGATTTTGTTGAGGAGTGCATGTGCATAGAAATAAAAAATAGTTTTAAAAAAGGCAGATACATTGACTTTTTACTTTTTAAATGTGAACCATCCTTTAAGGGCTGAACGATTTGGGAAAAACTTCAGAAAAGTTGAAAATAACAACAACTTTCAACTTGATGCCGTGTTATTGCTGTTTTTGACCCATTCAATATGACTATAAAATAATAATAATAATGATTTGTATTGCGATTTAAAAAAAAATAAACATAAGAAATACATTTGTAATAATACTATTGCGCTGTAAAAAATTAAGTATTTATAAATTACAGTACTAAAATGTCTTATTATTTTCAATTTTCAAACATTAAAGCATCAAGCTAGTGTTAGTTTAGTATCATTGAGGCACTATTATAGTTTTATTCATATTTTGAGTTAGTTTTTTATTTTTGTATTTTTCATTTAAAAGTTTTTATTGTGTTTTTGGTATTTTTAGTAGTTTTTTAAACATGTCTATATATTTTTTATTTTATATTTCGTTATTTAATTACATCATGTTAAACTATATGTATATATATATAATTTTTTTTTTTTTTTTTTTTTTTTTTTTTTTTTACATTTTATTCAATTTTAGTGACCACGTTTATTTAATTTCAAGTGCTGAAAATGTTTTTTTTCATTGCTTTAATTTTAATTAACTACAATACCCTGGATCGTGCTTTTATTTTGGCGGTTTGATGGCAAATCAGTATGCGCTGTGGATTCAGTGTGAATCGCTGCATTGTGTTCATTTACACACTGCAGCTCTTGATATGTTTTTCCAGCGTCTCAGAGCGGCTCGATTCACAGTAAATGAACTGAGATGTCGAAACAAACACCAGATCATGCACATTGCTGTATTGTAATATTAATTTTATTTCCATATATTGTGCAGCCCTACTTTGTTTTTTGTTTTGTTTTGTTTTTTTGAGGGCTAATTGTTATAATTAAATCTGTTAGTTGTAAAAGAGTGTGTGCTAACAGTATGTTGGTGTTATTCATCCTAATTTAGCGTGATACAGTAGCAAATGTTTTAAATAGCCACTTTCACACATGAAACCTGTTATATTAATATAAAATGATGCGGAAAGACTTCTGTTGGGATGGTAGCTTGTCTTGCGCTGCTCCATGCTTTACTTTTTCATATGCACTGGAAATATATTGTCTACATGTCTTCTGTAGGTCTTTACGTATAAATGTGTCATTTTATGACTTTTATTTCCACCACATAACTAGCTAAATGAAGATAATATGTTTTCTTGTGAAGTTATTGCGCCAGCACTTTCAGAAGTGTAATGATTGGTTCAGACTCTGATAGCAGAGTTTTAAAAACCTGACCACTGACCAGCATTTCTATTTTCTGGTTCATTGCCATTTAATTAAGAATTGCAAATATTTTTCACGTTAACTACATTCAAGCAAATTGCACAGAATGGGTCTTATTCATGGATCACTGGCTGAATGCAATTCTGGGAAAAGTGTTCATGAATCCATCCTTATGTAAGCTCTTTCATTGAATTGAATGCAACAGCTTATGAAATGAATTTTATGAATTTGTTCCATTTTATAGCTAGTAATTGTAATAGAGAGGATATGAATCCAGACTTATTGATGATTAACTACCTTTAACTGAAAATGACTGTGTTTACTATTGTCATTTTGCATTATTGACACACTATTTTCCTAATTAATGCTGTTCAGTTGCTTTGACACAATCTGTATTGTTAAAAGCGCTATATAAATAAAGGTGACTTGACTTGACTTATTAAGGCCATCTGAAACTTTTTCCACGAATCTCTTCTTATCATGTATATTGGATTTTATCTCTGGGCTGTAGCACATGTCTATTCAAGGACTTTAGTGCATTTTTTCCCCAGTTTGCTGAAAAGCAGAGGGTCAGAAAGCAGCTCTGAGCCCATGAGCTACCCTTAACCAGACATTTATAAATAATATAAAGGAACGAAGCTGTCAGAGGAGATTTAAATCACTGCAGTGCTCTGATACAGAAAGGGCAACGTGCAAAGCTCCCAGATTCAGTCTGAAACACGCAGGAAATACGGCGCTGATTATCTGCCACCGTCCGTCCAGAACACTCACCGTACGCCTCAGACGCCCTTAAGCTCTGCTCTGTGCGCTGTACGACTGTAGCACCACAGCGTGACAGTTTTATGAGGCAGCGTGAAGGATTGTGTAATGGTTTTATACAGCGAGTTCATGTGAGGAAGTCAGCGGGAGTTCAGGATCATGACTCCTCTGGGTTCAGGACGCCGAGATCTGGTTTAGATGAATGGACAGTCAGATCTGAACCAAACCAATCCACTGAAAATATCCACTTCTGATGTGAATGAAGACTGTAGTGCTCTGAAAGAGCACAAGAAAGAATCTTTATTATATTTATAAATTTTTATATATTTAGGTATTTTATAGATCTATACATAATGTATTATATTTTATACATAATTAAATATTTCCTTACTTATTTAAAAGATTCAGATCATCAAACTAATTTTAATATTACACAAAGATAACCTGAGTAAATACAAACTGCAGTTTTGAAATTATAATTTCGTTTATTAAGGGAAAAAAGCTGTCCAAACCTGCCTGGCACTACGTGAAAAAGTAATTGCCCCCTAAATCTAATAACTGGTTGTGCCACGCTTTGCAGCAACAACTGCAATCAAGCGTTTGCGATGGCAATGAGTCTTTCGCATGAATTTTGGCCCACTCTTCTTTGCAGAATTGTTTTCATTCAGCCAAATTGGAGGGTTTTTGAGCACGAATGGAGTGTTTAAGGTCATGCCACAGCATCTCAATCGAATTTAAGTCCGGACTTTGGTTTGGCCACTCCAAAACCTTAATTTTGTTTTTCTTGAGCCATTCAGAGGTGGACTTGCTGGTGTGTTTTGGATCATTGTCCTGCTGCATAACCCAAGTGCGCTTGAGCTTGAGATCAGAAATTAATGGCTGGT
>NW_015505358.1:1804591-1813324 GCF_001515645.1 Sinocyclocheilus grahami | reverse complement strand
ATAATATAAAACTTTTTTCATTTCAGCTACTTGCCAAGGCAACATTTCTCATGTTAATTTAGTTTAACTCGATGTACCATAATAAAAAAATAAAGCTGAAATAAAAATGTAATAAAAAACTATATATACATTTTATGATTTTAGTACTTTTTTATTATTATCATTGTTATTTGTTTAACTTGATGCTAAAATGGTACTGAAATAAAAATTATATAGACATATAAAAAACAAACTACTAAAACTTATAAAAACACAACAAAATAAATTCGAAAATTAATCAGTTTAATTTTTTTTGCTTGATACTAAAATGGTATAAAGCTGAAATAAAAATGTAATAAAAAACTATATATACATTTTATGATTTTAGTACTTTTTTATTATTATCATTGTTATTTGTTTAACTTGATGCTAAAATGGTACTGAAATAAAAATTATATAGACATATAAAAAACAAACTACTAAAACTTATAAAAACACAACAAAATAAATTCGAAAATTAATCAGTTTAATTTTTTTTACTTGATACTAAAATGGTACTAAAATAACTAAAACTGAAAAAAGAATAAGAAACTATATTGACAAAAACTTCTGAAAATGATTAAAACAACAAAATGACTAAAACCTTAACTAAAATAAATTGTTTGAATTTGAGAACATTTTATTTTTATTTATTTTTTTGCTTTAATTTTTTATTATTTTTTAAAACTTGATACTAAAATGGTACTAAAAAAGAATAAAAACTATATAGACATATATATAAAAACAAAAACTATAAAAAATGACAAAAACAACAAAATTACTAATACCTTAACTAAAATTATTTAATTGTTTAAATGTTATGATTTTTCTGTATTGTATGGTATAAGTGGTACTAAAATAACTAAAACTGAAATTAAAAATGATCAACAACTCTATATATAAAACAACAAAAATTTATAAAAATGCACAACAAAATTACTAAAACTTTAACTAAAGTTAAAATGGAAAATATGAAAATTGATTCAAAATGTAAATGAAAACTGTAAATTCAAAATATAAATTAAAATTAGAATCTCAGTAATTCTAAAGTAACATTGGTCCCTAATTCTGTAAACTGGGAGAGTTTAATGCAGAAGATAATAAGGAGCCCAGAGAAATGCTGGCAGGACAGCTGCAAATTATTCCCCTGCTCCATCCATATTAGTCAGAGCTGTGTTGACCAACTTTAATGGCTTCTTCTCTGGCTCGACAGATTGCTTGATGATGTTGCAGAATCCAAATGTCACCGGCGGCCGTTTGTGAAAACTCGCTCTCCTCCTCGTGCCTAATTGATTTCAAGAGCCACTAACTGTAATACTGCGAACATTACTGTTGCGTTTCATGCATATTTAACTACAAATGTTTCCACTTTTGAGGATTTGATTTGGAAAAGCAAAGCTGTCGGCTGCGTTTCTGAGATCCGGTTATGCTTTTAACTGCCTTTGCATTTTAATTTGGGGTGTGGATTATTATTTATTAGTTTTAAGTTGTTGTAAGTAAGCTTATAAGTTGTCAGTCAGTTTCAGCATAAATGTGTTCTGTAATTATCAATAACAATCAGTATTGGTAAGTATTGTACTGCATTTTACAATAATTGCTTTCAGTAATTTAGTTTGAAATAAAATATTTAAAATATTTTATGATCCTCATAATGGTTATATTTGTATGTATGCATGCATGTATGTATGTAAGGTTTTATGTTTTGTTTTGCTTTGCTTTATTTTTTTAATGTTTTACATTTATTTATTTATTTGTTTATTGTTTTAATGTAAATATTAAAGCAATTAATTGGTAATTAAATTTGCATTATTTTAAACTATTAAAAATGTTTTCAATTAGTTTTTTCATTTATTTGTCTATATATATATATATATATATATATATATATATATATATATATATATTAAAAATGTCAAACACTTGCCTATTTGCCTATCTCAGCAATACAATTTTTTTTTTTTTTTTTTTTAAATAAACCATTCTTCATCTGATCGATATACAAGTGATTTCACAAGAGGCCACATTCTTTTGGCATTTTATTAATGTCACACTGGAGCGGGCTGAGGGCGAGGTTTGGCCCGCTGAATTAAAACAGCCACCACAAGCCCACAGACACCAAACACAGTGAGCGCTCCTGCCGCCCATAATCCATAATCCAATATCTGTGGGACTAGAAGACATACATTTCCAGGTTAAGGCTAGTTTGCATGGGATATATACACTTTTTTTTATTATTATTATTATTTTTTTTATCTAAAAAAATAGGCATGGCTTGCAGATGTGTTTGAATTTACACATATAATGAGTTAATTAACATTAGGGTTTATTATTATTATTATTATTTTTATTATTATTATTAGGGCCCGAAAAACATACATATACAGTGGGTACGGAAAGTATTCAGACCCCCTTAAATTTTTCACTCTTTGTTATATTGCAGCCATTTGCTAAAATCATTTAAGTTAAATTTTTTTCCTCATTAATGTACACACAGCACCCCATATTGACAGAAAAACACAGAATTGTTGACATTTTTGCAGATTTATTAAAAAAGAAAAACTGAAATATCACATGGTCCTAAGTATTCAGACCCTTTGCTCAGTATTTAGTAGAAGCACCCTTTGGATCTAATACAGCCATGAGTCTTTTTGGGAAAGAGGCAACAAGTTTTTCACACCTGGATTTAGGGATCCTCTGCCATTCCTCCTTGCAGATCCTCCCCAGTTCTGTCAGGTTGGATGTATAACAAAGAGATGCATGCACAAATACTACTGTGGTAGTACCATAGTATCAGATGGTACTGGAGGATTACTGGACTGGATATGGATTTTTCTTCAGAAAATGGATTGTTACACATAGTTTCTCTGTCTAATCGCAGTGTCGGTCGGCCGTTTCCATGGCAACCGTGCCGTACCTGTCCCGTTCCCGGGAAGATAAAGCATGTGAGATCAGGAGTGTTGAATGTTCAGCGATTTAAATATGAATGTCGGTCTGTTGTTTTTAAAGGGTTTACAGCAAACAATGTGCTGGTGAGCTTTCTGTGTAAATGTTCCTGTTGTTCTTCCTCTGCAGTCGAAGAGCTACATGTGCAGCAGTCAAGGCAAGATCCTGTGCTTCACACTCGACTTTGAGTCGGGCTTCTCCTGCTCCGACAGCATCTCAAAGGTAAGAAAATCAAACTGCGCCTCTGTTTTTCACTGCTTATTGGCTTTCTGAGCAGAAACTCGCAGCTGAGTCCTGACAGCAGTGAACTCACAATAAACCGCCTTTATATTGTGCTCAGTATTTCAACTGATTATGCTTCTGCTGTTTTGTTTGTTTTTGTTTATCCATACATCCATGTTATTTATTTATTTTCATTTGTATTTATTTTATTTTTATCAAAATATGCAGAAGTCTTTCCATTTTTATTTATTTTTTTGGTTGGTTTTATTTATCCATCCAGCCATGTTTATTTTTTATTTTTGTATTTATTTGCACTTACAGTTACATTTTTTTCACATTTTGTTATGTTGCTGCCTTATGTTAAACTGCTTTAAATGACTTTTTTCCCACATCAATCTACACTCCATGCACCATAATGGTAAAGCAAAAAAACTGTTTTTTAACATCTTTGCAAATTTATTACAAAAAAAAAAACTTAAATGATTCCATTGCATAAGTATTCATACCCTTATCTGAGACAGTTGAAATTTAGCTCAGGAGCATTCATATTACTTGTAGATGTTTCTACACGAGTGAAGTTCAACTCTGGCTAATTCAATTGAATGGGTATGATTTGGAAAGGCACACACGTCTTAATAAAAGGTCTAACAGCTGAGAATGCATATCAGAGCAAAAACCAAGCCTTGAGGTCAAAAGAACTGCCTGTAGAGCTCAGAAACAGGTTTGTGTCAAGCCACACATCTGGGGACGAGTTCAGAAAAAAATTCTGCTGCATTGAAGGTTCACAGACGCATGTAGCCTCCATTATCCATTATGGAAGACGCTTGGAACAACCAGGACTCTTCCTAGAGCTGGCCTCCTGGCCAAACTGAGCAACTGATGGAGAAGGGGCTTAGTTATACTGGTGACCAAGAACCTGATGGTCACTCTAGTTGAGCGCCATGATCATATGTGGAGATAGGAGAAACCTACAGAAGGACAAACAAGTGGAATTTGCACCGCAGCGCCCCCACACCTTGATGCTCATGACAAGAACAGCATGTATAGTTATCTTTATTGAAGTGAATTAGGTTTAAATCTATGAATGAATGAATATTTTTGCAATTTTACACATAATAATCTACGATGATCACATTACACAAAACTGAAATTGCACGTCAAAATAACACATTGTCAATATTTTTTGAGACCCCCCAAAATTTCACAAATCATGTTTTCAGGGGAGCCCATGTCTTATTAAGGGGAGCCGAGCCCCCCCGTAGTTCGCCCCCTGGAGATAGCCTTAATGAAAACCCAGTCCAGAGCATTCAGAACCTCAGACTGGGCAGAAGGTTCACCTTCCATCAGGACAATGACCCTAAGCACACAGCAAGTGTGGCTTCTAGACAACTCTGTGAATGTCCTCGAGTGGCCTAGCCACAGCCTGGGATTGAACCCAATCAAATGATTCTGGAGAAACCTGAAAATGTGCATCTGCCCTCATCCAACCTGACAGAGCTTGAGAGGTGGAGAGGTGAGGTGAAGAATGGCAGATAATTGCCAAATGATGATGAGAAAAGCTTGTCGCATCAAACAAAAAAGACTTGAGACTGTAAAGGTGCTTCAGCTAAATAGTTAGTTAAGAGTATGAATACTTATGCAATATACTTATTTCAGTTTTTTTTATTTTTAATACATTTACAAAGTTGTGACAATTCTGTTTTTGCATTGTCAGTATGGTGTATGGAGTGTAGATTGATATGGAAAAAAAGTAATTTAAAGAAGTTTATCATAAGGCAGCAACATAACAAAACGTGAAAAAAAATGAAGGGGTATGAATACTTTCGCAAGGCACTGTGTATTTATTACATTTTATTTTCATTTGTATTTATTTTCTGTGTATATTTATTCATTTTTATTTTCATTTTTATTTATTTTCTATCGAAACAACAACATGTTATCAATATCAAAATGTTTAAAATAAAAAAAAAAAATGTCTTATGAATATTGTTTTAATTGGTGATCAATTAATAGGTGTTTTCCCATTTGTTTGTTTTTGTTTTTATTTGATTCTCTATTAAAATATCTGAATGTTATCAGAATCAAAACGTTTCAAACAAAACATGTTTTCTTGTGAATATTGTTTTATTTGGTAGTCATTTTCCATCCATGTTTATTTTAGTTTTTTATTAATTTATATTTAATTAAATTGTTTTATTTTTATTTTTTCTTAATTTTATTCTGTCCAAATATTATCATATCAAAATGTTTAAACAAAACATGGTTCCTTGTGAATTTTGTTTTAGTTGGTGATCAATTAATAGGTTGTTCCATTGTTTTGAAAATATCTTTACTGAAAAATTAAAGTATCAAAAAAAATATCAAAATCCAGTTCCTCAATGACATCATCATCATCCAGTAAGTGACATCAGCAAATATTACATTTTTTTTCATTTATTTACAGTGTATTATCTGTGAATCGGACGAATTCTGGGATGTTTGTGTTCCTAAATTACAGCTTAATCATGTTTTATTTTTGAAATGAAGAGTTCAGCAGGTGCTGGTTAATGGCATGATTTGTGATTCACACAGAAGCGTTCGGACGGCATGAATAGACTAACACTGGCTGATTACGAGGCTGACAGACCAGTTTAATTGTGCCGTCTAAATCTGGCGTGTATTGTTCTTGTTTCGAATAGCAGGCTGTGATTTTCACATCAGTGAAAAGTGTGTTAAACGTGATAGTCTTCAGTCTTCTCTTACGATGCACTGATCACGTCTGTGCGTTTAACCCAAACCAGCTCAACTACCTGTAATAAAAGTGCTTTATTACAGTCCTCATGAAATTAACGTGCTTTATGGACTAATTTAAAGGAATAGTTCAGCCAAAAATGAAAATTTGCTGAAAATGTGCTCACCCTCAAGTCATCCCAGATTAGGATGAGTTTGTTTCTTCATCAGATTTGGAGAAATGTAGCATTGCATCACTTGCTCAGCAACAGATACTCTGCAGTGTATGGGTGCCGTCAGAATGAGAGTCCAAACAGCTGATAAAAACATCACAATAATCCACAAGTAATCCACAGCACTCCAGTCCAGCAGTTAACATCTGGTGAAGTCGTGTACTGAATTCGGTCCTCAAGTTTCACTGTTTTAGCACATTAAGCCACATTAAGCTTTTTAAAATGTCCCAAAACCATGCCTTGAACTAAGCACTGACTGTATTTCTTTATATTTGAGTCCAAGTTCAAAATAAAACTCTTTGAACCGTTCCATTGTGAACGTACGGAACTGTATGAACCACTGCAAGCTGTAAAGTAAACGGGAAGAGAACGTAAAAGTTTGAATGCAAAAGATTTGAAAAATATTTTTTTCCCTACCACTGTCCCTTTAGGGGCTCCGTAAAACACAGATGTGAATGGGGTTTATCAGTGAATGACCACTTCATTTCTCAAGTGCACAGATTTAGCATGCCTGTCTACTCTGCTTACATTTTTTCACCTGCTTTTCCACAGAAAACCATCTGGAAATACAAATTCTCCCAGCTGAAGGGTTCATCGGATGACGGCAAGACACGAGTGAAGCTCCTGTTCCAGAATTCAGAGAATAAACAGATCGAAATGAAGGTCAGAATGTGTTTACACGAGAATATTAGGATGAAATGTCATCAGACAACATTTGTGCTGTATAAATATATCATAATTTCCGGGTTTACAATATTAGTTTAACTGTTTTGATGTCAGATTTATCGTCCATTTAAAAAAATAGTCAAATTAGATGAGATATTTAATCTTGTGAAGCCTGACATATGAAATAGTAGTCAGAAAAAATAGGATAGTTTCTTAAAGGGGTCATATGATGCGATTTCAAGTTTTCCTTTCTCTTTGGAGTGTTACAAGCTGATTGTGCATAGATAAGATCCCTGAAGTTGCAAAGACTAAAGTCTCAAAACCAAAGAGATATTCTTTATCAAAGTTAAGACTCAAGATGAAGCTCGTGATTATGGTAAGGGGCGTTACATTTCCGACGAGTGCTTGCGGTGTTCGGCCAATCACAATGCACTGGGTCAGCTGGCCAATCAGAGCAGACTGCGCTTGTCGGAAGGAGGGACTTTGTAGAAAACGAAGCGTTTGAGAGAGGCGGGGCATAGAGGACCTACAATAATGTACAGTATTTGAAAAATAATGTGTTTTTTGAACATTAAAGCATGTCAACATATTCTGTTACACCAAATACACAATATAATGATCTTTAAAAAAGCATCATATGACCCCTTTAAACCTTTAGTCAAAATATAATCAAAAACAAAAAAAGTTTGCTTGTGTGTTTTCTGTTGAGTATATTTGGTGCATTAGGTGTTTATAGTACGATATAGTGAGAATATGGAGAGAAAAACAGCTCAACTTCATTCAGAGGCCCAAATATGAAATTTGGTGCAGATGCTGATATTTATACGGAAAAAACGATGAAATGTGTCTGATAGGTTTTAAAGTAATCAATGAGATCTTTATTACAGTAGAGCAGATACTGACATAAAATGATGTAAATCTCATCTTATTTATTCATTATTATTGTTATGTGATTTGTTCCATTGTCAATCCCAAAGAGAGTAACATATTACAATAATTTGAAGGGAAAACAATATTAATTTACCCTAAACCGGTAAAATAAATCAGAATTTTTATAATCCAAATTTTATATAGTTCCTCAATTATCAAATGTATTTATTTATTCTTTTTTTTTACAGTGTGTTTTTGCAAGGGTCAAATTAATACTAAACGGAGTAACATATAAAAATAATTTGAAGGCAAATTGACAGGCTAATTTCAAAATGACTATTTTTATTTTTACACATACAATCAATCTTCACAGAACATGAGGCATAATTACAATTATACCAAAAACACACTGTGATGAATTATTGATTGTAGTCTTAATTTTATTTGCAGTTTAAAATCTTTGAATCATGAAAGTAGTTCTACCTATTATTGTTTATGTAGTGAATGCAGTAGTTACAATATAGAAAACAGTGGCCTTGAAAAGTTTTTAAATGCTTTCAAATGTTTAATGTCATTAAATACAAATTATGAAAGCAAGTGTCTGTAAACTAGCGCTGTCAAATCGATTAATCGGGATTTATCGCATCCAAAATAAAAGTTTGTGTTTACACAATTTATATATGTGTGTAAATATAAATAAATAATAATAAATATAAATAAACATGATATATTTCTTAAATATATACATGCATGTGTGTGTATTTATTATATTTGTATATAAATATACATAGTACACACACATATATTATGTAAACAAACTATTATTTCAGATGCGATTAATTACGATTAATCAGTTTGACAGCACTGCTCAGGTTCTTATTTACACACACACACACACACACACACACACACACACACACATATATAAAGTTTAAAAGTTACATTGGCTAAGTGGCTTTATTTATTTATTTTTAAAGCCAAGTATAGGCCTAATTAAACATACAGGGTTCTACACACTTGAAAATGCATGTACAAGTGCTACAAACAAATATACAGTGTATATATATATATA
>NW_015505358.1:1801481-1802604 GCF_001515645.1 Sinocyclocheilus grahami | reverse complement strand
AAGAAAATGCTTTTATGAATGGATCAGTGAATCACTGACTCACCCAATTTGTTTAAAATGCAAATTCATTCAGTAAGGAAACACGGCTGTGTGTTGCTGCAGAGACGCACTCATATTGTGACGTACAGGCCCATCTGAAGAGCTGGACTCGAATACTAAAGCAGCATCTCTGCGCTCTGCTGGGCACCAGAGAGGCGGATCAATGCTGAGTTGAACTCCAGAGACGGAGGAAGAAACATTTAGAGTGAAAGTCTTGATGGATTCAGCCAGCAGTGCTGTATTGTGGGAGAAACACGTCATTGCTCACTTACTGCCCCATCTAGGGCACTTGAATCGCAGTGAAGAGCTTCAGGAGCCGCAGCCTTGCATCAGATGAGCTGGTCCTTCTGTTTCTGTCAAGTATCATTGTGCGGTCAGCGAGTGTCAAAGTGAGATTTCACGTTCTTGTAGTCTTCTGTGAGATGGCAATATTTGCACATCATTAAGGTGTTTTCTGGACACTAATTAGTGGTGTTTTTATGAAGGCAAGCATCAGTGTTAATGTTGCTCCTAAGATGTGGTCAATTCACAAAACTGATTCATTTCTATAGGAATCAGGGTTGCCAGGTCTGATCCCAAACAGAGTAATATTAAAATAATTTAAGGGGAAAATAATAGGTTAACTGCAAAATGACTACTATCGTTTTTTACACATTTACCATTGCTCAGTGAAATCTAGTCCTTCTGATAGGAATAATCTGCGCGATCAGGAATTTAGCTTGAGGGCGAAATATTCTGGTAAATTTCTTTTAATTATTAAATGTATTTATTTATTTAACAATGTGTTTTTGTAATGGTCTAATTGATCCCAGTAAAATTTTTAAATACTTTGAAGGGAAAATAATTGGTTCATTTCAAAATGACTCGAAATCGATCCGTTTCAAAAGGAATCTGCGCGATCAGGAGTTTCACGTGAGGGCGAAAGATTTCCTATCAAATTTCTCTCATTTATTACATTTATTTATTTAAGACTGTGCTTTTGACAGGGTCAAAGTAACATAGTGAAATAATAAGTAAAAATTTTACACTGTTGCTCAGCGAAATTTGCAGCCAAAACGGAGTCCCTTCAAAAGGAATCCACGCG
>NW_015505358.1:1796347-1801471 GCF_001515645.1 Sinocyclocheilus grahami | reverse complement strand
AAAATGACTCGAAATCGATCCGTTTCAAAAGGAATCTGCGCGATCGGGAGTTTCACGTGAGGGCGAAAGATTTCCTATCAAATTTCTCTCATTTATTACATTTATTTATTTAAGACTGTGCTTTTGACAGGGTCAAAGTAACATAGTGAAATAATAAGTAAAAATTTTACACTGTTGCTCAGGGAAATTTGCAGCCAAAACGGAGTCCCTTCAAAAGGAATCCACGCGATCGAGACGATCCAGTTTCGCATGAAGGCGAAAAAGTTCCCCTCATAAATTTTGCTAATTTTCAAATTGTTTTATTTGATTTTATTTATTTATTTATTTTTTGAACGTGACTTCTGTGTGAGCTGCGCTATATTATGGAAGCCCGTTTCAGCCACTGAATAAAAAATAAAAAAGGTAATTTGAGACTCTTTTTCTTAATTCTGACTTTTTTCTCGCAATTGAGTTCATTTCTCGCAAGTCTGACTTTATTTCTCAGAATTGCGAGTTTAAATCTCGCAACCGACTCTACTTCTTGGAATTGCTATTCTGAGACAAAAAGAATTGCGAGATAAAAAAAATCAATTACTTTTTTAAAATTGTATTTACACTGTAAAAAATGATTGTGATTTTAACAGCAAAAGACTGTAAAAATGCTACAGTAAAAACCTGTTAACTGATTAACAGTAAGTTTCCATACTATATTCGGTGAATAAATGTAATTACATTTAATGTCATTTTACAGTAAAATACTGTTAAAAATAAGTTTTTTGGAAGTGAAAAAGAAAAATTAATTTTATAATTTACAGTAACATACTGTAAATTGACACTCCCAGAATTCCCTGCATGATACTTCATATTTGATGTTTTTTTTGTTGAAATAACATGTTTTTTCTTAGTTTTTTTCTTATCAGTTGTGTACGAAGTAGGGAAGTCGTGGCCTAATGGTTAGAGAGTCGGACTCATAACCCAAAGGCTGTGGGTTCGAGTCTCATACCGGCAGGGATTGTAGGTGGGGGGAATGAATGTACAGCGCTCTCTCCCACCTTCAATATCACGACTGAGGTGCCCTTGAGCAAGGCACCGAACCCCCAACTGCTCCCCGGGCACCACAGCATAAATGGCTGCCCACTGCTCCGGGTGTGTGTTCACGGTTTGTGTGTGTTCACTGCTGTGTGTGTGCTCTTTGGATGGGTAAATGCAGAGCACTAATTCCGAGTATGGGTCACCATACTTGGCCACATGTCACTTCACTTTACATTAGGGTTTAATCTTACATCTAATGTTGTTAAATTAATGTTTACTGCATTATTTCAGAATCATGTGTGTCACCGTGATGGTGTTTAGTGTTTATGTGAATGACACTGTGCACCTTCTATATATAAGTATTGTCCTCCTCAGCTCGTAGAAAAGCTGTTTGTGATGAGCTTTGGTTCATCGTGTGACTTTCTCATCACCACCAGATTTTGGTGGTTATCAGTGCATTACAATGATTCAAAACAGATATTAGTACTTCAATATTCTGGTTTATTAACATTACATCAGTTCATGAAATACGGTATTTTATTGTGAATTTAAGTTAAGTCTGTAAAACCTAAAATGTTGCTACCATATTTTTTACGGTGAAGTTCTGGCAACCACAGCTGCCGGTATTTTACCGTAAATGTCACAGATTTTTTTTTACAGTGCGGTGGCGGAAACAGGCTTCCATACTTTATAAAACATTGCTGCCCTATTGACAATGTTGGAACTTTTTTCCCGGTGAAATTTTGTTGAAACATCGCTAATGTGACCGCTAGTGATTTCAACAAAAGGACCGAAAGAAGCCACCTAGCAACCACTCAAAACACCCTAGCAACTGCGTAGCAACACCCTGGAATTGTGTCGGTGAGTGTTGCAGCTTCCTCAGACAATGAAATGTAAATGCAATCTAGTCACTGTGTTTTCTATGTATGATATTGTTATAGGGTACAAATGACATGAACTCTTATAAATGAATTATTTAAACTCTTTTTACAGGCTTTTAGATGATTACTTGTACAAAGACATCAGATCAAGTGCAGTTAATCCTTAACATGCTTTGTTATTAATCTAGATTAATGACTTGACTTACTTTAATTATGGATCATTGTCCAGCCAAAGATCTGACTATTCAGATGAGTTATGCCAAAAGCATCAGGTCGTTCTTCATCTGGCGCAGACATACAGCTAAAATAATTAGTTGAGTGAATTGAGTTGTTTAAGAGTTCACAAACGGACCTTTCCCTGAAAATGAGATGATGTCAAGAAATCAACGCATGTCATTTATAGGAATTTACCGGGCAAAAATGAAAATATAGCTCGTAAATGATGACAAAATGGTCTGTTTTAGGTGAACTATTCCAATAAGGTTGTGAAATGTCATGTTTGAAATCTGCTATGAGCAGATAATCATGATTTCAGAGGCCTGACAGATGCTTGACACGAGCTTGTGTTGTGTTTAAAGAGGGCTACTCGAACGACACGCTTCATGAAGCTTGGGGTCTTGAAAATCAAGGGTTTTGGTGGAATCAGCAGAGTTTGACTCTTCACAGTCAGTGAGCAAAACCCAGCAGAGTCGAGTACACGGGGGAGAGTGAACACAGCCGACTGGAAACACACAGACAAACGCCTCGCAACACAACACCGCCGAGACTAGAGGTATGAAATATAGCAGTAATATTGTGAAATATTTTTACGGTTTAAAATAAGTGTTTTCTAATTTTAATATATTTTAAAATGTAATTTATTTCTGTGATCAAAGCTGAATTTTCAGCATCATTACTCCAGTCTTCAGTGTCACATGATCTTCAGAAATCATTCTAACATGCTGATTTGATGCTCAAGAAACATTTCTGATTATTATCAGTTGAAAACAGTTGTGCTGCTTCATATTTTGTGGAAACCATGATACATTTTATTTTTCAGGATTGTCTGATGTATAGAAAGTTTGAAAGAACAGCATTTATTTGAAATGAAAATCTTTTGTAACATTATAAATGTCTTTACTGTCACTTTTGAACAATTTAATGCATCCTTGCTGAATAAAAGTAAAAAAAAAACTCACCCCAAACCTCTGAATGATAGTGTTTGCAATAATTTATAAATTATTTTTGATTAAATGTATTCATTTGTTAGCTGTTAAGAAATTAAAAAAATTAAAAATCAACACAATATATTTTGCATAAATATAATTAAACAAGGCCAAATTAACAGTACCCTATAGGATACAGATTACAGTATACTGTAACACAAATAAGAATTGTATTTCTGTAATGTACAATTGTAAAGTAGATGGTAATATTTGTTAAGCTAAATTTAATTGATGTTGAAGTTTCAGCTGATACCAATGCTGATATACAAATAATATACAATGGCAGATTATATGTGCTGAATATTAAAGAAATGTTATACTTTTTGACTCAATATTTCTCCAAGCTCATTTCAAGTACTTATGCTTTTGGGACAAGATATGAGAGATTCCTTCTCTAAAATCGTATTTGTAAAATACACCATTATTAATCATAGTTTATCACTATAATGTTTATTCCATAGTGTGTGCGGTAGATCACATAGAGTACAGAATAAATAGTGTTAATTATTCTGCAGTGAAAGTAAATATCACGTCTGTGCTCAAAGTTTATTTTTCTGTCATTTGACATTTATTGCACTTATTTTTAGTCAATTAAAAGCATTTCTCTTGTATTCCAGGTCAGCGGAGACATGGCTGGTATTCTGATGCAGTTAACCTCTGTCATGATATGCTGCAGTCTGAGCACAGATTCATCTAATTCATCTCAGCGTATGTGGCATCTTTCACATGCCTTTCAGCTCATATGTGATACTGAGACGTCTAGACCAGTGTTGTGGAAAGTTACTATTAAAAGTAATGCATTAAAATATTGCGTTACTCTCTAAAAAAGTAACTTATTGTGTTACTTAGTTACTTTTTATGGGAAGTAATCCGTTGCGTTACTTTTGCGTTACTTTTTCTTGTCTGGCATTGGGGTTGCTTGTTTTTTTGGGATTAAATATGCAAAGGATTTTTGTGTTAACTTTTAATTATTGCAGATTTGTGTAATATTCTGAGCTTCTGAGTAACTCAGATATGTTCTTGTACATTAAAAAGCAATGTGTTACTTTACTAGTTACTTGTAATGTGTTACACCCAACACTGATCTAGACATAGTAAGATGTTCTTCAGATCAGTGATTTGTGGTTAATTGCCATTCCTTGTACCAAATAAGCAAAGACCTCCAAGTGGGATTTGGCAGCAATTACCAGAACTCAACGCGGCGACTTATTTGTATAGCCAGCTGGTGACGGATTCATCACGGGTTATTTTGTACCTACTGACATTTAGTTCGGACGTTTTCAGACCCAATGTTCCAACCACATCTGGTCCCTGACATCTGGTGCCAAATTTCTGTAATGACATCTCCTGCGGAGGCCCTTGGGATATTTCCCAAGAAATTGCAGGTCTCGGCACGTAATAGGAGGGTCAGATGGTGAGCGGGATGGCATAGTTAAGCTGCTGTCTTCATGTAAAGAGTAGATGGGTTGTTGGTTTGTATTGGGATGCGTGTTATGTCGACAGAAGATTCCCAGTGGGAATGTCGTCCTGATTTTCGTCCTCTGGTTTGTTCGTGCCGTCAGCCCCACCGGAAGATCATGCTGGCTTTGATGCCACACAGTCAGAGGTGAAATGGGGATGTTTCTCGCAAACCCCATGTTTTTTAACTAGGCATGAATGTCAAGACGTCAAATTATAGTCTATATTCGTAAGCCCACCCTTGGGACATTATATTAATGTAAAACCTGAGTTAATCTGAATATTTTACATTTCAAAGCACATCACTAAAGGACATGAGCAGTTCAGTTAAATTTTCAACACTGACACTTTGTTTGCAATGATAATGTGGATTTCTGGGAGGATTTGTCTTGATGTCACAATATAGTACAGGCGTCACAGCCTCAAGTTGTTAATTACTTTTATAAATTGAAAGCTACCACAGTAGTTTATATACATACACACACACACATACTATATATATATATATATATATATATATATATATATATATATATATATATATATATATATATATATATATATATATA
>NW_015505358.1:1786366-1796310 GCF_001515645.1 Sinocyclocheilus grahami | reverse complement strand
ATTATTTTTAGTAGTAGTAGTATTTTTATGTTTTTATTATTAGTATTATTATTAATAATAATAATAATAATTAATATTATTACTATTTTTATATATATGTTTTTGTATATATTTATATATTAGATTTTATTATTGGAACTCTCTGTTCCATATTTTATTTCTAATCCTCACATTTGATTTTCTCTGGAAAACTAGTCGTTCCTGAGAGCTTGATTATATCGTCCTTTCAAGAGAGTCTTCAGATGGTCAACGCTGCACTGAATCAAACTTCACAAGGGTGAACAAAAGTCTATCATCATTTTTATAATTTATAAACATTTTATCTCCTAATAAAGACAGTAGAGATAGTATTTCCCTCTTTTTCTCTGAGTTGCAGTTTCGATCCTCAGCCTTCACACATGTACACGCTCTCCAGACGGCTGGCTTCAGAAACACAGCACATCTCCAAATCAGCAGAGATCTTTCACATGACTTTAGGGCTTTTAAAGGAGAAGGCGAGCAGGAGACATAAAAGATCACTGTCTGTGTCAGGTGAGGCTCTTATACATACATTATTGCCTCAGATTATTGCAGTGAATTTAAAGGGATAGTTCACCCAAAATAAAAATCTGCGGTTAATTTACTCCCCCTCAGGCCATCCAAGATGTAGGTGACTTTTTTCTTCAGTAGAACAGTAAAGAAGATTTTTAGCTGAAACTTGGTCCTTGGTGATGCATAAAATTGCAAGTCAGCAGCTTCATGTATTTGAGAATATAAAAAGAGCATATCAAGGAACACAAAATTAATACTCATGGCTCCTGACGATATAGTGAGGTCTTGTGAAGCGAAACAATCATCTGTGCAAGAAACTGAACATCATTTCTGTCAGGACCACTATCGTCAGCATGATAGATACTTAGCATAAAGTTTGGTTTGGCGGTATGGTTCTGTTCTGGGCAAAAAACCTCCCTGCCCATCCATGCAGCCTGTCATTAATGAGCAAGGAGAGCAGCAATAATAACCCCCCTAGGGTTAACAGAACAGAACAATGCAGATATCATTAATGTACTCAATGATATTTAAGTGTAACACTTTATTCAAGATAAAGGAGTCTGATTAGCAAGGAATATCAGAAAGCTAAGTCCTGACTGTGGCGAAAGGTGGAGCTGGGGATGGAGGAGGGGAATTTGCTCCGAAGCAAGCTAAAAAGCTGCTGAATAATACTGAATACAGCTTATATAGGAATGCCGCGATAGGTGTCGTATTCCTATAGGTAGATGTGATCAGCTGAGAATCAGCTGATGCAAGCTTGACTCACGTGACCTGCCAGAACTAACGCTAAAGCTTAATTTATAATATTGTTACCTGTAATCCAGAGCCTCAGGCAAACGAGGAAATCTGATTCTTGTCTGCGAACTGATTCTTTTGGACAGTTCGTTTCTATGAACAGGTTCAATTCACTAGTTCGTTTACGTAATCACGCAATGACCTCACTTATACATAATTATATTATTGAAGCACCCAATAATGATGTGAAATGTGGATGTTTTACATGTCTAAAGCTGAATAAACTAGTCTTCATCAGCTCATCTTTATATATAAGCCATAAGAAACCATATAAACGTTAATTTTGCCCCTTTCATTCAAGCTCTCGGTTCACTCATGCTCATATCAGCGGCTCATCGGTCTTCAGTTCGAGTCGAACTGTTTCCTCGGTTCAGTCAGTGACAGGAACTGGAGCGCTGAATCAGTTAATTCGTCACAGGATCAGATGGTATTTTGGCTCATTTCGAGTCGGAGTGACTGTCAGGCGTCTGAAACTTGATTGAGTAACGTGTAGATCTGTGCTGCTCGAACCGTGAACTGATTCAGACGCTTCAGTCCGATTCACTAAAAAGAACCGGTTCAAAAGAATGATTCATTCACAAACTGAACCGTTTGCCTGAGGCTCTGGGTTACAGCTAATAATGTTGTAAATAATGTTCAGTTTCTTGCACAGAGTGATCATTTCGCTTCATAAGACCTCAATATGTTGTCAATAGTCACAGGTATTCATTTTGTGTTTCCTGATATGCTATTTTGACTCTCAAAGTGCCAAAAGCTGCTCATTTGCATTTTATGAATCACCAAGGAGCACGGTTTCAGCTAAAAACTTCTTTAATGTTCTTCTGAAGAAAATAGTCACCTACAGTAAATTAACAGCAAATTTTCATTTTTGCATGAACTATCCGTTTAATAAAAGCTCCTAAGCACCGATGACACTTGATCTAATGCATTGACATTTTTTAAGTGTCTAAACACTTTATGGGGCCGCTGCGGGGTATTAGCGTGTTATTTTGTGTGACATGTGCTAGAGATTCAGCTCTGTAAGTGTGGAATAATGCAGTGGCATCATCTCGGAAGAGCTTTAAATGTCAGATTTAATCAATGTTGCCTCATCTACGGGAACCTCGGCGGACTGTTTACCCTTCAGTGTTTGAGTTGCATTCGTAAACTCATTAACTGCTTTTCAAGAACTCCTTTCCGTGAAGGCAGTGGAGCGGATAGCAAACCTGTCTGGATGCCCTCGCACTCTCCATCCCACCACCTGCGCCAAAAATGGAAAATACCGCAGCATCTCTGGAGTCTGCAATAACAGGTATCTGACTCCCATCTTAATAATTCATCCATAATGCAGCGGGAGGCACGTCTCGCAGTTTGAGAGCACAGAAATCAGACCTTCGATTAACAGTTCCGCAACCTTTAGTGGAGAGGATCAGGTTGATATTATAAGATGACCTGCGGGTCAGAGCTTCGATCAGATGAGAATATAACTAAACAGTATAAAAATAATGTCTAAACCTTAAATATTCATGCCCTGCTCACCCGGGTCATGAAAGACGTCACAAACCTGTGCTTGCTTTCGTCTGCTGCAACTGCAAAAAATGTTCCCGATCAGTATTTTTGTCTTGTTTTCCATTACACATATCTAAACATTCTTAAATCAATTTATATTTATATCTATATCTATATATGAGAAGCAAAATGACATTAAGTCTTGTTTTCTGAAAATGAAGTGTTTAAGCATAAAACAAGAAGAAAATGTTTTTGAATAGGGTCAAAAAAAATAATCTTGTTTTCCATTTTAATCAAGTTTATTTTTCTGATAATTTCACTTAATTGTGATATATTTTTCAAGAAAACAAGACTTAATGTTTTATGTAATTTTGCTTGTATATTGATTTAAGAATGTTTAGATATTTGTAATCTGTAATTTGTGGAAAACAAGACAAAAATACTAATATATATATATGTGTGTGTGTGTGTGTGTAATTGCAGTATATACTACAAAATGTATCAAAATTAATTGAGTTTATGCATAAAACAAGAAAAAAAGATCTGCCAGTGGGTTCAGTAAAATAATATATATTTTTAAATATAAATATTTTGTCCTGTTTTAAGCTTAAACTCATTTAATTTTTTACATATTTTTAGAAAACAAGACTTAATATCTTATATAATTTTGCTAGACAAATATACTGAATAAAAAAATCATGAAGTTTAAGAAAAACAAGACAAAAATACTTCTGTGTTGCTTCTCACACTGTGAAAAATTATTTTCCAAACAAGTATTTTTTTCTTGTTTTTTTTCAGTAAAATATCTAAACATTCTTAAATCAGGATACATTTACTTGAGAAACAAAATTGCATACGATAAATTGAAAATATCAAAATTAGATGAGCTGCCAACGGGGTCAGAAAAATGATCTTTTCTCCCTTTTGAATTAAGTTGATTTTTTCTGACACCATTGGCAGATATTTTTTCTTGTTTTAAGTGTAAACTCACTTCATTTTGATCTTTTTAACAAGACTTAATAGCTTAAACAATTTTGCATCTCAAGTAAATTATTCTTGATTTAAGAATGTTTAAATATTTGTACTGCAAAACAAGACAACATCAATCTTTTTTTGCAGTGTGGATTCATTTGCATTGCGCTGATAGCTGTCTGCAATCATATAAACAGATTTAAATCAGAATAAACTCAATATATGGTTTTCCTTTATGATGCATATGATTGATTTGGCTTTGGGGAAATTAATCCCAGTTCTCCACACACTGACTCGGCTTGCCAGATTTATAGCATTATTTTACATTTGTGGGAGGAAATGTACCATATCTGTCTAGTTCTGATGCATCAAATTTATATTTTTAATGCAAAAACATCATTAGTTCTGATTAAATCTATCTTCTATGAGTAGTTGAGTGCGGTGTTACATGCATCTAATACTATTTTAAACATTTCTCCAAATTATTACTGGGGCTCGACAAACACTACCACTGCTGTTCATACGGGACTGTTTGTTCTGATCATTCTCAAATGTAGAGATTCAAATATCACATAGATGTAAGCATGCACTCTTTTTTTGACTTGAGACAATAAGAAAACCCCCAATTATCCTAGAAACACCCTAGCAACAGCACTTTTTTTCAGTTTTACATTCTTATGATTTCAGCAATTTTCAGTGTTATATTTTTACTGTTTTAATTGATCAAATATGTAGTATAATTTAGCATTTTTATGATTTAATCAATTTTTAGTAAGTATTTTATTTCAATTTTATTTTATTTGGAAATTATTAATTATTTTAGAAATGTTTATGTAAAAGTATTTATTATAATTTCATATTTTCATGGTTTAACACATTTTTAGTAAGTGTTTTATTTATATGTGCTTTTATTTGGAAATTATTTATATAGTTAAATTTTACATTCTTATGATTTTTATCGTTTTTAGTAAGTGTTGAATTTTGACTGGTTTTGTTTAAATAGATATATAAATATATGGTTAAATGAACAGTTTTATGATTTAATTTATTTTCTGCTTTACAGCAAAAAATTACGTTTGTTTCATAATTGATTCATTTTACAACATTAACATTAATTATCAAACATTAAACATCAACATGAATTATTTTCCTGTTTTATAAACGTGAAGCTGCTTTGAAACAATCTGTATTGTATAAAGCGCTATATAAATAAACGACTTGACTGTGATGTTGAGTTTTGCACAGGCAAAAATCACTCACATTATCTTCAGAACCTGTTAAAGTCTAGTTATACATGCAGTTTTTATGAGAGACCAAATGGAATGTTTGTACTACATTTGTGACTAAATAATCAAAGTGCATAGAGATCTGGTGAAAAGCCTCTGAAATGCACATATCAGGTGTGATGTTATGATTTGCCAAGTAATGTTAGGGCAACTAAGTGCTTAGAGTGAAAGTGCTTGTTATTCTAGTTCAAACCCAAAATGCATTGACAAAAACATTTAAAGAATGAGTATATTTGTTTATATTCGGTTACTGAGAGATTTTATGCATTGCATTGAGCCAGAAAATGAAATGTACAGTATGCAATGCCATTACTAGTCAGGTCCTGTCATTTGTGAGGTCATGCAATGTAGAATTACAGGCCGATGAAGGACAATGCATTTTTGAAAGTAATGTGAGAATATGAATTGCAATAATGCATTGACTGTGAGCTCTTTAGTACAGCAGCTGTTCCCTTATATTCTTTAAAAATGCGATGTCATGAGACATTTTTGATCACATGCATTCATACTGTGTTTTTTTAGGAAGAACCCGCTTTGGGGAGCAGCCAACACCGGCTTGGCCAGATGGCTTCCGGCGGAGTACGAGGATGGAGAAAACCAACCCAAAGGCTGGAACACCGGACGCCAATACAGCGGCTTCCAACTTCCTCTGGTGAGCTGCACGAGAATATCCTCACAATTCATGAAAGACAGGACTGAAACTGATGTGCAGAACAAAATGAGTCACTGTGGGGAGGAGTTACTCAATGCAACTGGAATGAAATGATATGCAAATGAACTCATGTCATTATCAGTCGTAAAAAGTCTTATTTCACCCTTCCACAAATTAAGGCCTAACATCAGAGCAGAAAGTCTTAAATTCATAAAGTCATGGCATTAAATGTTGCAAAATAAAATGAATATATTCTCTGTATTTTTGTCTTGTTTTCTAATATAAATATCTAAAAAACAAGATACATTTACTTGAGATGCAAATTGAACATATGAAGTCTTGTTTTCTGAGAAGTTGAATAAACTCAAGTGAGTTTATGCTTACAATAAGAAAAAAATCTACTTGTTTTCCCTTTAAATTCAGTTGAATTTTCTGAGCTCAATGGCAGATATTTGTTCTTGATTTAATCATAAACTCTCTTGATTTTGATCAATTTCACACAAAACAAGACTTCTTATCTTAAGTCATTTTGCTTCTCAACTAAATGTATCTTGATTTAAGAATCTTTAGACATTTCTACTGGAAAACAAGACAAAATAGTCATTGGGAGCAAAGATATTCAAGCCATTTTTGTGTAAAATTAATGTTGACTTACATCATCAAATCATGGCATGCTTGTTTGCATTGCATGATTATTAGATTAGATTATTAGAGTATATATCTGTGAACACCTGCCAAATAAGCTTGAGAAAACGTTGCATATTAAACACCTCAGAAGAGCTCCATCTCACATCTACCTGTGACACATTGGCCTTTCCCTGCTCTATTATCGCATTAAAAATGCAATGCTGTGCGCTGTTTTAAATATGCACAGCCTCTTCTTCCCAAACGCAGAGAAACACGAGCGTCGCTGCCAGCGCACCTCACTGAAACTATTATTTTAATGAGGCAAAGGCTGCAGCACTTCAGTGCAAGAAGCGCCGTGACAAATGTTCACGTTGCCACATCTCACATTGCGCAAGAGGGCAAAAACACTTCCATCTAATTTCGGGGAATAGCGGTTTAATTGCTAGTGGTTTTAATGACATTTTAACAGGTAAACAAACACTGGCGGAGGGGTATAATGAGATTTCCCTGACTGCCCACACACACAAAACAACAGCATATCAAGACTTGTTTTCATGCATTCATTTTATTCACCACAGCAAATCCTCATGTTTTATTTGCTTAAGCACAATAGCATCAAAGTATCTAGTAAGAATAGAGTTTTAGTGCAAAGGCCTTTTTTAGATTCTTATTTGTCAAAAGGTGTAATAAACTGTCCCATTAAAAAACAGACCAAAACAAAACTAGTATTTCATATGTCAAGCTTTAAAAACCCCTAAACACTAAGTATTATACTAGTTATGCCTATATTTATGTTCAGCATAAATGTTTGAGTGTAAAACTGATGGTCAGCATAATGGCGGAAATGCATCTCATCTGAAGTCACTCTGGTTTGCTTTCTAAGGTTCGAGAAGTGAGCAATGAAATCATGTGCGGCTCCAGCACGGCCGTCCTGGAGGACAGCGCTTATTCCCAGATGCTGGTGGACTGGGGCCAGTACATCGACCACGACATCTCCTTCACTCCTCAGAGCTCCAGCCGAAGCACCTTCGCAGAGGGACGGGACTGTCTGCACACCTGCAGCAACGCCGACCCCTGCTTCCCAATGCAGGTAAACCTTACAATGATGCTGTAAAGTCAACTTTATCGTGTCAGACAGCGTTGAGAAATCTGTAGCTTCCCAAGATACAAGATACTCATAATTTCAACTTCAGCCAAGCGACAAACTCTTGAGTAATGATCCATATCAATCCACAAATAAAACTTATCATAGATTTTGCTTCTCTAGCTCAAATCAGGCCGGATGGCAGTATTTTTCAAGTTGGTGACAGTGTTATTCTATCATTTCTATGCTGTTACTGTATTAATATTTGAATTGGTTTTAAAGGGGTCATATGACGTTGCTAAAAAGAACATTATTTTGTGTATTTGGTGTAATGAAATGTGTTTATGCGGTTTAAGGTTCAAAAACACATTATTATGTTCCACATACTGTACACTATTGTTTCTCCTCTATGCCCCGCCTTTCTGAAACGTGTCGATTTTTACAAAGCTCATCGGTCTGAGAAGCGAGGTGTGCTCTGATTGGCCAGCAATCCAGTGCGTTGTGATTGGCCGAATACCTCAAGCGTGTGACGGAAATGTTACGCCCCTTAACATATTGTGATGCCCTGTCCAGCCGAGCGACGAGACAAAACCAATAAAACCCATTATAAACGAGGCATTTGTTGCATCCAGTGGGGACATAATTACTGATTATAATGACTTATACTGTCTTTTTACGTGTTGCGTTGCATCGCGCCGCTAAACATAAAGCCATGTCTGCGTTTGTGATCGGATTCGACGAAGGAGGGGCCGGCAGGCTTGCGGCAACCACATGTGACGACCCCGGCCCGGGCTGGACTCCGCCTTCGTCCACGGTGAAAGCCAATCCGGTGATCCACAGCACGAAGTTGATGTATTTCCTCAGCGACCAGCACGGATCAGCTCCAGGCATGACGAAGTGGATATCATCCTCTTTTGGAAGACCAAACAAAGTAGTTTCACTTTCACAATGAAACACACAGCGTCTCGACATGGTGGCAGCAACAATACTACAGCGAGAATAAAAGTTACGCCTTCTTTCTTTGCGTGAACATTTGGGCGGCGTTATGCAAATCTTCCCACATAGTGATGTAGACATGTGGGGGCGTGTCAGAACGAGCTGTTTTAGGTAGGTGTGGCTGACTCTTAACTTTTATAAAGAATATCTCTTTGGATTTGAGACTTTAGTCTTTGCAGCTTTACAGATCTTCTTTATGCACCAAGAGCTTGTAACACTTCAAAGAAAAAGGAAAAATTTTAATCGCATAATATGACCCCTTTAATTTTAATTTGAGTTTGTTTTAGCTATTTTATTTTGTGATTTTTATTTATTTTATTTCAGTTCTATTTACAGTGCAGATCAAAATTAGAGAACAATCTATAAATACTTGATTTTTTTCTGAAATATTGTTCATCTTCATCACTCAAAATTTGAAGGAATATTAGCTGTGGGTATACCATTGTTCTACTAACGTGTTTGACAAAACAACCAGCGAATTTAAACAAATAAACATTATTTTGTGAAAAACACAGTGATCGAAATTAGAGAACAGTAACCACTGTAGCACGAAAAACTAAACTTTTGGAGGGTTACAGCTGTCAGAAATGAGTAGGAAGTGTAGAGGCCCTGCTTTACACTTCTAGGCCTCTAGTTTCTCACACTGCGCTGGTGTGATCTTCGTCCACTCTTCTTCATAGTTCGGTGACTGTAGTGGGATTATTAGCCATAACTTTGTCACCAAGGATTTTCCAGAGATTTACAATCAAGTTTAGATCAGGACTCTGGGCTGGCCATTTCATTAGTTCTATGTTCTTGGCTTCAAGGAACTGCTTTACCGGTTTTGCAGTGTGACGGGGGCATTGTCTTGCATGAAAATTGCAGGCTGATTGGGAGATGAACGCAGGGAAGGAACCCCGTGTTGCTGAAGGAAGTTCTGATAAACATTTGCATTCACCTGTCATGTATCTGTATAAGAGACCCAACTCCTGCATAGCAATAATTTTGATCAAACAATTAAATGTCTGTTGTTTGCCGTTATTTCCCTACCAATGCCAAAATCAAACCTACACCCTTGTATGTCAGATGTTAAAAGAAATGTTTTGACTTTAAAACAAAAGTTAAATCCACAAGGTTCTATACATTTTAACTTTACACTGTAAAAAAAAATCTGTGACATTTACGGTAAAATTCCGGCTGCTGTGGTTGCCAGAATTTCACAGTTAAAAATACGGTAGCAATATTTTGGGTTTTACAGACTTAATTTAAATTCACAATAAAAAAACATATTTCATTAACTGATGTAATGTTAATAAACCAGCATACTGAAGTACTAATATCTGTTTTGAACCATTGAAATGCATTGATAACCACCAAAAAGAAGTAGTGATGAGATCAAGTCACATGAAGAATCAAAGCTTATCACAAACATCTCTTCCACAAGCTGAGAAGGAAAATACTAATATATATATATATATATATAGAAGGTGCACAGTGTCATTCACACAAACACTAAACACCATCATGGTGACAC
>NW_015505358.1:1773754-1786241 GCF_001515645.1 Sinocyclocheilus grahami | reverse complement strand
ATATATATATATATATATATATATATATATATATATATATAGAAGGTGCACACAGTGTCATTCACACAAACACTAAACACCATCATGGTGACACGCATGATACTAAAATAATGCAGTAAACATTAATTTAACAACATTAGATGTAAGATAAAGCCCTCATGTACACAACTAAGAAAAAAACTAAGAATAAACTGTTATTTCAATGAAAAAACATAAAATATGAAGTGTCATGCAGGGAATTCTGGGAGTGTCAATTTATGGTTTTTCACTGTAAATTATACAATGACTTTTTCTTTTTCATTTCCAAAATTAAATGTAATTACAGTTATTCACAGCATATAGTATGGAAAGTTACTGATAACCAATTAACAGGTTTTTACAGTAGCACTTTTGCGGTCTTTTACTGTTAAAATCACAATCTTTTTTTTTTACAGAATAGCTTAAGTTTAGCAATTTTGTTATGTGCTTTTGTCTTTTTTTTTCAATATTTCTATAGCTTTAATTTATTTTTATTTCAGTTTTAGTTTTAGTAATTTACATATTTATTTCAGTTAGTTGCCAAGGTAACATTAAGTTTAAGTTTTTAATCTAATATTTTATTTTATTTTATTTCAGTTATATGTATATAAAAACCTACAGTATAATAACATGGTTCTTTAGACTAAAAAGTTAGTAAATAATTAAATTTCTTAGGCTAGTACTTGAATTTATTGATGTTAAGTATTTAATTAAAAAATGTAAAAAAATAAAATAAAATAAAAAGATGTCTTGGCTTTAAAAAAATAACTTAAATCTATCCCTACAAGGTTCTAAACATTTTATTTTTTAGTTTAAGTTTTAATAAATATATGTGCTTTTGTCATTTTTAATGTTCTCATTTTTAATGCGTTTATAGCTTTTATTTATTTTTATTTTGGTTTTAGTATTAGTAATTTTAGTACTTATTTATTTCAGTTGGTTGCCAAGGTAACATATTTAAGTTTAAAATTTTCATCTAATAATATTTTATTTTAATTATATTTACAGTGGGGCAAAAAAGTATTTAGTCAGCCACCAATTGTGCAAGTTCTCCCACTTAAAAAGATGAGAGTAACGTACAGTATAATAACAGGGTTATTTAGGCTAAAAAGTAAGTAAAAAATATATATATTAGACTAATACTTGAGTTTAAAATATTTCAATATGTTGAAAGAAATGTTTCAGCATTAAAATATAATTTATATCCATCCCTACAAGATTCTATGCATTTTAATTTATTTTAAGTTTTAGCAATTTAGTTATGTTCTTTTTTTCTATAGCTTTCATTTATTTTTATTTTAGTAATTTTAGTACATATTTATTTCAGTAGTTAGTTTTTCATCTATTTATTTTATTTAATTTACTTTATTCCAATTATATTTACATAATAAACTACAGTATAATATCAGGGTTCCCTCTCAGTCGGTCACTCTCGACGTCACGTCGGAGGACCGACGAATTGGGATCTCGCTTAGAGGGACCAATCTACTTCGAGTGTAAACTAAACGAGCACTCACGCTGTGATCAGCAGCAGCTGGATGCAATAATCGCATGCCAATGTGCATTGGCTCGTTTAGTTTACACTCGAAGTAGATTGGTCCCTCTAAGCGAGATCCCAATTCGTCGGTCCTCCGACGTGACGTCTCCGTTCCCTCCTTCCGGGAACGAGGGTTACATACGTAACCGAGACGTTCTTTAAGCTAAAAATAAGTAAATTATTCAATATTTTAGGCTAATACTTGAATTTATTGATGTGTGAAGAAACGTTTTGGCATTAAAACAGAACTCAAATCTATACAGATTATGTGTAACTAACAGAACCTTACGAAAGGTTCTAAATGGAACCTTTTAGTGGTTCTAAATGATAGAGCCTTTTCTATTTCTACAGCCGCTGTTTTGAGCATCTCAATCATTGCTCTACTAGAGCTCCGTCTCTAGTGTATTATTATTCACACTCAACATGTATTTTCATACACGAGTCACCGGCAGCTAGTTGTCTGCTATTGACTGGATAAGACATCCCGTGTCAAGGAGCAGGTTACAGCACTCATTTTTCGACTTCATTGACAAAAGTTCATTTAGTTGAAACAGATAAAATGCCACACACTTCCTCTGAGGTGAAGTCATTGTCTCGCGCTCTCTTTGTCTGATCCTGGCGGCCCAGGATGAGTCAGACCTGGAAATATATTCGAGTCGGAGGACAGTTCAGGACTGCTGGTTCAGAACAACGAAGATGAATCCGGGAACGTGGCTGAGCCCTATAATTAAAAAGAAAATATATCTCATTGCTTACTTCTTTATCTCTGGCGAACCTCAAACGCTGTTGAAAATGAGGGTCACTGCAGCACCTTTTTGTTGGTGGTTCTGGTTCCTTTGGGGCTCGAAATGCTCATAAAAATGTGCCGGTTTGTAAGTAATCTCACTGTCTCCAGCCAGAGGCGAGGAGGCCACTTCCAGAGATATACAAAATAGCATTTTATTCTTGCCCACCCTGAGCCACATACTGCATACTAATACACACAGCTTCATGATGGACCGGCCGCTCTCAATAAACAAAAAGATCTGTGATCAGTTTTTGCTCAAAACTCAGGAGACTTGATTGAGACATTGGGATTAATTGGACGGGGAAGAGGAATCAAGATTATTATTATTAGTGAAGTGAAAGTGACGTGACATGTGGCCAAGTATGGTGACCCATACTCGGAATTAGTGCTCTGCATTTATCCCATCCAAAGTGCACACACACAGCAGTGAACACACACACACACACACCATGAACACACACCCAGAGCAGTGGGCAGCCATTTATGCTGTGGTGCCCGGGGAGCAGTTGGGGGTTTGCTGTCTTGCTCAAGGGCACCTCAGTCGTGGTATTGAAGGTGGGAGAGAGCGCTGTATATTCACTCCCCCCACCTACAATCCCTGCCGGTATGAGACTCGAATCCACAACCTTTGGGTTACGAGTCCGACTCTCTAACCATTAGGCCACGACTTTATATAGATAACTAAATCTGGAACTGAAATGAAAACTATTAAAAAAACATTTTTGTGGATATATATACAGTATATATATATATATATATATATATATATATATATATATATATATATATATATATATATATATATATATATATATATATATATATATATATATATATATATATATATATATATATATATATATATATATATATATATATATATATATATATATATATATATATATATATATATATATATATATATATATATATATATATATATATATATATATATATATATATATATATATATATATATATATATATATATATATATATATATATATATATATATATATATATATATATATATATATATATATATATATATATATATATATATATATATATATATATATATATATATATATATATATATATATATATATATATATATATATATATATATATATATATATATATATATATATATATATATATATATATATATATATATATATATATATATATATATATATATATATATATATATATATATATATATATATATATATATATATATATATATATATATATATATATATATATATATATATATATATATATATATATATATATATATATATATATATATATATATATATATATATATATATATATATATATATATATATATATATATATATATATATATATATATATATATATATATATATATATATATATATATATATATATATATATATATATATATATATATATATATATATATATATATATATATATATATATATATATATATATATATATATATATATATATATATATATATATATATATATATATATATATATATATATATATATATATATATATATATATATATATATATATATATATATATATATATATATATATATATATATATATATATATATATATATATATATATATATATATATATATATATATATATATATATATATATATATATATATATATATATATATATATATATATATATATATATATATATATATATATATATATATATATATATATATATATATATATATATATATATATATATATATATATATATATATATATATATATATATATATATATATATATATATATATATATATATATATATATATATATATATATATATATATATATATATATATATATATATATATATATATATATATATATATATATATATATATATATATATATATATATATATATATATATATATATATATATATATATATATATATATATATATATATATATATATATATATATATATATATATATATATATATATATATATATATATATATATATATATATATATATATATATATATATATATATATATATATATATATATATATATATATATATATATATATATATATATATATATATATATATATATATATATATATATATATATATATATATATATATATATATATATATATATATATATATATATATATATATATATATATATATATATATATATATATATATATATATATATATATATATATATATATATATATATATATATATATATATATATATATATATATATATATATATATATATATATATATATATATATATATATATATATATATATATATATATATATATATATATATATATATATATATATATATATATATATATATATATATATATATATATATATATATATATATATATATATATATATATATATATATATATATATATATATATATATATATATATATATATATATATATATATATATATATATATATATATATATATATATATATATATATATATATATATATATATATATATATATATATATATATATATATATATATATATATATATATATATATATATATATATATATATATATATATATATATATATATATATATATATATATATATATATATATATATATATATATATATATATATATATATATATATATATATATATATATATATATATATATATATATATATATATATATATATATATATATATATATATATATATATATATATATATTTTTTTTTTTTTTTTTAATTTTTTTTCAGTTTTAGTTTAGAATGATTTCTGAAGGATCTTGTGACTGAAGACTGGAGTAACGATACTGAAAATTCAGCTTTGTATGACAGCAATAAATTACATTTTAAAATATATTCCAACAGAAAACAGTTATTTTGAATAGTAAAAACATTTTTACTGTATTTTTAATCAAATAAATGAAGCCTTGGTGAGCAGAAGAGACTTCTTTTAAAAACATAGCAGCACTATGATTCACACTGTGATCAGTGCTGTATTTCAGAGCTGCTACTACAGCTACGGTTCACGAGAGGAAATGTGGGCGATCGCTTCCTCAAATCTGTGCTTGAATGCAGAATCATGAGTGACTTTTACATGTTCAAGACTTTTGCTTTTGCAATGGGAACGTTCAGCTGATTTTTCTAAGTTGTAAATAAAACAAAGATTACTGGAGTGTGTTTTACAAGAAAAGTCAGTATTTCTAGTTCAAAATTCAGAATGTCTTCTTCAAAATTTTAAATCTCACATTTAATTCAACACTGATTTTTTTTATAATTGGGTATTCTGATCACTTGTTTTTGCTGATATTGTTCCGGCTTCGCATTTACATTTCATGAATATATGTGACCCTGGAGCACAAAAGCAGTGTTAAGTCGCTGGGGTATATTTTGTAGCAATAGCCAAAAATACATTATATGGGTCAAAATTATAGATTTTTCTTTTATGTATTTTAAGTAAAGATCATGTTCTATGAAGATATTTTGTAAATTTCCTACCATAAATATATCAAAACGTAATTTTTGATTAGTAATATGCATTACTAAGATCTTCATTTGAACAACTTTAAAGATGATTTTCTCAATATTTAGATTTTTTTGCGCCCTCAGATTCCAGATTTTCAAATAGTTGTATCTCAGCCAAAATAGTGTCTTATCCTAACAAACCATGCATCAATGGAAAGCTGATTTATTCAGCTTTCAGATGATGTACAAATCTAAATTTTGAAAAAGTTACACTTATGACTGGTTTTGTGCTCCAGGGTCACATATAACAATGCTTTTAGGTTTAACAAAATCTGAAAAAATGATATACAGTCATTTATTTTCTTTCACAGACTCCCAAGGATGGTAAACTGTCCAGCAATAAAAGCTGTCTTCCATTTTTCCGTTCTTCACCCGCCTGCATTAACGTTCAGACAGACGTGCGTCCCGCTGGACAGCGACAGCAGATGAATTCAGTCACGTCCTTCATCGACGCGTCGACCGTCTATGGCCCTTCGGCAGATCTGGAGAAAACCCTGCGAAACCTGTCTAGCGTTGAAGGTCTGCTGGCCATCAACAGTGAATACAGCGATGACGGTAGGCCGTATTTGCCCTTCGTGTCCGTGCAGCCGTCAGCGTGCCTCCAGGAGCCCGGCTCAAAGCCGGCGGCGCGGGTCGAGTGCTTCACAGCCGGTGACAGCAGGGTGAACGAGATCCTGCCCCTGTCTGTCCTGCACACGCTCTGGGTGAGAGAACACAACCGGCTGGCCGAACACCTGACACGACTCAACCCTCACTGGGGGTCAGAGGTCATCTACCAGGAGACGCGCAAGATCATCGGGGCGCTGCATCAGGTAACAGACACACCGCCACACAGCGAGAAAAACTAGTTTAACAACCAGCTCAAAAAAATACAATCTTTTTATTCATTTGCAATGAATAAATAAAAAGCAATAAATGAAAAGTAAATATAAATAAAATAAAAAAGAAATACAATTTATATTAATTTATCTTTTATATTTAATATTTAATATATCTAGCAACACGTTTAATCTGTAATAGTTAATATATATATATATATATATATATATATTAATACAGTACACAGTATATATATACATTAATGCTGTGGTATTATCATAGTTTTTGCATGTGCAATGGTAATACCTTGTTTAGTAAATATAAGAAATTAATTATTTTCAATCAGTATTTAGTATTTTAACATCAAAATATGTATTATTAAAACTATTTAAATATACCATAAATCTGATTAAGTAAGGATGCATTAAATTGATTAAAGGTGAAGATGTTTATGATGTTACAAAAGATATCTATTTCAAATAAATGCTGTTCTTTTGAACTTTCTAGTCATCAAAACTTTCTATTCATCAAAGAATAAAATGTATCATGGTTTACACAAAAATATTGGACAGAACAACTGTTTTCAACATTGCTAATAATCAGAAATGTTTCTCGAGCAGCAAATCAGCATATTATACTGATTTCTGAAGATCATGTGACACTGAAGACTGGAGGAATGATGCTGAAAATACAGCTGCGCATCACAGAAATAAATTACAGTTTAACAGATATTCACATAGAAATCAGTTATTTTAAATTGTAATAGTATTTCACAATATTGCTGTTTTTACTGTATTTTTGATCAAATAAATGCAGCTTTGGTGAGCAGAAGAGAATTCTTTCAAAAACATAAAACAATGTTTCAGACTCCAAACTTTAGTATAAAAAATAAATAAAAATGCTTTGGTTAGGATGGATAAACATCATAGTTTGTCTTTTTGGTTGAAATTCACAGGAAAGTTTTTCCTCACATGCTATCATCAAAACGTATAAAACGTAGCAACGTAGCAGTATTTTAACACAAATTGTTTCTTTGGCGCAATGAAACTTTGGCTTCACAAGAATATGAATGCAAAATATATTCCATAAATTACTTCTGCCTGACAAACGTGACCTCTGATGGGCAATTACTAATTCTGAACGTCTCATTGTCTCGGCTGACCAAAAATCACACATCAGCAGAAGATAAAACCGTCAGATCTGCGACGCACAGTACTGTCAGATCTGATTCTGACGCATGTTTTCACCTGTGCTAAACACTGAAGACCTAATTATGTCTGCTTGACAAAGCCAGCATACTGAAATAACGTTTAAGCAGCTGCTGCTGCTTCTTCTGTACCTTTTTTAATCAGACTTACGTTTTTCGTTAAAGGGGTCATATGATGCGATTTAAAGTTTTCCTTTCTCTTTGGAGTGTTACAAGCTCTTGGTGCATAAAGAAGATCTGTAAAGTTGCAAAGACTAAAGTCTCAAATCCAAAGAGATATTCTTTATAAAAGTTAAGAGTTAACCACGCCTACCTAAAACGGCTCGTTCTAACACGCCCCCACATGTCTACATCACTATGTGGGAAGATTTGCATAACGCCACCCAAGTGTTCACGCAAAGAAAGAAGGCGTAACTTTTAGTCTTGCTGTAGTATTGTTGTTGCCGCCGCCGCCATGTCAGGAAGGCGCTGTGTGTTTGTGTTTGTTTGGTCTTCCAAAAGAGGACACAACTAGAAATCAGTGGTTAAGTTGTATTTACAACACTCTTCCAGAACAGTTCAACCCAAATATTCAGATGTGTCCAGCACATTTTATGGAGGACTGTTTCCTGATCCTGGGAGAGTAGACTACAATGCTGGCAGTTCTGACTCACAGTCTGTAAGTAAGTTTTTTATATTTAAAGAATTTAAAGAATTTGTCACTGACGATTCAAACGTGAGTTTTGGGCAGTGTAGAGTAGCGCTTGTTGTTTGTCATTTCTCCGATCACAAATGCAGACATGTTTTTATGTTTACGCGGCGTGATGCAACGCGTAAAAAGACAGTATAAGTCATTATAATCCGTAATTATGTCCCCACTGGATGCAACAAATGCCTCGTTTATAATGGGTTTTAATGTTTTTGTCTCATCGCTCCGGCCGGGCCACGGCATCACAGTATGGGCGTAACATTTCCGTCATATTCGGCCAATCACAACGCACTGGATAGCTGGCCAATCAGAGCACACCACGCTTTTCAGACCGATGAGCTTTGTAAAAATCGACGCGTTTCAAAAAGGCGGGGCATAGAGGAGAAACAATAATGTACAGTATGTGGAAAATAATGTGTTTTTTTTTTACCTTAAACCACATAAACACATTTCATTACACCAAATACACAACATAATGTTCTTTTTAGCAACATCATATGACCACTTTAAACAGACGATCAAAATGACAAAAAGTCCCATAATAGGCTTTTAATTGAGGGGGTCAAAATATTTATACAATAACATGAGTATAAGCTGTCTAGCATTAGCAAAGCTTAACGGCTATCATAGGACAACATGCTAAAGCGTGCTAGCATCATGTTATCAATGTGCAAAATCATCCTAGAAACATGCTATCAACATGCTAAGGGCAAATTCCAAACGGCTTTTTTGTGCCCTTGAAGGGCACTTCGGGAAGGGGACGCCATTTGTAGGGACATTCCAAACGAAAGTGAACAGCTGAATCCCTTTGCGAAGGGCCCTTCCAGAAGTCCGTTGGCGAAGGGTACTAGCGATGGTCACTTCACGGAAGTGATTTCTGTTTGTGATCATGTGATCTTCAGTTAGGAGATCTTGCGACGCATTTTAAAGCAAAGATGTGGTTGATTTCGAAAAAAAAAGTAAGTAGGATAGGCTAATTAAATTTGTCTTTATTTTAATGTAATACAAAATATTTTTCATCAGAAATATTATTTAAGATGGCAGTGTAAGCAAGTTTAGTTAAAAAAAAAGCTTAATTGTCAATAAGACACAATTAGACAATATTTGAATAAAATAATAATAATGAGAAGAAATATATATTTGCAACAACTGATGGAGTGCTGAATGTTGCACGCACGCGCAGCGTTGTCAAGGTAACATTTGGTCAGTCATTCCCTTCGCCGAGGGAGTTCCAAACGCTTCTACGAGACAGTAATGCCCTGCACCCTTCAAAGAACACACTTCAAGGGCTCTGCCCTTCGAAGGGAGTAGGGCATAGGGATGCTCACTTCCGTTTGGAATTCGCCCTAAATCTTGCTATCCATGTGTTAAACTTCATGCTTGAAACATATCAACGTGCTAAATCATGTTGGCAACATGTAAAACATGCTAGCAATGTGCTAAATCACGCTAGCAACATATTAAACATGTTAGCAACATGTTAAAATATGCTAGTGATGTGTTAAAACATGCTACCAATGTGTAATCCTGTAAGGAATATTTTAAAACATGTTAGCAACGTTCTAAATCATGCTAGCAACATCTAAAAATGATAACAATGTGCTAAATCATGCTATCAAAGTGTTAAAATGGTAGAAACATGCTACATGCTAAAACATGTTAACAATGTGTTAAACCATGCTAGAAACATGTTAGCAATGTGTTAAATCATGTTAACATGTTAAATCATGCTAGAAACATGCTAGCAATGTGTTAAATCCTGCTAGAAACATGCTAGCAATGTGTTAAATCATGTTAATGTGTCAAATCATGCTAGAAACATGCTAGCAATGTGTTAAATCCTCCTAGAAACATGCTAGCAATGTGTTAAATCATACTAGAAACATGCTAGCAATGTGTTAAATCATGTTAACGTGTTAAATCAATGCTAGCAACATCTAAAAATGCTAACAATGTGCTAAATCATGCTATCAAAGTGTTAAAATGGTAGAAACATGCTACATGCTAAAACATGTTAACAATGTGTTAAACCATGCTAGAAACATGCTAGCAATGTGTTAAATCATGTTAATGAGTCAAATCATGCTAGAAACATGCTAGCAATGTGTTAAATATGCTAGAAACATGCTAGCAATGTGTTAAATCCTGCTAGAAACATGCTAGCAATGTGTTAAATCATGTTAATGTGTCAAATCATGCTAGAAACATGCTAGCAATGTGTTAAGTCATGCTAGAAACATGCTAGCAATGTGTTAAATCATACTAGAAACATGCTAGCAATGTGTTAAATCATGTTAATGAGTCAAATCATGCTAGAAACATGCTAGTGATGTGTTAAATCATGTTAACGGGTTAAATCATGATAGAAACATGCTAGCAATGTGTTAAATCATGTTAACGGGTTAAATCATGATAGAAACATGCTAGCAATGTGTTAAATCATGTTAACGGGTTAAATCATGATAGAAACATGCTAGCAATGTGTTAAATCATGTTAACGGGTTAAATCATGATAGAAACATGCTAGCAATGTGTTAAATCATGTTAACGGGTTAAATCATGATAGAAACATGCTAGCAATGTGTTAAATCATGTTAACGGGTTAAATCATGATAGAAACATGCTAGCAATGTGTTAAATCATGTTAACGGGTTAAATCATGATAGAAACATGCTAGCAATGTGTTAAATCGTGTTAACAACATTTTATTGATTTTGAGTAAAATCTTCAAACTTCAAGCTTTTCAAATTTTTATATAAAAAAAAAAAAAAAAGCCAACATCAAAGTTTGTCATCAAATGCTAGTTATCTAGTTATAGTGCTGTTATTTATTCCTGCATTATCTGTTCATGCATCACAGTTTTGCCATGCATCACAGACTCTCTTTTGGGTGAATCAGTATTTAGAAATAATATTTTAATTCAAATACACCATAAATCTGGTTAACTGTGCTGGAGGCAGCAACCATTCGGGCTGCACACAATGAAAGTGTCCATAAAGTGGACCATTCAGTGATCAGGATCTGAGCGTGTTTGCTCGGTTATTGACAGAGTGTTAACAACATTTTATTGATTTTGAGTAAAATCTTCAAACTTCAAGCTTTTCAAATTTTTATATATATATAAAAAAAAAAAAAGCCAACATCAAAGTTTGTCATCAAATGCTAGTTATCTAGTTATAGTGCTGTTATTTATTCCTGCATTATCTGTTCATGCATCACAGTTTTGCCATGCATCACAGACTCTCTTTTGGGTGAATCAGTATTTAGAAATAATATTTTAATTCAAATACACCATAAATCTGGTTAACTGTGCTGGAGGCAGCAACCATTCGGGCTGCACACAATGAAAGTGTCCATAAAGTGGACCATTCAGTGATCAGGATCTGAGCGTGTTTGCTCGGTTATTGACAGACTAGTTAAAGCGGTTAGTCCCTCGGCGGCGCTGCTCTCTCTCACATACTGCACTGAGCTTTTCTCTTGTCTGAAAGCGTCCAATTAAAGCCTTATCTACAGCTTCAGAAAGATTTCGTGCTTTAGGCGTTGAAACTCTGTTCTGTTTGTACTGCAGCAGTTTGTCTGACAGCTGGTTAGACCACAGATCGCTGCAGGAGGAACCGCTCATATTATGCTGCGTCTGATTCAGGGCACTGTTATTTTAGTATTACTGAGATACTATTATAGTTTTTATTTTTGTTGAAATTAATTTTTATTTTTACTGTGTATATATATATATATTTTTTTAATTTTAATTTTAAAGTTTTAGTCACTTTGTTGTGTGTTTTTGTATATTTTTTTATTTTTTATATATAGCCCCCCCCCCCCCCCCCCCTCCCTTTTTTTTTTTTTTTTTTTTTTA
>NW_015505358.1:1768617-1773587 GCF_001515645.1 Sinocyclocheilus grahami | reverse complement strand
AGTTATTTTAGTACAAGTTAAACTAAATGAAAATGAGAAATGTTGTCTTGGCAACTATTTTCCTTAAATATTTTTTGTTAAATTTTATTTAAAAAGTGTTGATCACATACAGTTTTTCTTTTCTTCTTCATAAAATAAGAATGAATATTTTTCTTCTTAGGTTTTTTATATAGTTTGTCATTAATTTCTAATTCCGTTTTAGTTATTTTAATATATCAGTTTAAACTAAAAGAAAATGAGAAATATTGCCTTGGCAACTAGTTTTTATATATATTATATTTTTATATATACTTGTCATTTACAGTCATCATGTACAGTTTTTTTTTTCCACAAAATAAGAATGAAGATTTTTATTCTTAGGTTGTTATATTGTTTTTATACATTTTATTTCAGTTTTAATTATATCACTACATCAAGTAACCTAAATGAATATGAGAAATGTTGCCTTGTCAACTAAATTTTTCATATTTTGTTTTTGTTAGATTATTTTATATTTGTTTTATAAATGAAAATTATAAAACAATAAAAGTATTTTAATTAATTAATGTTTTAATTATTTATTTCCTTAACCTGTGTATATTTCATCACCAAATAAGGTTATATATAGTTCGTTATGTTGTGATGCAATAAAATAAGTAAAACATACTTAAAAAGCGTATTTTTAATGCAAATATAGCTAACATAAAATATATATTTTAAATGGAAAACTTAAAAAATTGAGATGTTGGCTTGGCAAATAACTTTAGTTAAAGTTGAACTACTAAAATTACTAAAGCTAAAACTGAAATAAAAATAAATTATGTATTTATTCATTCATATATTTTATTTAGTGATATATAGTTATATTTATTTTTTGATTGTTTTTAAAAGCAAAAATGCTACAAATGCGTGACATGCTCGAGTAAAACAGCCACAAGTTTTGAAATCAGCACCCAAAAATTATTAAGAAACTTGGATTTCATTCAGCAAATATGATGCAGCATGGTTTATAAATGAGTTTTTGAATGCACTTAAACCATTAACCTGATGAATGTGACGGCATCACTTCATTTCGACCAGCAGAGTCAGATCCATTCGGTGTCAGACAGACAGAAAAGCAGATTCGCCGCACTGGGCAGAGAAGAGATTCAGGGATTATAGGCCTCGAGGCGTGGAAGTAAAGCCCTCGTCCTTTCCGAGAGCGGCCCTCACCGAATCAAAGACACATTTGATGGCTCGCACAAGCACCGGCTCCCTGAATTAAAGTGACTCTAAAGCAGTACAGAAGCCATGGAAATGGCACACATCAAACGGAGCGCAGTGTTTTAACAACGTCCCGCAGGGGCCGACTTCACACAAGCAGTAAAAACAGTTTCCAGTGCTGCACTTTTACGGACAGCGGGTTTGATTTAAACGTCCCCTCTGTGGAGGGCCTGCCGTCAGTCAGACACGCTTTTGAAACATCTCTGTGTCGCGCTTCTCGAGGTGAAACGCTGGACTATTTTCATAAACAGCGATAAGACGGAATGAATTTTAGAGGCGCATCACAGGGAGAATGAGCCACACGATCCCATCTTATGTCCATGCACAAGACGTCCCGAATCAGCATCTCACATAAAATCTGCAGTTTTGTGAGAGATGCTGCAATTTAAAAAAAATAATAAAACATACCAAAAAAAGATAAAAGCATATTTATTAGTGCTGTCAAACGATTAATCACGATTAATCGCATCCAAAATAAACGTTTTTGTGCACATTATATATATAGGTGTGTGTACTGTGTATATTTATTATGTGTATATAAATACACACACATGCATGTATATATTTTGGAAATTATGTTATGTTTATATATTAAATATATTTGTATATAATATAAATATATACATGTGTTTACATGTATATATGTATATATAATATAAATATATGCATGTAAACACATGTACATATTTTCAAAATATATACTGTATGTGTGTGTATTTATATACACATAATAAATATACACAGTACACACACCTATATATATAATGTGCACAAAAACTTTTATTTTGGATGCGATTAATCGTGATTAATTGTTTGACAGCACTAATATTTATTAATTGCAATAAAGCTGAAACTTAAAAAATTAAAATTTAATAAAAGATCTAAATGTTGACTTGGCAACTAACTGAAATAAGTATTAAAGTACTAAAATTATTCAAACTAAAACTGAAATAAAAAATAAAGGAAACCTTTTTTTGTTGTTGTTGTTTTATTCTTTCTTTCCTCGGTCAGTGTAAAATTCATCACAAAATAATGATGCATTTCATTCATATTATGTTGTGAAGCAATAAAATATATAAAATGAAACGGATAAATCATACCTAAAATGTGTATTTGTTAATTAAAATAAAGCTGACATAAAATATAAATATTAAATAAATATTAAATGGCTTAGCAACTACTAGACTACTAAAACTATTTTTTTTTTTAACCTGCATAAAATTCATCACTAAATAAGGTCATATATAAGACATGTTATGATTGTTATGATGCAATTGAATAATTAAAATAAAATAAAATGTATTTAATGTAAATTAAATTACATTAAATTCAATATTAATATTAAAAGGAAAACTGAAATAAGTTTAAAGTTGAAGTACTAAAATTACTAAAACTAAAACTGTTTTGTTTTTGTTTCCCTTAACCTGTATAAAATTAATTACTAAAGGACATAAGTAATGTAATGTTATGATTATTAGGATGCAATAAAATAAATAAACACATTGTTTTTGTTAATTGAAATTAAATAAAGATGACATAAAATATAAATATTAAATGAAAAACTGAAATAAGTTGAAGTTGAAGTACTTAAATTACTAAAACTAAAACTGAAATAAAAAATAAATGATAGCTAAATAGAATTACTAGAAACAAACAAAAACTAATAAAAATGACTAAATTACTAAAACTAAAACTGAAATAAAAAATAAATGATAGCTAAATAGAATTACTAGAAACAAACAAAAACTAATAAAAATGACTAAATTACTAAAACTAAAACTGAAATAAAAAATAAATGATAGCTAAATAGAATTACTAGAAACAAACAAAAACTAATAAAAATGACTAAATTACTAAAACTAAAATGAAAACTGGAAATATAAATACAAATACTTAAAAGATTAAATAATACTGTATAAATAATAATGAAATATCACTGCCAAAATGGCAGATAAAGCAAGAGAAATTATCATAAATGCTCTTTATGTTATTTAGTACTGAAAATATCAATACAAATTGTTTAGTCTGATTAAAATGGTATTTTTTAGCCAATATTTGTGTATGCATTATGTTTTTTAGCATATTGTGTCATTAGTTTGGCAGCATGTTAACTCTGTTGGACTTCGTTGTGAGTCTTTATGAAGTTGTAAAACAAACAAGCATTATTCGAGTATGTTTTACAAGAATTTTTTTTTTCATTCTTTCTACTTCAAAATGTCATGTTTAATTCAATGCATAACTGGCCATTTCTTTGTGAAATTTACTAGCAATTTCAGTGACAACAAGGCAGCTCACTAGGTTTTGTAAAGCAGATACTGATTGACTCTTGATATTGTTGTTCCTGCAGATCATAACCGTGAGAGACTACGTTCCCAAGATCATGGGTCGGGAAGCGTTTGAGGAGTATCTCGGGCCGTACGCGGGCTATAACGACTCTGTGACCCCGTCGGTGTCAAACGTGTTCGCCACGGCTGCGTTTCGCTTCGGTCACGTGACCATCTCACCACGGCTCAGGAGACTCAACGAGAGCTTCCAGGAACACCAGCGCTTCTCCTCTCTGAGCCTCCATCAGACCTTCTTCAGCCCCTGGAGACTCGTTAGAGAAGGTGCGCTCGGGCTTCAAATCAAACCAAACACTATCAGAGACTAATTACAATCTAGTTTAGCCAGACGTATTGCTGTTTAATCTGATCCATTTTGAGATCACATTCCTAATTTATTTTGTCTTGCTTTTAAAATATACAAATATTATATATAAATATGTATTAAATATATTATTAAATATTTCAAATATATCTAGAAATCATAGATTGTATCTAATATAAAGTAGTTATTATGAGTGTATTTTGTCTTAATGCACGAGCAGATTTGTCAACTTGTTTTTAACTTTTACACTTACAGTATAAAAATATGAAATCTGCAGTGCTGTAAGACAACGCAGTGATGCTTCTCAAGTAATTTCACCTTGTTTAAAGAATTTTTAGATATTTTAACCGGAAAACAAGGCAAAAAGACTATGTAGAAACTTATTAAAAACTATTTTTTGCAGTGTAGAGTTTGCAAGCCAAATTCAGTAACCAGTTCTCAGTGATAAATGCTCAAAGTAGCGGTATATATATATATAAATTATAATAAATCAATTTAATTTAAAAAACAGGCAGTTGAGATTTGCTATATAGTATATACATTTTGTTACTTTAAATAAAATAATTGTGAAATAAAATACAATATAATTTAACTTATTTTATTTAGAGGCAACATTTCACATTTTCATTTAGTTTAACTAAAGATGTACTAAAATAACTAAAACTAAAAATTAATTTTAAAAAACTATATTCAAATTTTTTTTATGAAAACCTTAAAAAAAATTAAACACTGAAATGTTGAAGTACTAAAATTACTAAAACTGAAACAAAAAGAAATTTCAATTTCATAAGAAAAAAAAAATATATATATATATTCTTTCTTTCCTTAACCTGTGTAAATATAATTGTATATGTCATGTTATGTTATGATGCAATTAAATAAATAAATAAAACAAACCTAAAAAAAAACTTGACTTGGTAACTAACTGAAATAAGATTAAGTACTAAAAATAGAACTGAAATGGAAAATAAATGATAGCTAAATATAAACACTACATTTACTAAAACTGAAATAAAAATGTAAATTGAAAAATAAAAAAGTATGTTTTCACATTTATTATTTCAAGTAACAAAAATGTATAT
>NW_015505358.1:1767032-1768575 GCF_001515645.1 Sinocyclocheilus grahami | reverse complement strand
GAGAGAGAGAGAGAGAGAGAGAGAGAGAGTTATATTATAGAGCTGATTGATGCAGGCATGTCCAGGCAAGGGACAGAAATATTGAACATGTCAATATTAAATAATTACTGCTGCTACTGACTGAGTCATTAATGAAGCACTGAATAATTATCTCATTTGGTTGGTAACTGAATGATTTATAGTTTGAAGTTCAGACCAGTTGCACATCTAGAGGTCATTTTACTGAAAACATTGTTGTTTCTGTTTACCAGGGGAATGAGGTAAGGAGCTTTTAGTCAGACTCCGTTTGATAGCATGTCCTGCGCTCTACAGGTGGGCTGGATCCGGTCCTGCGGGGGCTTCTCGGTCGACCGGCTGCTCTGCAGAACCAGGAGCATCTCATGACAGAAGAGCTGAAGGAAAGACTGCTGGTTCTCAACATCCCAGAGACTCTGGATCTGGCTGCTCTGAACCTGCAGCGCGGACGAGACCACGGCTTACCAGGTCATTACATCAGGGTTATTACTGTCAAACTAAGCCATATATATATATATATATACATTTTAACTGAAATAAAACAGAATACAATAAAATACATATATAAAAATATCTTATTTTATTTCAGCTATAGATTCCAAGGCAACATTTTCATTTAATAACTGGATGTAAAAAAAAAATAAAGTATTTAAAAATAAATGAAAACAAAATTACTAAAACTTTAAATAAAATTGAACATAAAATATAAAATGTAAAACTGATTCAAAACAGTGCTACTAAAATAACACAGGTCTGATTTCCTCAAAATGTTTCACTTTTATTTAATAACTGCACACTACTGTTTACTGACGTATTTTAAATAAAATACACCTTAACTAAAAAAATTAAACTAATTTAAAATTTTAAATTCGTTTCAGCTACTTTCCAATGCATCATTTCTCATTTTCATGAAGTTTAACTTAATCTATTAAAATAACTAAAACTGAAATAAAAATGAATAAAAACTATATATATATTTAAAAAAATTTAAAAAAATGAAAAAAACACGAAATTGCTAAAAATGACTAAGACTTTAAAAAATGTTATGAATTAAAATGAAAACCTAACCTAAATAAAAACTGATTCAAGATATTTATAAAACATTATAATAGTATCTCGATGATACTAAAATAGCACTGGTCTGATTTCCTCAAAATCACTTAATGTAATAAAATGACTAAAACTGAAAAAAATTAAATTAAATTAAGATACTTAATCAGTAACCCTGCACTGATTTCCTCAAAAGAACAAAATTATTATTATTGTTTAGTACAGTTACTATAATTAAGTGTTTTTTTAATATTTTTCAGTTGCATTTGAAGTCCAATTAGAGCAACTGATTCATTTAAGTGACTGATTCTTTCGAGCAAATTAGTCAAAAAGACTCACTAAAAATGTAAATTGAAAAATAAAAAAGTATGTTTTCACATTTATTATTTCAAGTAACAAAAATGTACATTCTATATATATATATATATATATAGAGAGAGAGAGAGAGAGAGAGAGAGAGAGAGAGAGAGAGGGTTAT
>NW_015505358.1:1758145-1766629 GCF_001515645.1 Sinocyclocheilus grahami | reverse complement strand
GAGAGAGAGAGAGAGAGAGAGAGAGAGTTATATTATAGAGCTGATTGATGCAGGCATGTCCAGGCAAGGGACAGAAATATTGAACATGTCAATATTAAATAATTACTGCTGCTACTGACTGAGTCATTAATGAAGCACTGAATAATTATCTCATTTGGTTGGTAACTGAATGATTTATAGTTTGAAGTTCAGACCAGTTGCACATCTAGAGGTCATTTTACTGAAAACATTGTTGTTTCTGTTTACCAGGGGAATGAGGTAAGGAGCTTTTAGTCAGACTCCGTTTGATAGCATGTCCTGCGCTCTACAGGTGGGCTGGATCCGGTCCTGCGGGGGCTTCTCGGTCGACCGGCTGCTCTGCAGAACCAGGAGCATCTCATGACAGAAGAGCTGAAGGAAAGACTGCTGGTTTTCAACATCCCAGAGACTCTGGATCTGGCTGCTCTGAACCTGCAGCGCGGACGAGACCACGGCTTACCAGGTCATTACATCAGGGTTATTACTGTCAAACTAAGCCATATATATATATATATATACATTTTAACTGAAATAAAACAGAATACAATAAAATACATATATAAAAATATCTTATTTTATTTCAGCTATAGATTCCAAGGCAACATTTTCATTTAATAACTGGATGTAAAAAAAAAATAAAGTATTTAAAAATAAATGAAAACAAAATTACTAAAACTTTAAATTGTTTCTGTTTACCAGGGGAATGAGGTAAGGAGCTTTTAGTCAGACTCTGTTTGATAGCATGTTCTGCGCTCTACAGGTGGGCTGGATCCGGTCCTGCGGGGGCTTCTCGGTCGACCGGCTGCTCTGCAGAACCAGGAGCATCTCATGACAGAAGAGCTGAAGGAAAGACTGCTGGTTCTCAACATCCCAGAGACTCTGGATCTGGCTGCTCTGAACCTGCAGCGCGGACGAGACCACGGCTTACCAGGTCATTACATCAGGGTTATTACTGTCAAACTAAGCCATATATATATATATATATATATACATTTTAACTGAAATAAAACAGAATACAATAAAATACATATATAAAAATATCTTATTTTATTTCAGCTATAGATTCCAAGGCAACATTTTCATTTAATAACTGGATGTAAAAAAAAAATAAAGTATTTAAAAATAAATGAAAACAAAATTACTAAAACTTTAAATAAAATTGAACATAAAATATAAAATGTAAAACTGATTCAAAATAGTGCTACTAAAATAACACAGGTCTGATTTCCTCAAAATGTTTCACTTTTATTTAATAACTGCACACTACTGTTTACTGACGTATTTTAAATAAAATACACCTTAACTAAAAAAATTAAACTAATTTTAAATTTTAAATTCGTTTCAGCTACTTTCCAATGCATCATTTCTCATTTTCATGAAGTTTAACTTAATCTATTAAAATAACTAAAACTGAAATAAAAATGAATAAAAACTATATATATATTTAAAAAAATTTAAAAAAATGAAAAAAACACGAAATTGCTAAAAATGACTAAGACTTTAAAAAATGTTATGAATTAAAATGAAAACCTAACCTAAATAAAAACTGATTCAAGATATTTATAAAACATTATAATAGTATCTCGATGATACTAAAATAGCACTGGTCTGATTTCCTCAAAATCACTTAATGTAATAAAATGACTAAAACTGAAAAAAATTAAATTAAATTAAGATACTTAATCAGTAACCCTGCACTGATTTCCTCAAAAGAACAAAATTATTATTATTGTTTAGTACAGTTACTATAATTAAGTGTTTTTTTAATATTTTTCAGTTGCATTTGAAGTCCAATTAGAGCAACTGATTCATTTAAGTGACTGATTCTTTCGAGCAAATTAGTCAAAAAGACTCACAAATCAAATTCAAGTTATTGGTTTGCTCACGGTTCATTCAGATCAATGTTTTGTAATCATTATTGGTTCTTTAATAAAAAATACTAATTATGAGTAATTATAAGTATTATTTTTGTTTAATATAATTATTATAGATTCATTGGTAACACTTTACAATGAGGTTCTACTCGTTAACAATAGTTAACTACATTAGTTAACAAACTAACAATGAAAAATATTTCTACATTTATTCATGTTAGTGTTAATTTACATTATTAAAGGCAAATTTTGCATCTGTTAACATTAATTAATAGACCTGAGACTTTTGAGGAAATCAGTTAAAAAATATTTTTTTTATTAATTTTACTTTTAAAAAAATGTGTAACTTAATGTTTAATATTTTTCATTAGAGAACTGTTTATGGTAACAAAACTCTGATCCCAATGAGCCTTAAGAAAACTAATAACTCATTAGTTTGAAATTGATTTGTGAGTCGCTTTGACCGATTCACTCTAAAGAATCAGTTCAAGAGAGTCGCATTAATTGAACTACGACTGCAGCTCTTTTGAACTGGAATAATTGTGTATGCAATTTCTACAGAACTTAAAGAGTGTAATTCTTCATGGTTACTATTATTTGGTATTTAATAAGCATGTGATCTGAAAACCTGAATCTGATTGGCTGATCTATTACAGGTTACAATGACTGGAGGGCTTTCTGTGGATTTGGCAGAGTTGAAACCAGATCAGATCTCGTCAAGCTGGTCGGCAGTGGTGTTCTGGTGGAGAAAATAATGGATGTGTACGGCCATCCGAACAACATAGACGTGTGGCTGGGAGGTCTGCTGGAGCGTCCGGTGTCTGGAGCCAGGACCGGCCCGCTGTTCGCATGCTTGATCGGGAAACAGATGAAGACTCTAAGGGAAGGTGACAGGTGCGCTTGCTGATGCTGTGTTAAACACGGTCTGAATCACGTCTGCAGTGACAGCAGAAACTGCTCAGATACAGTCAAATGTCTAAAGATCCTTAAATCAATATACATTTCCTTGAGACGCAGAATGACATAAGATATTAAGACTTGAAGACTCTAAGGGAAGGTGACAGGTGCGCTTGCTGATGCTGTGTTAAACACGGTCTGAATCACGTCTGCAGTGACAGCAGAAACTGCTCAGATACAGTCAAATGTCTAAAGATCCTTAAATCAATATACATTTCCTTGAGACGCAGAATGACATAAGATATTAAGACTTTTTAAGAGTTTGTGCGACTCTCATGAATTGGATCATTTGAGGGAATCAGTCAAAAAGACTCACAAGTCAAATTCAAGCTAATGAGTTATTGCTTTGCTTAGGGCTCATTTGGGCCAGAGTTTTAACATTACGATAATTATTTCCCACTTTTTGACTGATTGCCTCAAAAGAAGCAGTTCATAAGAGTTGTAGTTGTGGTCCAATTAGTGTGACTTTCATGAACTGATTATTTTTGGTGAATCGGTCAAAAAGACTCATGAATCAATTTCAAACTAATGAGTTATTGGTTTGCTTAGGGCTCATTCAGACCAGAGTTTTGTTATCAAAAATGGTTCTTTAATGAAAAAATTAAGCATTAATGTAAGTTTAAAAAAAGTGTTTTAGTTTTGTAAAATTACTTTCTTAAAATTACTTTTGATTAGAGCAACTTTCATGAACTGATTCTTTAGAGTGAATCGGTCAAAATGACTCATGAATCAATTTCAAACTAATGAGTTATTGGTTTGCTTAGGGCTCATTCAGACCAGAGTTTTGTTATCAAAAATGGTTCTTTAATGAAAAAATTAAGCATTAATGTAAGTTTAAAAAAAGTGTTTTAGTTTTGTAAAATTACTTTCTTAAAATTACTTTTGATTAGAGCAACTTTCATGAACTGATTCTTTAGAGTGAATCGGTCAAAATGACTCATGAATCAATTTCAAACTAATGAGTTATTGGTTTGCTTAGGGCTCATTCAGACCAGAGTTTTGTTATCAAAAATGGTTCTTTAATGAAAAAATTAAGCATTAATGTAAGTTTAAAAAAAGTGTTTTAGTTTTGTAAAATTACTTTCTTAAAATTACTTTTGATTAGAGCAACTTTCATGAACTGATTCTTTAGAGTGAATCGGTCAAAATGACTCATGAATCAATTTCAAACTAATGAGTTATTGGTTTGCTTAGGGCTCATTCAGACCAGAGTTTTGTTATCAAAAATGGTTCTTTAATGAAAAAATTAAGCATTAATGTAAGTTTAAAAAAAGTGTTTTAGTTTTGTAAAATTACTTTCTTAAAATTACTTTTGATTAGAGCAACTTTCATGAACTGATTCTTTAGAGTGAATCGGTCAAAATGACTCATGAATCAATTTCAAACTAATGAGTTATTGGTTTGCTTAGGGCTCATTCAGACCAGAGTTTTGTTATCAAAAATGGTTCTTTAATGAAAAAATTAAGCATTAATGTAAGTTTAAAAAAAGTGTTTTAGTTTTGTAAAATTACTTTCTTAAAATTACTTTTGATTAGAGCAACTTTCATGAACTGATTCTTTAGAGTGAATCGGTCAAAATGACTCATGAATCAATTTCAAACTAATGAGTTATTGGTTTGCTTAGGGCTCATTCAGACCAGAGTTTTGTTATCAAAAATGGTTCTTTAATGAAAAAATTAAGCATTAATGTAAGTTTAAAAAAAGTGTTTTAGTTTTGTAAAATTACTTTCTTAAAATTACTTTTGATTAGAGCAACTTTCATGAACTGATTCTTTAGAGTGAATCGGTCAAAATGACTCATGAATCAATTTCAAACTAATGAGTTATTGGTTTGCTTAGGGCTCATTCAGACCAGAGTTTTGTTATCAAAAATGGTTCTTTAATGAAAAAATTAAGCATTAATGTAAGTTTAAAAAAAGTGTTTTAGTTTTGTAAAATTACTTTCTTAAAATTACTTTTGATTAGAGCAACTTTCATGAACTGATTCTTTAGAGTGAATCGGTCAAAATGACTCATGAATCAATTTCAAACTAATGAGTTATTGGTTTGCTTCTTGAGACGCAGAATGACATAAGATATTAAGACTTGTTTGTGTGACTCTCATGAATTGGATCATTTGAGGGAATCAGTCAAAAAGACTCACAAGTCAAATTCAAGCTAATGAGTTATTGCTTTGCTTAGGGCTCATTTGGGCCAGAGTTTTAACATTACGATAATTATTTCCCACTTTTTGACTGATTGCCTCAAAAGAAGCAGTTCATAAGAGTTGTAGTTGTGGTCCAATTAGTGTGACTTTCATGAACTGATTATTTTTGGTGAATCGGTCAAAAAGACTCATGAATCAATTTCAAACTAATGAGTTATTGGTTTGCTTAGGGCTCATTCAGACCAGAGTTTTGTTATCAAAAATGGTTCTTTAATGAAAAAATTAAGCATTAATGTAAGTTTAAAAAAAGTGTTTTAGTTTTGTAAAATTACTTTCTTAAAATTACTTTTGATTAGAGCAACTTTCATGAACTGATTCTTTAGAGTGAATCGGTCAAAATGACTCATGAATCAATTTCAAACTAATGAGTTATTGGTTTGCTTAGGGCTCATTCAGACCAGAGTTTTGTTATCAAAAATGGTTCTTTAATGAAAAAATTAAGCATTAATGTAAGTTTAAAAAAAGTGTTTTAGTTTTGTAAAATTACTTTCTTAAAATTACTTTTGATTAGAGCAACTTTCATGAACTGATTCTTTAGAGTGAATCGGTCAAAATGACTCATGAATCAATTTCAAACTAATGAGTTATTGGTTTGCTTAGGGCTCATTCAGATCAGAGTTTTGTTATCATAAATGGTTCTTTAATTTAAAAATATTAAACATTAGATTGAATTGAAATTAGGAAGTCGTGGCCTAATGGTTAGAGAGTCGGACTCGTAACCTCAATTTCAAACTAATGAGTTATTGGTTTGCTTAGGGCTCATTCAGATCAGAGTTGGTGGATCATAAATGGTTCTTTAATTTAAAAATATTAAACATTAGGAAGTCGTGGCCTAATGGTTAGAGAGTCGGACTTGTAACCCGATGGCTGCCCACTGCTCCGGGTGTGTGTTCATGGTGTGTGTGTGTTCACTGCTGTGTGTGTGCACTTTGGATGGGTTAAATGCAGAGCACTAATTCCGAGTATGGGTCACCATACTTGGCCACATGTCACTTTCAATTAAAATGAGAGTCTTTTTTAACTGATTTCCTCAAAAGAACCAGTTCTTAAGAGTTGCAGTTGTAGTTCAAATAGTGCGACTCTCATGAACTGATTCTTCTGAGTGAATCGGTCAAAAAGACTCATGAATCAATTTCAAACTTAACTTAATTTTTCAGAGAACAAGACTTAATATGTAATAATTTTGCTTGTTATTTGTTTAGATATTTACACTGGAAAACAAGACAAAAATACTGAATAAGAAAATCATTTTTGCAGCGCAGTTTTATTTTGTGTGTGTGTGTGTGTGTGTGAAATGATTGACTTAGTCTTGTCAAAATGACAAGAATAAGACATTGCATCAGTCAAACTGTTGATATTTCTGTTGTGTGTTTCAGATTCTGGTGGGAACATCCTGGTGTGTTTTCCCCAAAACAAAGACAGGAACTCCAAGCCCACTCTCTGTCTCGTGTCATCTGTGACAACAGCGGCGTGACAGAGGTTCCCCTCGATCCGTTCAGACTGGGATCTTACCCAGAGGACTTTGTGTTCTGCGGGAACGTCCCATCAATGGACCTGGAGGCATGGAGGGACGGTACAAATATGACATGATGCTTGTGTATGTGTATTAGGGATGGCTTTTTTGTTAAGAAGTCTCTTCTGCTCTCCATGACTGCATTTATTTAATCAAAAATACAGTAAAAAAATTAGAAATATTATTACAATTTAAAATAACTGTTTTCTTTTAGAATATATGTTAGAATGTAATTTATTTCTGTGATGCGCAGCTGTATTTCCAGCATCATTACTCCAGTCTTCAGTGTCACATGATCTTCAGAAATCAGTATAATATGCTGATCTGCTGCTCAATATTTTTGTTGGAAATTTTATTTTTCAGGATTCTTTGATGAATAGAAAGTTCAAAAGAACAGCATTTATTTGAAATAGAAATATGTTGTAACATTATAAATGTCTTTGCTGTCACTTTTGATCAATTTAATGCATACTTACTGAATAAAAGTATTAATTTCCTAAAAAGAAAATCTCTTCCCGACCCCAAACTTGAACAGTACTGCATGTGCAAAGAAAAATTTATATTTTAGGTCATGTAACGTGTTCAATTTAATAATTTATTGAACTTTCTTTTCCTTCACAAGTTTGCTTTAAATAGTCCTGAGGTGTAACATGAATTTTTAAAACTACAAATATTTGATGTAGCCTCTCGGTTAATTTTAACTCATAAACACGGCATGCATAATAATTATCTAGCAATCAGAAATAGTTTTGCATTTTTAAATGAAGCAAAGCATGTAAAGCATGTGTGTTTGCCTTCTAAACGCAGCTAAACTCTGCTGTGGAGATTCATGGATAGCAAAGAGGCTCTAATGTGAGGAATTACACGGTCTGTGAGGAAAAAACACATGCAAATCCACGCAGTAAGTGAATGAGTAAAGTGGCTTGTGTTTAAACTGTGGCGCTCAAACCTCATTCGGTCCCAGGTGAGACGTGGAGAAGTGGTTTTAAACCCAGTGTGGCAAACTGATGGTTCTATGGTTCTAGTGTTTGATTCATCCAAACTTCTCAAACACACATATCACTGTTTGAATCTTAATGAGAAATCTGTTATTTTTGCTAACCCATACAGCAGCAAAAAAAAAAAAAAAAACTTTCATGTATATTTGACAAAATTAAAACAAATCTATAAGCATTTAAAATATATTTTGCCATCCATATATTTCAATCCAAGAAAATACATCAATTTGAAGAACTTTATTTGCTGTCTGTAACACATGTGAACATATAACACATCTGAATAAAAATCAGCAAGGAAAGTACTTTACAATGTTCCCAAAATTACAATATATGAAACAATTATTTTATAATATTTGTTTGATCTCTAGTATGCTAATTCACTCATTTGCATTTAGCCTCTCTATAGGCAACTTATTTTCCTGAAATAATTGTTTATATATATATATACAGTGGGTACGGAAAGTATTCAGACCCCCTTAGGTATATGAGTTGAAACTAAATATATTTTCTATTTCAAATGAATATTTCACTGACCTTCACTGTTTAACATATATTTAAAATATTTGTATAAACTACATATATATTTGCTGTGTGGGAAATGTCAACATTTGGATTTGGTTATGTGTCATGTTGTAATAATAGATTGTATTTTAATTAAAATCAAAAGTTTGGGGTGAGTGATTTATTTTAATTTTTTACCATAAATTAATACTTTTATTCAGCATGGACAGATTAAATTGATCAAAAGTGACAGTAAAGACAATTATAATGTTAACATTTTTTTTTATTTCAAATAAATACTGTTCTTTTAGACTTTCTATTCATCAAAAAATCCTGAAAAAAAAGATTAAGCAGTACAACTGTTTTCAACATATAATAATAATCAGAAATGTTTCTCGAGCAGCAAATCAGCATATT
>NW_015505358.1:1757113-1757882 GCF_001515645.1 Sinocyclocheilus grahami | reverse complement strand
ATTACAGTTTAACACATTCACGTAGAAAACAGTTATTTTAATTTTATTTTAATAATATTTCACAGTTTTTCTATTTTTACTGCATTTTCGATCAAATAAATGCAGCCTTGGTGAGCAGAAGTGACTTCTTTAGAAAAAATTTGAAAAATCTTACAGGCCCCAAACTTTTGAAAGATTATGTAGATCCAATAACAGTATTCTTACATATATCTAGATATCTAAAGGGCCAGTGGCCGATATAATGCTGATATATACATAAAAAACCAAGCCACATCTAGAGACCACGACTCTTTTACCTTCAGACAGTAAGAAACCACCTATAAACCTTAGTAACGGCTCTGGTGACCGTCAGCACTGCGGCGGATGTTTGTTCCCGTTCAGTAATTTGGGTTTGTTCACACAGACATCACTGGGCCACAGGCTGTTGGATGGCAGCCGCTCGTGCAGCGTATTAACAATCATTTTCAATGTGTTGGTGGCTCCTCAGAGCCTGTAATTCTCCCAGCGCCGACGTTTGTAATCTCAGCGCTGGAATGCAGCCCAATGGCAAATATTGATCCATCATGAGGCTGCGACGCTGCCAAAACAATTAACGTTAGCAGTCGCACCTGTTACGTGCAGATAAATGAATCTTTCTAATGAATATTAGGCGAATCCCACGGTGCGAGTGAGTCCGAGAGAAGCTCCCGCAGCGAGTGAGTTTCCACATCGTGCCAGATATAGAAAGAGGGTTTGCATTAGACTGGCCTCCTGACATCATGGGTCCCAA
>NW_015505358.1:1741032-1755936 GCF_001515645.1 Sinocyclocheilus grahami | reverse complement strand
GATATATAAACACAGAACTGAGAGGTATATAAACACAGAATTGCACAACATAAATGCAGAATTGCAAGATATAAATGCAGAATTGCACAACATAAACTCAGAATTGCAAGATATCACCAGAATTTCAAGAAACAAAGGCAGAATTGCGAGATATATAAACAGAATTGCGGTATGTAAATGCAGAATTGCGAGATATAAATGCAGAATTACGAGATATATAAACACAGAATTACGTGATATAAACGCAGAATTACAAGATATAAATGCAGAATTGCGAGATATAAATGCAGAATTACGAGATATATAAACACAGAATTACGTGATATAAACTCAGAATTACGAGATATAAATGCAGAATTACGAGATATATAAACACAGAATTACGTGATATAAACGCAGAATTACGAGATATAAATGCAGAATTGCGAGATATATAAATGCAGAATTATGAGATATAAATGCATAATTGCGATACAGGTGCACTGCCCATCCATTGAGCTGAATTGAAATAGTACAGATCGGTTGACGGAGAGCGAACCTCTCAAGCGCTCAGTGTTCAGCGAGTGAAAATATATATGTGCTAAACTTATAATTAACCTCTAACACACACTGGCGAGTAAAATCTAAGAATTTATTAGCCAGTGGCTAATTATAGACATTATTTAGTCACCCAGAGTCAAGATTTAGTCGCATATGCGAGTGATTTACTCGCAATGTAGAGGGTTGCAATTGAAACCTTAACATTTTATTTGTGGATTTAACATTAATAGATGGTCTAAAGCAAAGCAAAGCTGTAAAAATAGGGCTAGTGACTTTTTACACTATCACACATGGGATGCGTCATATGTACTTTCTCAAATTAAATGCGGGGATCCAAAACAGTGAATGTAATCACCATTAAGGCAAAAGCTGGCTTCAAGAATGACCACACTGCTGACATGATCTTATCGCTACCACACCCTGAGCACATGTGAGCTATCCGTTTTATCGGCAAGGCATATCAGCATAATTTTTTTTTCAAATGGCTTATTCTGTAATGCATAAGCAATAGGGATGCACGATATTATCGGAACATTATCGGAATTGGCAGTTGTTTACATTTTAAGCCTTTATCGGCTGATTCCGATAACGTTCCGATAATATCGTGCATCCCTATTGCTTATGCATTACAGAATAAGCCATTTGAAAAAAAAATTATGCTGATATGCCTTGCCGATAAAACGGATAGCTCACATGTGCTCAGGGTGTGGTAGCGATAAGATCATGTCAGCAGTGTGGTCATTCTTGAAGCCAGCTTTTGCCTTAATGGTGATTACATTCACTGTTTTGGATCCCCGCATTTAATTTGAGAAAGTACATATGACGCATCCCATGTGTGATAGTGTAAAAAGTCACTAGCCCTATTTTTACAGCTTTGCTTTGCTTTAGACCATCTATTAATGTTAAATCCACAAATAAAATGTTAAGGTTTCAATTGCAACCCTCTACATTGCGAGTAAATCACTCGCATATGCGACTAAATCTTGACTCTGGGTGACTAAATAATGTCTATAATTAGCCACTGGCTAATAAATTCTTAGATTTTACTCGCCAGTGTGTGTTAGAGGTTAATTATAAGTTTAGCACAGATATATTTTCACTCGCTGAACACTGACTGAGCACTTGAGAGTTTCGCTCTCCATCAAGCAATCTGTGCTATTTCAATTCATCTCTGTATTTGACGCACCGTAAACTCTAGTGTGAAGGCGCACGACTCGCCTTCTCTTTGCTGATAGCACTGTTTCTCACACATGAGAGTCTTATATAAACACAGAATTGAGAGGTATATAAACAGAATTGAGAGGTATATAAACACAGAATTGCAAGATATATAAACACAGAATTGAGAGGTATATAAACAGAATTGAGAGGTATATAAACACAGAATTGCAAGATATATAAACACAGAATTGAGAGGTATATAAACACAGAATTGCAAGATATATAAACACAGAATTGAGAGGTATATAAACACAGAATTGCAAGATATATAAACACAGAATTGAGAGGTATATAAACACAGAATTGCAAGATATATAAACACAGAATTGAGAGGTATATAAACGCAGAATTGCACAACATAAATGCAGAATTGCAAGATATAAATGCAGAACTGCAAGATATAAATGCAGAATTGCACAACATAAACTCAGAATTGCAAGATATCACCAGAATTTCAAGAAACAAAGGCAGAATTGCGAGATATATAAACAGAATTGCGGTATGTAAATGCAGAATTGCGAGATATAAATGCAGAATTGCGAGATATAAATGCAGAATTACGAGATATATAAACACAGAATTACGTGATATAAACGCAGAATTACAAGATATAAATGCAGAATTGCGAGATATATAAATGCAGAATTACGAGATATAAATGCAGAATTGCGATACAGGTGCACTGCCCATCCATTGAGCTGAATTGAAATAGTACAGATCGGTTGACGGAGAGCGAACCTCTCAAGCGCTCAGTGTTCAGCGAGTGAAAATATATATGTGAAACTTGTAATTAGCCTCTCACATACACACTGGTGAGTAAAATTGAAGAATTTATTAGCCAATAGCTAATGTTAGACATTATTTCGTCACCCGGAGTGAAGATTTAGTCACACATGGGAGTGATTTACTCGCAATGTAGAGGGTTGGCAGCCCTTTTTTTTTTTTTGCTGTGGTTCCCGGGGAGCAGTTGTGGGTTTGGTGCTCAAGGGTCTCACCTCAGTCGTGGTATTGAGGGTGGAACCGAGACTCAAACCATTAGGCCACGACTGCAACATTTACCTATTTCATGGTGGAAACTAAAAAAACAGAAAGGCAAGATATAAATTCAGAATTGCGGTATGTAAATGCAGAATTGTGAGAAAAAAATGCAACTTTGTATCACAGGAATAAATTACATTTAACATATATTAAAACAAAGAACAGTTCTTTAAATGATAATATTTCACAATATTGATCTTTTTACTGCTGTTTTTGATTAAATAAATGCAGCCTTAAGCAGAGCATAAGATACTTGTTTCAAAAACTCAAAAAAAAAAAAAAATAGACTAAGTACTTTTCCCCCCCATATGGTAAATATGGAAAACGCACAACGGAAAACACATTCGTCACATTCAATTACAATCTTGCAAATGACTATATGATTTCCAAGCAGCGAAAATTTAGAAAAAAAAAAAACATTTTTGTGGGATTTTGTCTAAAGTTTCAATCAACTGTTCCATTTTAAAAATGGGAAAACAATTCTGACTATTATTTCATATGTCAGTTCTGATCTAACCACAGTATTTTGGTTTGATGAATTGACTTTTTCTCTGCAGACGTGCGACTCTGACGGTGTTTTAGCACACAATGACACGCCGTTAGAGAATAAAGAGCTGCTGAACAATGTAGAGGAACAACAGGACGCCGTACAGGTCTGATGAATCATGACCGGCCCATTATGCCAAATATAATACAGTACTGCAGGCACTAATTAGTGATGGATTAATATTCTTTACTCAGACCTACCTCATTCTCTAATTGCACAGAAGCAATTATCAGTGTACTGTACCATCTGAAAGCAACTAGTTATGAATATGCGCTCAATGCTGAAGCAAAGAGCAGTTGTGCTGCTTGTGGCTTCATGTAAAATGCATTTACTGATAGAAGTGTATTAAATCACTGTATGTTGAGTAATGCAAGTTCACGGTCATATCTGCTTGTAAAAACTGAAATATAAATGCAATAAATGTCCATTTACCAGTTTTGGTTTTAATTCTCCTGATTACTTTGACAGTACATGTAGTCCATGCATATTTTTTTTAACTCATTATATACTTATTGCATTATATACGTATTTCATGTCCCATATGTTACACGGTTATTATAGGTAATTAAATTTATTTTTTTTTTTGCTTGTAACAGTGTTAAAATTTTAAAGTGTTAATATTAATATTTAAATCACTGTATGTTGAGTAATGCAAGTTCACGGTCATATCTGCTTGTAAAAACTGAAATATAAATGCAATAAATGTCCATTTACCAGTTTTGGTTTTAATTCTCCTGATTACTTTGACAGTACATGTAGTCCATGCATATTTTTTTAACTCATTATATACTTATTGCATTATATACGTATTTCATGTCCCATATGTTACATGGTTATTATAGGTAATTAAAAATAAAAATGTTTTTGCTTGTAACAGTGTTACAATTTTAAAGTGTTAATATTAATATTTTGAATCCGTTTTTATTTTTATAATTTATGTTTTCATTTTAATTATAGTGTTTTAGTAATGTTTTTTTCAATATGTAGTGTTTATTTTGTATATATGTATATATAGTTTTTATACATTTTTATTTCAGTTTTAGTTTGTTATTTTAGAACATCACACTAAACTAAATTAAAATGATACATGTTGCCATGGAAACTAGATGAAACATATTTATATATATATTTTATTTCAGTTAATGTGCATATTTTTAATAGTTTTATTTTTAGTTAACTATAATATAATAAACCTGACTTTATCTGAAATAAAACATAAAATAATAGTTTTTTATTAAAAAAACAAAACAAAACTAACAACCAAAAACATTACCTCAACCAGGGTTAATTATAATTTAGGGTTATTATAGTTAACAAAAAATAAAACCATTAAAACTTGTTACTTCAAATAATAAAAAAAACCCACTTTTTTTTTTATTTACTTTATTTCAGCTACGTTTAACAATGTAGTAAAATAACTAAAACTGAAATAAAAAGTAATGAAAACTATATAGACATTAAAAAAACTAAGAAAAATGCACACAAGACTACTTAACCTTTAAAATTAAAATGTAAAAAGAAAATAATTAAATAAAACATAATTCAGAATATTAATAAAACTATTAGTATCTTAATGATACTAAAAAAACTGATATGTTAATTAAATATGTTAATTTATTTTTGACAAACAAGCAAACAAACCTTTAATTTGAAGGCTGATTATTGCATTAATAAAGTTATAGTATAAGCAAATAAGTAATCATTTAAGTTGAACGCAGTGTTTATGACATTGAGAACAAATGGTGCAACCAAATTAAGTTGGCAACTAGTTAGTCACAAACTAACTAACTTTGCACCCCGGTTTAAACCAAACCATATGAACTGTGGATGAACCGATCGTTCAAACTCAAAGCAAATAAAGCAAAGGCGTTTATTCCAGTGACCCTCTCGTGCTAATACATGAACACAACTCTATTCAAACAGATGGAGGCCACATTTACATTTTAAACCTGAAATTAAACTCTTTGACGAAGACAGGCTGACACAAATAGGCGTCGCATTTGCATTCGGCCATATCTCGTCCCGGTTTTGTTTTAGATAATGGAATACAAAAGCAATCGGTTCTGGAAAACGAGACGGCTGGAATGAAATTAAACGGAGGCTTTTAGGCGATTTCTGATGTGCTGACGTCTCTCTCCTGTTCAGGCTAATTCAAAGCAGCGTTTGTAGTGTGAGGCTCTTACGGCAGTCTCAGCGTTTCCACACTCTTCATCACAGCAGATCTGCCCTTCACCATGAATGCATCTGCACTGATTCACTGTAAAAACAGCACAGCGTTTGCCTTTAGAAAATGCATTTGTGATATACTATAAAAATGACATGTGCAGTTACTTCAAGGATCTTTCTGCCTGAGCTGAGCAGTAAAACGTCAGTGTATTTATCAGTTAGCTGATGGAGTCCAGTTCATTTAAGCTTCAAACATAAATGCAAATGCTTCACAAGCACCATTTCACACCGTTGTGCTGCATTATGAACTGCGTTGTCACACACAGTCTGACATGCTTCCAAGAAAATAAAAAAAGTGATAAAAACAACAAAAAACAGGATATTCCATTTAAAATAATAATAAAACAATGATCAATTTCATTATTTGGGTGGTGAACGGTGATGGGGGAAATTAATGGCTTTCCCAAAAAGGAAAGTTGTTTCAGAAATTTAATAAGTTACATTTTGATTTTATTTATTTGTTTATTTTTTTAAAGTAAACCTTTTTACTGTACTTTTTGGCAATGTGATGTAACTATATGTGAAGTTGGTAATGTAAATATATACTGTAAATATAAAGTAGTCACTTCACATAATTGCATATTAGACATCAAATATATAAAGTAGTATTGTTAATTTTTATATTTTGAAGTTGAATGAATTTTCTGTTTTCACTTTGAGTTCTTAATTTCTAATTTTAGATAGTGTTCAATTTTTGTGTGCTTTTGACATTTTTATTAATTTCACATTTTAGTTTAGTTGTAGTTTTTTTTATTAGCTCTATTGCTTATAATATTTCTAGATTAATAGTCACATAACTGCATATAAAAATCAAATATATACATTGTTATTTTAGTATCATTGATATAATATTATAGTTTTTCTTAATATTTTGACTTTTATATTTATATTTCTGTTTTGATTAATTTTAGTTAAAGTTATTGTCCTTTTAATATGTCTAGTTTTTATTAATTACATAACCTAAATCACATAACTGCATATTAAACATCAAATATATACAGTAGCAACACCTATTATATACTTTTATAGTTTTGTTAATATTTTGTATTGGACTTTAATTTTATCGTTTTTTTATTTCTAATTTTAGATATTTAGATTTTGTTGTGTTTTTGTGATTTTTATTAGTTGTAGTTATTTTGTCTGTATATGTTTTTATTAATTTGTATTTATTAGTTTTAGTTCAACTGAACAAAAATGAGAAAGCTTGCCTTGGCAACGAGCTGAAATAAAATAAGTTGACGTTTTTATTGATTTTTTTGATTAGACGGTGAAAAGTGAGCGATGCAATTGATGACTTTCCCAAAAACAAAAGTAGTTTCAGAAGTTGAGCGAGTTACATTTTGATTTGTTTAAAATGCACAGATGAATCATTCACATCAAGACTAGGAACATGAATTTAAAAAAGGATAAAGAGAGTCTAACTCTAATGAATACTCCAGTATATGCAGCTCAGAAGATCAATGCATGCAGACCTCTGCGTCCGGATAGTCAGGGCTGTTTTCTGCAGTGAATCCGCCCTCAGGTTCCCACACGCTCCTAAACAATTTCTGTGAGAGGAGCATCATGATCGCCGCTGACTCATCACAACAAAGCAACACTCGATGATGATAAAGAGAAGAGCTGCGCTCGGTCCACGCTCTGACCAAACACACCCACACAGACAGAAGAAAGAAGCGATCTGATTCTGATCCAGAATATACAGCTCAACCACAACAAACAAAACTCTGACTCCTTTTTCACAAGTGTTCAGAAAATCAGCCCACTACTTTTTAACCCTATAAAGCCTTGTTGAGGCACACAATCTACTGCATGTCTTCTGTCGTCTGATTGATAGTTTAGAGTGTTTCAGTGTAATTGTACAAACGTCCAGCTTCAGCTGGAGCTTCACGTGTCTTTCTGCTGTCAAATCTGGACTGATTTTGATCAAGTAAAGGTCAGAATAACTGCGGTAATATCTCCAGATGAACACTTACTGCACTGAAGCAGCTCAGCTTTACTTGATTCTCCATCAATCATGTTTTAGAGTCTCAAATCTGATCCTCAGGATCTTTTGAGGAGCGTTTGTTTCCAGAAGCTTTACTTTCACTGTTGATCTTCACATGATCTTCACAAGCCTCCAGAACATCTCACATCTTCTGCGGAGCCTTTATTTCTTCATCTCTCAATCACTGCATTATATGTTTGGAGCATTTCAATCTCATTTTACTGAGACAGATTATTGGAGATATAGGGTGATGACTGATATTTATGTCATTTTATGTCAGTATCTGCTCTACTGTTAGAAAGATCTCATTGATTTATATTACAAGAATCAGAATTTCATATTTTTGTCCATATAAATATTAGCATCTGCACCAAATTGCATAGTTTGTTTAGATTTATTTAAAGTGTAATTAAAAATGTATTTAAAGTGTCATTAAAACAAATATATTTTAGACTTTTTGAGATACTACTTTAGTTTTTAATAATATTTTTATTAATTTTAAATATTTTTTAAATTTTAGTTTTTTGGTTTTTCATTTGAATTTTAGTTTGTTTCTTTAATTGTTTTGTTATATATATAGTAGTCAACATTTGAAGTGGATCAAAAAGTTAATCAAAGCTGTCCTAAGACAAGAACGAAAGGTTTTAGAACAACTTTGATGAAAGGTTTTGATCCACTTCAAATGTTGACTACTGTATATATATATAGTTTTTTCCATTCATTTTTAGTTTAGTTCTAGTTATTTTAGTACATGAAGTTAACTAAATGAAAATGAGAAATGTTGCATTGGCAACTAGCTGAAATTAAATAAGTTAAAAATTTTTTATGTGTTTTGTTTTATTTCAATAATTGTTTATTTGATTTCAAGTAACTAAGATGTTTTTAGTTTTAGTTAGCTATAATAACTCTGATTTACAACATTGAATATCTGCACTAATCTTATTGTCAAGTATTCGATAAATGAAATAAACATGATTCATCGGTACATTTTACTTTTAATACTTTTAAGTACATAAAAAAAATCAAGTACTTCTGTACCTTTACTCAAGTAAAATTGAAAACTATTATTTTACTGGAGTATTATTTAATTAGCAATTCTGTGTTTTTCTGTCAATATGGGGTGCTGTGTGTACATTAATGAGGAAAAAAAAATAACAAATGATTTTAGCAAATGGCTGCAATATAACAAAGAGTGAAAAATTTAAGGGGGTCTGAATACTTTCCGTACCCACTGTATATATACTGTAAATAAATCTAGCTATTACTTCATATGTCGGTTTTTAAAGGGTTAAAGATGATTTTCTTTCCCAGAGGACTGATTCAGAATCTGCGCTGCAGTCGATCTGTTATTAAATCAAGTGCTTAACAGTTCATCAGGCGGTCAGTGAGTGAACTGTGGGATGCTGGGAGGATCGTTCAACAGAGCACTAAAGTACAGTGACAAAGTAAAAACCGCGCAGCATTAGGCCTACAGAGTACAGACTGACTGAAGTGAATCAGGTAATTTGAACTGAAGCATCTCATGGAGAAGCTAAAAGCGACTTCTGTGTGTGTTTGATCAGTCTGAGGCTGTTTAACATTCTCCTCTGGTGTTCCTGATATTCATTCGTGTACCGCTGTGAGAAACGCAAATATTGGATTAATCTTCATTGCTGCAGGTCTGCTCGAGCTTGTTAAGTTCAGTCTTCCGTACAGGATCCTGCTGAAACACAAACACATCTGCAGTTTCTCTATTGTACAGTGGGTTTAAGAGTCCTGCGCCTGCTGGGCTAAATCTTGGAATCAAACTGACCCACATTGATTTTCATGCAGTTTACCAAAAATCAACTATAAATATATATATATATATAAAAGTATTTTTCTCAAACCCTTGTGAGGGTAAAATGGGTGTCATTTATTTTCAGTGCTGCAACAGACTAGTAATTAAGGTACAACAACAACAACAACAATAATAATAATAATAATAATAATTATTATTATTATAAACCCAACCAAAAATATTATTTCACAGATTTTTGATCAGGATCATTATAGCTAACTAAAACTAAAATCATAAAAAAAAATTGTTACTTGAAATAAAATATTAAATAAATAAATAAATAATCAGTGTGTAAAAACAAATGGAAATGTTTGAAATATTGGCAGCAGGCAAAAGTGTAGCACCGCAAATAAATGTTTAAAATACAAAACTATTGTACAGTATTGAATAATAAAAAAAACTTAATTTTTCCTAAGCATGACACATTGTACAACGTTATGAGTAATCTTTCACCATATGACCAGCTAAAAAAAAAAAACTGAACCTAGTTACTTTTTAGCAACGTGATGCGATTTTCCAAGTACTCGCTTCACATAACTGCATATTAAACATCAAATATGATCTGATTGGCTTTGATTGTCACATTTACATTTAGCCAAATTACCTGTAAACCTGTCATCAGCTGAAATCCTGTCATCACACCTTGCATCACAAGCAGGGTTGTTATCATTAACTATAAAAAAAACTATAAAACCAATTTTTTTTTATTTTAAACAAAATAAACATGAACTGAAATAAAATCTAATATACAAAAACATAAACTTATATTACAGCTAGTTGCCAAGGCATTATTTCTCATTTTCATTTAAGTTGATGTACTAAAATAACAAAATATTTAATAAAAAATAAATAAGAAATGAAAAAGTATTTTTAAAAATATATTTAAAAAATGACAAAAACGCACAATAAAATTACTATAAAATTAAAGTGAAAACAGAAAATATACAAATAAAATCTAATTCAAAATATGAATTAAAACTATTTTAATGACAGTGAAATAACTAGCCACAAAGTAGAAAAATTAGCTGCATATCAAATCTACACATTGTTATTCATGTATATACTTGTATAGTTTTTGTTAATATTTTGAATTAGATTTTATTTTTATATTTCTTCACTCTAATTTGAGTTGTTTTATTAGTTTTTTTATATGTCTATTGTTTTTATACATTTTTATTTAGTAGTATTATTTTTTAGTTTTAGTACTTAGTAAGTTAAACTAAATGATATAGAGAAATTTTGCCTTGGCAACTACCTGAAATCTCATGATAATCATGTTGAACATTATCACAAAGCCAAGCTCTGTAGCATCTATCTGACCCATTACAGCTGCAGTGCAGGAGATACCCTCCGCTTACAGTACACACACACACACACACACACACACACACACACACACACACACACACACACACACACACAGTCTTATCAGCGGAGGTTCACCTCCATTGCCGGCAGTATGTCAGCCATTAAACTCCTGATATCCGAAGAACGGACATCCAGAACTGTTCAAAGCAAGTCTAACCTGAATGAGAAGCAGCAAAATTATCCTTAGGCTTTCTTTCTCTTAAAAACCAAGCATAAAGGCCATTTTCTGATACGCTCTGTGTTTTACAGCCCTCATCTCTCATTTTAGCGGCAGAGACACCCCCCTCACAGAGCACACACACACACACACACACACACACACACACACACACACACACACACACACACACACAGTCTTATCAGCGGAGGTTCACCTCCATTGCCGGCAGTATGTCAGCCATTAAACTCCTGATATCCGAAGAACGGACATCCAGAACTGTTCAAAGCAAGTCTAACCTGAATGAGAAGCAGCAAAATTATCCTTAGGCTTTCTTTCTCTTAAAAACCAAGCATAAAGGCCATTTTCTGATACGCTCTGTGTTTTACAGCCCTCATCTCTCATTTTAGCGGCACATGGGCAAAGTTGTTTGGTTTGCGGGCATATCATTTCTGACCCGCTCTCATCAAAAGTGTGCCAATCTATCAAAGAAAAGGTTAAATGATCAACGGCTTGAAGTGATAATTGCACGATTGCCTTCTTCCTCTCGCAGAGAAAGTGGCAGAATATATATCAGCATGTTTGCAAGTGTTAAAATGTCAGATGGTAATCATCAGCCAAGTGGAATAATGATGAAGTGCTTGTCTCTTAATTAAAATTTCAGCTTGTGAGTGGCATGCGGCTGTATTTTTAGGCGTGTGGCGGCCCCCTCACTGCCCTGACGAGTGAGCGCTGGCTGTTTTTCCTCCAAATCCATCCCTGGAGTACGAGAAAGAGAGAGAGAGAGAGAGAGAGAGAGAGAGAGAGAGGAGCTTCCTGCTCGTACTACTTCAGTGGGATGAATACTGTGCGTAGCATGTATGCATGAAATAATTGCACTTTTTCTGCATTTGCTAAAATGTGCACAAGGCATAACATGCTGGATCCCAAAATGCAATGCACTCGACATGACCTTCTGCTTCCAATGTTGCAAATGAACAAATATTCTAAAAGTAATTTGTAATATTTAATATCTCAATATTTAATATCATTACCCCCTCGCAACTGCACAGTAACACCCTAGCAACCACCTAGAATACCTTAGCAACAACTGAGAACAACCTAGCAACCACCCAGAGTACCATAGCAACTACCCATAACACTATAGCAACCACCTAGAGTACCCTAGCAACCACCCATAACACCCTAGCAACCGCATAGCAACACCCTAACAACTACCTAGCTACTACCCAAAGTACCCTAGCAAAAAAAGAAAAATGCACAATAACTACTTATTACTAAGATGATAAGTAGACATCATATTCTCAATTAAACATGCAACATAATTAAAAAATAGAAAGCAGTATGCAGCATTCCAATCAATTAAAGACAAGAAAATAATGTTAAATCTAGGGATTGATTTTAATTCCCAGTTACTCATGATCCTGCAATAGAAAGGTCAGGTCAATCAGATTGCATTGTGGGATTTCATTATGTCACATGTGCTTTATGAAACAATATGAAACGCTCTACATATAGGCTGCAACTCTGCAACAGAACAAAGAACACATTTTCCCAAGAGTTTGACATTAGATTGCTGAAGTAATGATGAAATACTACAATTGCCATTCAATAACAATACCAGTATTTTTATATTGGGTAAAATGGTATATTTGACTAAATAATTTGAATTAATATTTTAGTATTAAATGAAACGTACATATATTAGAACACATTTTTTAATGGTTTTAGTTTTAGTTAACTATGATAACCCTATATATAAAACATTATATATTTATATACATAATATATATTTCAATCATGACAACTCTCTGAACATTTTAACATGGTGATGGATATGCCAATGTTAATGTATTTGGTCTTGGCGGAACAGATCTGCTACGCTGCTGCTGCTGTTGGTTATTGCTGTAGTTGTAGATTATTGCTGCTGCTGCAAGCAAGTACAATAATTTGCTACTGCCAATGCATACGGCGATACAGTGCTGTGAGTATTTAAGACATACTGCTGCTGCACAAATAGCATATACAATAGCCCATAGCAGATCTATACAGGTGGAGCTGGGGAAGGTGGAGGGTTTCAGAGAAACTCTGAAAGCGCGCAGCAGGAATCTCTAGTAAATGCTAGCCAGCCGTATAAATGCAAGGCAGTAAGCTCATTGGCTGCATATGCAGCATGAACCAATCAGCTTGTAACAAGTCGTTTAACTCTCTGATTATCATCAGTTACATTAACAACCCATCGCCTGCACCATCTAGAGTTTCATGACTGAACTATATATATAACATTTTTATTTGAGCTAGTTGACAAGGAAACATAATTAAAACTAAATACTCTAAAACTAATAATAATAAAAAATATTTAAACTATTAAAAAAGGCTAATACAAATGACAAAAACAACCAAATTAATTTGGAATTCTGTGTAAAAATAAAGTGCAAACAGAAAAATATAAGAATAAAATGTAAAAATATGGACAAAAACAATAGTATAGTATCTCAATGATATTAAAATAACACTGCTGCTTCCAGATGAAGGTGTTTCATTAAAGGGGTCATATGATGCAATTTCAATTTTTCCTTTCTCTTTGAAGTGTTACAAGCTCTTGGTGCATAAAGAAGATCTGTAAAGTTGCAAAGACTAAAGTCTCAAATTCAAAGAGTTATTCTTTATAAAAGTTAAGAGTCAGCCACACCTACCTAAAACGTCTCGTTCTAACACGCCCCCACATGTCTACATCACGATGTGGGAAGGTTTGCATAACACCGGCCAAATGTTCACGCAAACAAAGGTGGCGTAACTTTTATTCTCGCTGTAGTATTGTTGCCGCCGCCATGCCGTGAAGGCGCTGTGTGTTTCGTTGTGAAAGTGAAACTACTTTGGTTGACTTTCCAAAAGAGGACGATATCCGCTTCATCATGCCTGGAGCTGATCCGTGCTGTTCGCTGAGGGAATACATCAACTTCGCACTGTTGATCACCGGATCGGCTTTCACCGTGGACGAGTCCAGCCCGGGGTCGTCACATGTGATTGCCGCAAGCCTCCTTCGTCGAATCCGCCGGCCGCCCCGTTCTCAATCCCGCCCGCCGCTGCTCACTCAAGCCGACCTCCACTCACTCTAGGCCGCGGGAAAAAAGTTTCTCAAACTGGATGTTTTGAACATTCCTTAACATTTTCATAACTTAATTTCAAGATTAGCAAAGCGTTCTTAGAAAACATTTGGTAACACTTTTGTATAGGGACCAATTCTCACTATTAATCAGTTGCTTATTAGCATGCCTATTATTAACATATTGACTGTTTATTAGTGCTTATATTCTGCATGACCATATTCGACATCCCTAATCCTACCTAATACCTAACCTTAAGTGGCTAATACTATTTAATATACTTTAAATAGTAGGTCTGTTTAGCCCCCTTCAGTTACCCATGTAATACTCAGACATTAATCAGCGGTTCTGCTAGCCCCCTGATAGTTAATATAACTCCGTACAACTTAACACTCCAAATATTAATCAGCGGTTCTGCTAGACCCTCTGCCTAGCCCCCGATAGTTAATTAATAGCCGTACAACTTAACTCCGTACAACTTAATTAATGCTGAAATCATATACATGGTTAACGTAACTGAGTATAACTTAAACTAAGGTCAAGCGGTTAGTCAGAAACCCATAATCCTAACCCTGGTCACAGATTTGCGGAAACATACGCCTTCACTTAAATAATTTCAGAGTACGTCAGAATAAGTCAAATGTAACAATTTATTATCAGTCAGGTAAATATGTATTATGCCAATTATCTCCATAGCCAATTCAACGATATTAAATCAATACAAGACATCAAATTCTCAAAGACGAATCTAAGAGTAAGATATTCATACCTGACTTTAGGAAAATACATAGTATTGAGTGTGTGGACACATTCCATACCACGGGCTTTCTGGCTACAGAATCGCCCCGACCCTTTTGCTGCAATCCTTTAAATACAAAACCAAGATAAAACATCCCC
>NW_015505358.1:1734892-1740257 GCF_001515645.1 Sinocyclocheilus grahami | reverse complement strand
ATAGCTAATATAACTCCGTACAACTTAATTAATGCTGAAATCATATACATGGTTAACGTAACTGAGTATAACTTAAACTAAGGTCAAGCGGTTAGTCAGAAACCCATAATCCTAACCCTGGTCACAGATTTGCGGAAACATACGCCTTCACTTAAATAATTTCAGAGTACGTCAGAATAAGTCAAATGTAACAATTTATTATCAGTCAGGTAAATATGTATTATGCCAATTATCTCCATAGCCAATTCAACGATATTAAATCAATACAAGACATCAAATTCTCAAAGACGAATCTAAGAGTAAGATATTCATACCTGACTTTAGGAAAATACATAGTATTGAGTGTGTGGACACATTCCATACCACGGGCTTTCTGGCTACAGAATCGCCCCGACCCTTTTGCTGCAATCCTTTAAATACAAAACCAAGATAAAACATCCCCTAAGTGGAGGCATGTACAAGCAATTGGAATTTACATTAAGCCAGGTCCCAGACTTGGGTGGTTTGCACCTCAATGGGAACAGAAGGTAATTTGCATGGAATGACCCTCTACAGTAATCAAAGTATCTCTTAACTCTTAGGATCTGTATTATCTTTTAGTCTACTTTTGTAAGAATAAGACCATTGTTCCACTCGCCCTGAGACTATTCAAATGACACCAAACATGACTGTATGCATCTTATTTGCATTCATATAGAACATTATATTCTACCATTGACTATTCTGAGTGAGCTGGGTGAAGAGAAGGATGGGTGCGGGGAAGGAAGGGGATGAGGAGGAACCAATGCATATGTGAGAGACGTTTTCCCGCATTTTCTCTCAGTGAGATGCTGAAACAGATGTCTGTATGTTAATGCACTGTGTGTGTATTGTCTGTCTCAGAAGATCAAAGTATCTGAGTTTCTCTTATCCTTACACTACCAACACTGTATTTATCCTACTGTAAGGGTAGGTTTAGGGTTCGGGTAGGTGTACATGTTAATAAAGCCTCACACCTTATTAATATCATGCTGGAAGCTAAATCTGATAGGTAGCACTTTTCGCTAGCACAAATCGTCAGAACACTCTTGACTGTTAATTTCCTGCAATGGTGTCTGTAATTGAATTCAGAATGTGGAATACAAAGGATATAAACAAACAACGATGATACGGTTCATAATTACCAACAGCTTGTGATTTTGAATCAAATCTGTTAGTGTGAAAATGAGTCAAGAAAGTGTTGCACAGTAATATTAAAGCATAATGTTCTGGGTATACTATAATGAACAGAATCTCTGACATGCTGTTGATTCCCACAGATAATCATTTCAAATCATTCCTCAGTTTGAGAAACAAACCAGAATCATGTTTGCAGCAATGCACTTACAAAAATAGACAGAAGGAGGATGTGAGGAAAGACACTGCAATATGATAAAGTACACATAAAAAAATAAACATTATATCAAGGAATAGTTCACCCAAAAATGAAAATGTGCTCACCCTCGGGCCATCCGAGATGAGTTTGTTTCTTCATCAGATTTGGAGAAATGTAGCATTGCATCAGTGTCTCAGTAATGAATGGGTGCCGTCAGAATGAGAGTCCAAACAGCTGATAAAAACATCACAATAATCCACACCACTCCCGTCCATCAGATAATGTCTTGAACAGCCAAAAGAAACAAATCTATCAAGACGTTTTTAACTTCAAACTATCACTTCCAGGCTAAAATAATAATCCATAACAACACTTCCTCCAGTGAAAAAGTCCATCTCCTGTTGTTTTTCACATCAAAATCCACCCACATATTTGTTTAGAGCTGTTTTGGCTTGTAAACGGTGCCTGATCTGTGCAGATTTCGCTCCTGATTCAGACCAGACCACTTTTTCACTGGAGGAAGCGTTATTATGGATTACGGACTCATATTTTAGCCAGAAGCAATGGTTTGAAGTTAAAAAAGTCTTAATGCTGGATTAGTTTCAGCTTTTGTCTTCTCCAGATGTTAACTGATGGACTGGAGTGCTGTGGATTACTTGTGGATTACTGTTATGTTTTTATCAACTGTTTGGACTCTCGTTCTGATAAAATTCCATACTAATCTTGTCTGTTTTTTGTTTCGGTGGTCATCAGCAGCGTGTCTCTGCTTCATCTGAAATGAACCCTGAACAGTCCTTTCATTTACATTTAGTTATTGAGCAGATGGATTTCATCCAAAGCTATTTAAAAATAAGAAACATCACAAGCATTTCCACAATGTTTATGATTTGAACGAAGCAAGAAAGAACACTTGGATGAAAACAAAGTCAATAAAATGACACTATGACTACTAAATTGGATTTTATATCAATTCAACCCATTTACATGCTTTTTTTGTGCATGAAATGTACAATACATTTTACAAAATATCTTTCCATATCTAAGTAAATATGCAAAAATAAATTGATTAGATGGTTCAAAGTTGGAATTTCATACCAGAATAGCGATTATTGGTTAACAACTGGAAAAAGAAAGTTGTTTGTCAAGTTATTATATTATATTTTTAAAAAGACAAACATTTATTCTTTAGAATAATATGTACTGATGCATCATTCACAATAAGATCAGATACATGTTTAAAAAACATTACATAGTTTATTTTAATTTTATGTTGGCTTTAAAGTAGCTGGGCTTGTAAAATAAGAATCAGTTTCTCTCTTTGCTGACAAATCATAAAACATCTGCGCGCTCATATAAGGTATTCATAAAACATAAATAAATACTAAACAGATTCCACTAAAAACATGTTCTATGTATGTAGTGTGCATTCAGAGCATGTGAAAAGAGCGTTCTCACTGCAGTGAGCCATGGGTTTGATCGCTCAGCGGTCTGTTCTGTCCTCTCTGCTGTCATCATGCTCTGAGTCTGTGTGGCCTGTAATGACAGTGAAGCACATTAGCACAGAATCACATCGCCGGCCTCCAGAGGTAATGCTATCCAGAGAGAGCCGGATTAAAAAAAGCCCTGGATTTCACAAATCCTGTTTACTGAACAGCATCTCAACATGAGACGCGCTGGGGAACTAACTTTCTTGCAGCGAGGATATTGCAGGCTCACAAACTACATTTTGAAGTGAGTCACGTCGTGTGTTTTAGCCGCTCTGTGCGAGAGCCGTCAGTGGAAATGTGATGTGACGTACAGCGTTTCCTCTGCTGATTGTAGCAGATGAAGTGGCTGGAAAATCAGCTAATTTATGCACAGCATTTAAATCAACAGCAAGTAAAGCAATCCTCCAGCGGACAAAAACAGTTAGGATTCACAACGCAAGTCTTGAGTTGAGAACATTTGCCATAAGCTCAGATGTGAAATATATTGAAATAGTTCAAGCAAATATTACAATTTCTGTCATCATTTACACTCATGTGCAGTCCCTGCAGTTTTTCGTTATTCAGAGATTGTGGAAGCTTGTTTACGCCACGGGATTATAATAATCATAATAAAAAGGTAATTGCAACTTTTTATCTCAAAATTCAAACTTTTTTCCTCACAATTCTGAGAAATTGCAAGATATAAACTCATAATTCTGAGAAAAAAAGTCAGAATTGTGAGATAAAAAGTTGTAATTATCTTCTTTTTTTTTTTTTTTGTTCCATGATGGAAGCAAGAAAAAGCTGAATCGCATAAGCTCAGAATTCTGGGAAAAAAACTGCAAGAAAGAAAGTCGGAATTCAATAAGTATGAATAAGTATGTTTAATTCATTCAGTTTATACTGTGCAGTGTTATGGAAGGCCATTTCTGCCAAAAAAAAAAAGTCATTTCAACTTTAAAAAAAAAAAATCTGAATTTAGAGATGCAAACTCAGAATTATGAGAATGTCACAATTACGTTTTATATTTTTTACTTTGTGCAAAAAAAAATTGTGCAATGTAAACTCAGAAACTGAGAATTTAGAAAAAAAAAAAAAGCAATCACAAGATGTAAACTCAGAATTCTTTTTTTTAACATTGAGTTTACATGACAATTTTTTGTATCTCGCAATTCTCCGAATTTTCTCACAATTGCAAGAAATAAAGTAAAAATGTGAGATTAAAAAGTCACAATTACCTTTTAAATTGTTTTATTCCTTGGCAGAAACAACCTTCCATACTATTTTATTTTACATTTGATTACTCCATTTCTGTAGTGCTTTATTCCTGAATGATAACCTACCTAAAACACTCAAAGTTTGTCCAAATTCTAAATTTGACACAAAAACAAGCTTTCTGCTTTTTTTTCTCCATGTATGACTATTGTACATTTAGTGCCATACATAATATGGTTAATGCCATATCCCAATTCTAAAAACAACAAAGCTAATTTTCCACAAAATTCTGTAAATTACCGCCACAAAATCAGTCACTCTGATGTCAAAAAATCACAAAGAAATTCGTGAAGTTCTGGCGGGGCTGCCTGTTGTGCCAAACCTATGGGAATTTCTTCAGTGGAAGCCAAAAGGAGAAATTTTAGGTTATTTTGTCATTTTTGCAGCTTGACAGAACTGAGTGAACACTCTTAAATAATTCTCAAGCAAGTAAGTCAGATGGGTTTGGAATGACATGACGGTGAGTAACTGAGAAGAAAAGTTTCACTTTTGTGTTACAAAGGGCAAAAAAATCAGTATTCAATCCATTCTTTTTACACAGCTGTTTATAGTATGTACATGCATTGACATCCAGATGATTGCAAGCTTCCGGGCAAAATAAACAGAGAACCCATGAGGGACGACTCGACTTGCTCGGTCCATGTCTGTCTGATCAGTAGTCTGTGAAGGTGTGGAGGAGGAGCAGTAATTCACAGCCGTGATGGACTGTACTTCCATACGGGGAGAAATGAAAGAATCATGGGGAAGGGGAGGCGTTGTAAAATTGATTTGTGAGAAGAAAGTCCTAACTTGGCATTGTGATTTTGTGCATAGCACGAGTTCAACAGCTAAATAAAAGAGCAAAATAAAATTCATGGTGAGTGATGATCAAATCCTCATGACAGGTTCATGCATCATCAAAAACGGGTCATTCCTGCTGTGCACTAGAACAAACAGAAGAAGTTAAATCCAAAGTAGTCATTTTTTAAAGTTTTTATTATTTTTTTTAACCAAAGTGCGCTCTTTATTGTGACCCTACTGCATGTCTAACGTCAAAATAGCTAAGCATTTTGGAGATGGGTTTTAATTTCTCAGCATCAAATTTGATGATGCACAAACAGTTTGGTATATCAAAAATAATAACTTTTTCAGCATGGTCTAAAAAATTATCTGACCCAAATTTGGGGTGAATCATATAGGATGAGTAAAAAAAAATTATGTTTTAAAGGGGTCCTATTATGCTCTTTTCAAAAGTCTTGATTTTGTTTTGGGGGTGTACTAGAACAGGCTC
>NW_015505358.1:1720256-1730878 GCF_001515645.1 Sinocyclocheilus grahami | reverse complement strand
TTCTGAGGGCCAATGTGTGCTGTGATTGGTTAGCTGGGCCAGTGTGTGCTGTGATTGGTTAGCTGGGCAAGTGTGTGCTGTGATTGGTTAGCTGGGCCGGTGTGTGCTGTGATTGGTTAGCTGGGCCAGTGTGCTGTGCTTGTGCAGTGTGTTAGCTGGGCCACTCATTGCCTTCTCTAGTGCTGCTCAACCCGGTCTCGTCACATTTGTCAATATTTGTGATATCCCAAATCCCGGAAAAAATATGCGTTGTAGTCCAAACGAGTCGTTCGTTGTAGTTTTTGAAAAGAGATTTCTAATAAATAAAATATCTCCTTTTGAAGTGGACTTTGAGCTTTGTAACTTTGCAGATCTTTTTTATGCTCAAACAGCAACATTACAGACTAACTAAAGTTGAAAAAGTGAAAAAGCATAATAGGACCCCTTTAACAACATTGTAAATGGTGGAAACCCCAGTGTATTGAGTTCACCCATACAATCAGAGAAAAATAGATAAATGGATTTAGATGGTGCTTGACCCTAAAAAAGCACAAATTATATGGATGAAATTGCGCAAGATGGTTCAATGCTTTATGCCTCAAAATACAAGCAAAGCACAGAGGAAATTGCAACTACAAAGTAATGTTGGTCGTATGAGCTTTAAAGTGAAGTATTATTACCGTTCCCTCTCAGCCTTGTTCTTTATGCTTTTGTCTTGACTGATGGCTTTGCTGCTCTCCATCGAGGTCTTCGCTTGGTTGCTTCGCATCTCTTTACTCCGTCTGTAAGAGGAGCAGGAAAATACTTCAATTCGGTCTTTGCCAAACATCGGTTTGCTCTATAATTTTAAAAAAGTAGGGCTGTATTTATATGCGTACTTTGTGCAGCAGTACAAATGTCAACTAGTAGAGATGTTTTGAGATATTTGTAACACACACACACATTAGTTTGACAGTTTTAAGTATTTTCTTATGAACTCAGGTGTTTCACAATGTGAAGTTGTTGTCGCACAGATGTCTGACTTCCTCATATGTTATTTGGTAACATTTTATAATAAGATGCCATTAGTTAATGCATTAACTAACATTAGCAAACAATGAGTACTGCATTTGTTTCAATATTTATTAATCTTTGTTAAAGTTAGTATAAAAAAATATAACTAAATACACCTGTTCATTGTTAGTTCACTTTAGCCAGGGTTATAATTGTTAACTAAAAAGTAAATAATAATAAATAAAAAAAATGACTTGAAATACAATGAATATTAAAATAGAATTTTTTTAATTTTTTTTATTTTAACATTTTATTTCAGCTACTTTCCAAGGCAACATGTCTCATTTTCATGTATATTAAGATGAAGTACTAAAATAAATAAAAGTAAATAAACTAAAACTGAAAACTAAAACTTAATAAAAAATTATGGACACATTTAAAAATACAAAAAGTAATAAAAACATGGAAAAATGGAAAATGACAGACTTTACAATTTAAATTAAAACAGAAAATATTAAAATCGAATTTAAGATATTAACAAAAACTATTAACAATGATGCTAAAATAACACTGATGTTAGTTCAGGTCCATTAAATAATATTAACAAATACAACTTTTGATTTTAATTATGTAGTAGTAAATGTTTTGAATTTAACATTTACTAAGATTAATAAATGCTTTAGACAACTAATGTTAACAAGTGTCACTGTTATTTGCAATCTGATGTTTGGAAGCACTTTTTATTTATAAGTACTTAATACAGTAGGCACTACCATATGGCTATTAAATACATAAACCATTTTTATTTTATTTCCAGCAAAAATAACTAATTTGTGATACAGACTGTTACTGCAATATAAAATGACTCATACAGTGAGATATAATATCTAGGGATTGTACTGCACAACAAGAGTAGACACTATATATGCTGCCTAAAGTCCAATAGAGATAATGTAAAACATTCAATAAGAACACAGAGAATACAACAGTGGCTGTGAACACAGATACACACACACACGCACTTCATATGGATCAAAAGCCCATGAGAAACACACACAAGGGAGAATTCAGTCAGAATGAATAGCGCTGTTTAGCATTGCATTGTTTCAGGACCTGATTCACTAAAGCAATTATGCACATCAAGTAATGCCATAAACACGCCCACAAAATCACGATTTGCATGGAGCGATTCTACAGCGTACAGCCGGATCTGAGCAGAGGACTTCTGCCACTGGGACTGTAACACTGACACTGAGCTCGATTACACATCTGGACATGTGCCCGGACACCTCCGTCATGTGATGGATCACTGCTGACACGATCAATAGGAAATGTACACAGACATTAATTGCAATTATCAGGCGCATAGTGATGCCTCTGTGAATCCAGCACTCACTGTTTGCATTGAAAGGAGGCGCGTTTGCCAGGAAAATAATGATACACATGGCTCCTAGTTAAATTATTGCGAGTGGCATTTGAAGACGAAGGGGTTTGTGCTAAAGAGTGGCACTTAGTTGCATTATATTATAGATATATAAATAAATTTGATAAAAGATTATGAATATAACGTAAAAAAAAATTTCTTTAGAATGCACTGATAGATCATTCACAATAAGACCAGGAACCGAACGTAACGTAACATAATATATCATATTTTTATAAAAATTGTAAATATAAATATATAAAATAATATATGAAATATACTCCCCATTTTTGATGGAAGATTATGAATATATACACTTTCTTTAGAATGCACTGATAAATCATCCACAATAAAACCAGGAATATAGATATAATGTAATGTAACGTAATATTTATTTTAATACAAATATAAATATATAAAATAATATATATAATGCACAAATATATCATGTGCAACTATAAACATTTTCTTAAGAATGCACTGATAAATCATCCACAATAAAACCAGGAAAATAATATAATATAATATATAAAATAATTTTATAAATAAAATATAAATAGAGTAAATTGTCATGTTGTCAAATTAGGTGCGCATTACATTGCTGCATGACACACAATTTTCCAACACATCCAAAACAGCAAGATTCATAAAAGAACAAAGACATGAAAATCTTTGTAGAGACGTCCACTTTCTCCAGCGCTACAGGTCATTGTCCTGAGGCCAGCGATGAACAGAGGAACACACTCGGCTGCAAACCTTCTAGGACTGAATTCAGCCCAAGTTCAACCCAGACCTGTGCATCTCTCTCTCACCTTTCATGCAGGAGCGCGAGCCGCTGGGTTTGCTGCTCTCAATACTCAGATCCTGCTGGAGTAAAACAAGTAGCTGGAAGTGAATGAAGGACTCAGTACCTTTGACTTGTGATTTGCCTTTCCATGTCTCTGCTCATTTTAAGGCTGTAACTGTCACTGCGGATGAACAGATGATGAGAGTTTGTCCTGTTTTACACTCAAAAGAAACTGTTTATGCTTCATTTATATGGTTCTGGCTTTGTCTTTTGGTTTTCCTAAGGCTCATAGCATGTAGATCTACAGTGACTCACATGTAATGGGTTTAGCTGAGATTGTCAATGCTCTAATTATACATGTATATTTTAAAAAAAACATTCATCAAATTTTACTATAATTAATGACATATAGTATGTCATTTATGGCCTCTCATTAATTGAGAGACCGATTGAATATTTGTACTTTTAAAGATTCACTGCATGATCATTTAAAGTGAACCTGAAATCAAATTTGACCTTCATTTACTTTTTGAAACGCATTCTGGCTTATATTGTGCAAAATTCAGCACTGTAAATTATTACAAATAAAAATAATATCATAACACCTTCTGATGAATAAAATGTATTAATCTATCTATCTATCTATCTATCTAAATCTTGTTTTACTCAGCAATATGCAAAATAACATAAAAATAACGCAACAATAATCTGTAATTAAAATATAATAACTCCTGATGTATAAAATCACATTTATTTATTTGTTTAGGAATATGCAAACAAATAATGTAATTGTAATATTTTATTAAAATATAATAACTCCTGATGTATAAAAATCAAATATTTTATTATATTATAGATATATAAAAAAATTTGATAAAAGATTATGAATATATATATTTTTTCTTTAGAATGCACTAATAGATCATTCATAATAAGACCAGGAACCGAACCAAACCTAACCAAACGTAATGTATATAATATTTTTTTATAAAAATATAAATATATATTGTGCAATTACTTAATAAACTCCCTATTTTTGATGAAAGATTATGAATATATACATTTTCTTTAGAATGCACTAATAAATCATCCACAAAAAACAGTAAAAATAAAATAAATATATTCAAATATAATAACTCCTGATGCATAAAATCAAAAGAATTAATTAATTAATTTATTTATTTACTTATGTATGTTTTGTTTCACTCAGGTATTTACCAAATTACAAAAAAATAATGTCATTGTAATCTTTCATTAATTTGTAATGTATAAAATGACTTGTATTTACTTATTTATGTCTCTTGTTTCACTCAGGAATATGTCAAATTACAGAAGTAAAATATGTTGTGTATGCCATTTTATTATGATTACATAAACACTAAAAGGAAAGAAAAAAAGTCATTCAATATAATATTAATTAAAACACTTTGGATAAAAGAGTCTGACAAATGAATAAATGTAAATATAAATACATGCAGTCCTTATGCCACACTTAAAAATGTCTAAAAGTCATTGCATTAGATAAACTGGTTTGACAGAAAGTTGGACAGGTTATAAAGTGAATAGAAATACTCTCAGTGAAGACGGTCAGTATTCTGTCTGTGTTTGCTTGTGGTCAATGGATCACGTTGAGAGTTACATCCTCAAAAAAATCACCAAACCACTTTAAACATAATAAAGAAAATGCGCATTCATATATTTGCCTGAAATCAACACATTTTTGGTGCCACTGTATATATTTTAACATTAAACCTTGATGTTGGATAATAAAAAGCAGGGCCCTATGAAATCTATTTATTTTATTTTTTCCAAATTCTGTTAATATTTCTGGATTCGGTTTTATTTGTCTAATTAATTGATATCATGAAACTTACACAATTCAACAGCAATTAATTTTTTTTTTTTTTTTACCAAATTCTGTGTTTTCCATTAATTTTCTAGATTCCATTTTAGTGGTTTCATTAAATTTTCATAATCAAAACCATCTCTAATTAATTGATTTCATTAAAAAAATATATATATTATTTTCTTTTTCTTTCTTTATCCCCCTAGAAATACTGTGTTGTGTATTTACGTTTTTCTGGTAAATAATTTCTGGTAACTAATTTTTCTGGTACATATTCCTTAAACAAAATAGTGTTTTAATAATAATTTAAGTAATATTAAGTAATATTGTAAGTACATTAAGTAATACATTAAGTAATATTTCTGTCACAGTTTCTTCAAGTTAAACTGAACTTTTATTTTGACGGGTTACTGTGAAGAGCTTTAAGTTTCTGTTTGTATATGATATGATGATAGTTTTTCTCAAAAGACACGGTAAAATGAAGTGACTCTCGGAGCAGCTCTAGAGATTATGATCATGTGTTACTCATATATTGAGGCTGAAAACACGTCTGCGCCATTCATTCACATGCAGGATTCATATTTAAACAGTAAATTCACCAAACCACACCAACACAGCACAGAGGGAGAAGACACGTCTGGGCTTTGCATTGAAGAAAAGTTATAGCCTACTATTTTAATTCTTCTGTCTAAATATTTGTGCTTGTAATTAAACTGCAAATTAAATTATACCTTCATACGCTTTTATTGTGCAAGATTCAGTACTGAAAATTATTCCAAATAAAAGTAATGTAATTGTAATATTTTATAATATAAGTCCTAATATATAAAATAAACTCTATCCATCTATCCTCTAAAATCTATTCATCCATCAATCTATCTATCACTCTATCCATCTTCACACCCATCCATCCATTATCTATCCATCTAACCATCCATTATCTATCTGTCCTTCCGTCCATCTGTCCGTCCATCCGTCTATCTGTCCACCCAATCAATCTATCCATCCATGCATGCATCATCTATATATTCATCTGTCCATCCATCCATCCATCCATCATATATCCAATAACCAACCAACCATCCACCATCCATCATCTATCCGTCCGTCCATCCATTCATCATCTATCTATCCATCTGTCCATCCATCCATCATCTATCTATCCATCTACTTATCCATCCGTCCAACTATCCATCTATCCGTCCGTCCGTCCGTCCATCCATCCGTCTATCTGTACACCTAATCAATCAATCCATCTTTGCATCCATCCGTTCATCCATCATCTATCTATTCATTCAACTATCCATCATCTGTCCATCCATCATATATCCAATAACCATCCATCCATCTATCTATTCATACAACCATCCACCATCCATCATCTGTCCATCCATCCCATCATCTATCCATCCATCTACCTGTCCGTCCGTCCATCTGTCCACCCAATCAATCAATCTATCTTTGCATCCATCCATCCGTCATCTATCTATTCATCCAACTATCCATCATCTGTCCATCCATCCATCCATCATTTATCCAATAAACCAAACCACACCAACACAGCACAGAGGGAGAAGACACGTCTGGGCTTTGCATTGAAGAAAAGTTATAGCCTACTATTTTAATTCTTCTGTCTAAATATTTGTGCTTGTAATTAAACTGCAAATTAAATTATACCTTCATACGCTTTTATTGTGCAAGATTCAGTACTGAAAATTATTCCAAATAAAAATAATGTAATTGTAATATTTTATAATATAAGTCCTAATATATAAAATAAACTCTATCCATCTATCCTCTAAAATCTATTCATCCATCAATCTATCTATCTATCACTCTATCCATCTTCACACCCATCCATCCATTATCTATCCATCTAACCATCCATTATCTATCTGTCCTTCCGTCCATCTGTCCGTCCATCCGTCTATCTGTCCACCCAATCAATCTATCCATCTTTGCATCCATCCATGCATGCATCATCTATATATTCATCTGTCCATCCATCCATCCATCCATCCATCCATCATATATCCAATAACCAACCAACATCCACCATCCATCATCTATCCGTCCGTCCATCCATTCATCATCTATCTATCCATCTGTCCATCCATCCATCATCTATCTATCCATCTACTTATCCATCCGTCCAACCATCCATCTATCCGTCCGTCCGTCCGTCCATCCATCCGTCTATCTGTACACCTAATCAATCAATCCATCTTTGCATCCATCCGTTCATCCATCATCTATCTATTCATTCAACTATCCATCATCTGTCCATCCATCATATATCCAATAACCATCCATCAATCTATCTATTCATACAACCATCCACCATCCATCATCTGTCCATCCATCCCATCATCTATCCATCCATCTACCTGTCCGTCCGTCCATCTGTCCACCCAATCAATCAATCTATCTTTGCATCCATCCATCCATCATCTATCTATTCATCCAACTATCCATCATCTGTCCATCCATCCATCCATCATATATCCAATAACCATCCATCCATCCATCCATCCATCCATCTATCTATTCATACAACTATCCATCCATCATATATTCAATAACCATCCATCCATCTATCCGTCTGTCCATCCAATCAATCTATCCATCTGTCCATCCATCCATCATCTATCTATCCATCTGTCCATCCATCCATCTACTTATCCATCCAGCCATCATTTATTCAACCATCCATCCGTCCGTCGGCAGAGGCGGACAGTAACTAAGTACATTTACTTGAGTATTGTACTTAAGTACACTTTTTGAGTATCTGTACTTTACTTGAGTATTATTTTTTCTGGGAAGTTATGACTTTAACTTCACTACATTTGAAAGACAAATATTGTACTTTTCACTCCACTACATTTCTGTCAAGATCCTCAAAGTAGAAAGTCGTTACTATGTAGCAGCTTTGAAAGTCAGTGGGTGATTTCTTTCTTCTCTAAAAACTGTCTTTTTTTCAGACAGTTTATCAGTAATCACTCTTGGGGCTACATGAAGTGATTTCCCAGCATTTTTTGAACAAATGTGATATTTATTTACAACAATTCAATAATAAGAATTTAATATTGTGGTATATATTAAGAAACAATATTGTCTGACTTTGCTAAATTGTGTACGTGAAAATATTACCCATAAAGCCACAGAAGAACTGTTGTGTGTCTCCTAATAAAACACAATAGGTGTTGGACTTGAAGCAGCACTGCACAGACCATTCTGTGTGTGACATCAAAGTACAGCGAGAGCGATTAGACAGCATTTCAAATGTTTGTTTTGATGTCAAATAAGTCTTGCTGTTTTGATTTTTTGTTAAAGCAGTGTTGCTGTTGTAAAGTTGTACAGCTACAGTTGTGTTGCTGGGTTTTAAAGCAGGTTTGATTTTTTTTTTCTTATCAGTCTGTATTTACAGCAATTTCACACTGTCAATACACACTGTCAGAGCTGTGTGAGATCACTACCATCCTGCTTTTGTGGGGGAGGGTAGGGGTGTTCATTTTTTTACATTCTAAAAGCTCTTTATTCCAAAGATACTACAAGCTAATCAGTGTATTCAGTAGGTGTAATGTATTGTAAGTTGCTTCAGAAGTATTGCAAGTATTACGTACAACAATAAAACAGTGCATTGACATAAAAAAAGGAAATTTATACTTTTGCTACTTAAGTACTTTTAAAAGCAAGTACTTCTGTACTTTTACTTAAGTAAAAATCTGTCTTTACAACTTTTACTTGTAATGGAGTGATATTTGACCAGCAGTATCTGTACTTTCACTCAAGTAATGGAATTGAGTACTTTGTCCGCCTCTGTCCGTCGGTCAGTCCATTCATCCATCAATCAATCTATCCATCTTTGCATCCATCCATCATCTATCTATCTATCCATCCATCTATACATCTATCTGTCCGTCCGTCCATCCATCCAATCAATCTATACATCTTTGCATCCATCCATCCATCCGTCATCTGTCCATCCATCATCCATCACCTATCTATCCATCTGTCCATCCATCCATCCATCATATATCCAACAACCATCCATCTATTCATACAACCATCCATCATCTGTCATCCATCAACCTATCTATCCAACCATCCATATATCCGTCCATCCATCCAATCAATCTATCCATCTTTGCATCCATCATCTATCTATCCATCTGTCCATCCATGCATCCATCCATCAACTTATCTATCCAACCATCCATCCGTCCGTCCATTCATCCATCAATCAATATGTCTATCAATCTATCCATCTTTGCATCCATCCATCATCTATCTATACGTCCAACCATCCATTTATACATCTATCTATCTATCTATCCATCCGTCCGTCCATCCAATCAATCTATCCATCTGTCCATCCAGCCATTTATCATATATCCAACAACCATCCATTCATCCATCTATCTATTCATACAACCATCCACCATCCATCATCTGTCATCCATCCATCTATCTATCCATCCGTCCATCCGTCCATCCATCCAATCAATCTATCCATCTTTGCATCCATCAATCCATCCATCCATCCATCATCTATCTATCCATCTGTCCATTCATCCATCACCTATCCAACCATCCATCCGTCCGTTTGTCAATTTATCCATCAATCAATCTGTCTATCAATCTATCCATCTTTGCATTCATCCATCCATCCATTATCTATCTATCTATCCATCCAAACATCCATCCATCTATACATCTATCTGTCCGTCCATCCAATCAATCTATCCATCCATCATCTATCTATCCATCCATCCATCCATCCATCCATCCATCCATCCATCCATCCAACTGGGTTTTGCAGTATCTGAAGAAAGTATACTCTTTTAATACTTGTGTCTGAACATTTGTCCGAGTCAAATTAAGCAGCCACAACATGTGTGTAGAATAAATTCACAAGAGCTGACAAGACCTGAGCTTTAGTGAACAGCCTGGAAAGATCAAACCTCAGAAGCTGCAGGAATGTCTTTGTGCTGCTGCAACACTATTCCAACGAATCGCTTCGATGCTGAAACTTTAATGAAAGCGGTCGATTCACACAGTTCAACGAGTGCTGATTAAAGTAAATGAAGGGCTCTCAAGGTTGTGTGCATTAATGATACAGACTCTCACCATCTCAATGCCCATGGCTCTCATTTTGTCGGTTCTCTTCTCACAGACCGATAAGAACTTCTTGGGATCAGACAGGGCATCGGCAATCGCTGAAACGAGAAGATCTCACAGCATGAAAACACTGAGACTTAAGACGAAACTCATGCTTGTCTTTACACAAAGGCATCTAACCTCCGAAGCCGTCGGGCACGTATGTTTTGAGGATGATGTTGCAGAAGACGGTGGCCAGGGACAGAGGTTTGTTGTAGTCGTTTCGTAGGGAGATGTGCCTGTAACAGGACTGCAGTCCGTCCAGCGGGAGAATGGGCTGTCCTATCAGCTTATTGCTGTCGTCGTACACGGCCACGTGCAGCACGGCGAGGTCTGGGAGGATCACCTGTGGGATCGGGGGACTGGTGTGTTATTTATTCTGCTTGTGTTTTTGACTTAGATGAAAGAGTTTCAAAAGCAAAAACGAGAGACAC